>NC_138200.1:54653638-55113802 GCF_964194105.1 Spermophilus citellus | reverse complement strand
TCTCCTGGCTTGGATGGGTGGCAGGAGGTGAGCTTGACTTCGCCTTGGTTTAGATGACAATTGCCCAGAAGCCAGAGGATTCAGTTCCATGGGTCAAACACAGATTGGCATCTAGATTGTGCCAATGCTTTAGATGAATGGGAACCGGCAGACAGACCTGCACCCTCAGGACTCCTGTCCTGGCACAGAGAGGGGACATGGAGTTCTGAGACCAGCAGGAGGGGCTGAGGACCAAGACAGAGAGCAAAGCCAAACACCATCATAAATTGCCTTTTCTCCACTCCCAACCCCACATTTGTCCTAGGTCTTAGGCCATAGAACATTGCTCTCTGATAATTTCTGGAGTTCTATAACAAGCTCTGGCTTCCTTATGAGTCTATATTATCAAAGCCAGTATGAGGGAAGCAGGATAGCTCAGAGGTTAAGGCCCTCAATTTTGCAGTGGAGACTTGTTTTGTCATTGGCTACCTGGATGAGCCTCAGTTTTCTGGTATGAAAAGTGGGACCATAGCAGCACCTCACCTCTCTGGATTATTGGTAGAATGAAATGAGGTCATAGTTGTAAATGTATATACTCAATTCAGAGCATATATATTTTATTAATTATTGCCGTTTCCTGTGGACCTACCCAGTCTGTGGCAGGCCATGCCATTTCCACTGAAATTTTAGCAACAGAGAAACGCATGATCTTCAGAAATCAAGCTCTTGAACAAGAGGCCAATGTTTTGTTTGTTTGTTTGTTTGTTTTTTAAAAAAAAAACAAAAACAAAAACCTGTTTTAGAAGAGTCCAGGTCAGAAAACAGCTTGGATATATTTATTCTAGAACCTTCTCCCTTAGATGCTGCCAGAAAGGCAGACTTGGCATGTAGCTCACCTTGCCTTCTGCTAGATGCTTTTCCTTTTTTTTCAGTATTTGACTACTGACCAAATACCAGCTTCATCCCTCTTTCCCAAAGGGTGGGCAAGCTTCTCCTCCTTAAGCCTGGTAAACTATATTGTGGAGGAAAGAGAGAGAGAGAGAGAGAGAGAGAGAGAGAGAGAGAGGGGGGGGGGAGGTGGGGGTGGGGGGTGAGGGAGAGAGAGAGAGAGAGAGAGAGAGAGAGAGAGAGAGAGAGAGGGAAGGGGTGGCTGGGTGGGGGGGGGAGGGAGAGAGAGAGAGAAACCTTTTGGTGTCTATCAACTTTCCATGACAGCTGCACTCATGTTCCCTCCAGAGGACCAAAATAACTACAAAGTGTACGAAATCGTTAAGCACATAAAAATCCCGGAGGTAGAGGCTGAGAATAAAACTCGTGATTTCCCAACCAAAAGGCATCAAAGCCCAGCCCTCGCCGTTCATCGGCTTCCCCTCCACTCCATCTGATTTTGCTCCGTGAGCAGGCAGCACCAGCCCTTCCACGCAGTGCAGAGGGACGGCGCGCAAAGCTGGGCCCCTGCCCTGCCTGGCCCACCAGCCTGGTATGCAGAAAAAAGACATGGGGCCCTTGGGAGCCCAGATGTGGAGGAAACCAGCCAGAAAATGCTGAAAAGGGAGAAGGCATTGGAATCCCTCACAAGTATTTTTTTCTTTGCAGCTTATGATATACTTTTCACACATTTAATGGCCAGACAGCTTAGTTTAAAGACACTTTCCCATTTAAATGTGCCATAACAGAATAATAAGGTTATGTGGCATGTCTTGATGTATGGTCCCATCAGGTAGAATGGTGCGAGAAAGACGCCGCCTTGCAATATTGAAAATCTAAATACAAAATTTTAGGACGGGCTGTTTGGTGGCTATTACCCTGAATGCAAGGATATTTCTTATCATGGGTGCAGAGTGGGCTCTTTGCTTCCAACCTTCTCTAACAGCCCTTGATTTAGGATGTGCTTTTCAGGGAAAAACCACAACATAAAATACTGCACTGTATGTGTGTGGGGAGAGCTGTGCTGGGGATCCAACCACGGAGCACCAGCACCATAGGCTATTGTCAAGCAGGTCTCCGCTCATTCATTCTCTATTTACCAAACTCCTATTTATAGCACCTCATTAAGAGCATTTCAAAGCACTAAGAAGTTGGAAAAAGAATTTCTACTTTTAAAAGAATTTAAAATTTCGTTGGAAAATAAGACACCCATTATGGGAAAAGTAAGCTATTTAAGAGATCAAAGACTCAAATGGTCTAGAAGTTGGCGAATCACAGCTCACAGCCTGTGGGCCCAAACTGGATGGCCACTTGTTTTTGTAAATAAGATTTTATTGGAACACAGAGTCTACGCATGTTTTCTTCCTACAATGATGGATGTGAGGAGTTGCAAAAGAGATCATGAGAGGAAGGGAGAGGGCATCTTGGCTGGGAAAGCAAAATGGGCAAGGGTACAGAGGAAGAGGTACAAAGATTCATTTATTGAAATGCTAAACCTGCAACCTCATCATATGACTGGATTTGGACTCAGGACCTTTAAAGACCCAATTACATAAAACAAACAAAAAACAAAACAACAACAACAACAAAAAAAACCCAGTCCAATGTGATCAGTGTCCTCATAAAGAAAGGAAATATGGACTAAAAGAGACACCCATGGATTTGCACATATAGAGGAAAGAGCATGTGAGGATATATGCAAGGTGGCCATCTGCAAGCCAAGCCAACATTGCCTTAAGAAAACCTAAGCCTACTGACACATTGGTCTTGGACTTCTAGACCCTGGAACCATAATGAAACAGATTTCTATTGTTTAACTCACCCAGTATGTGATATTTTGTTATGGCAACCTCAGTAAAATACTACAGAAGACAAACCTTCTTTTTTTTTTTTTTATTTTAAACCACCAAGATATTAAGGTTGCTTGTTACCACAGCACAACCTTACTCATCCTGACCAATACAGTAGGATCCTTTAGGGTGGGTAGTAGAAATGAGTTATCTGAAGTGATAACTTAAGAGAACTGAATGACAAACAAATTCTTGCTATTGGAGAGTCTAGAAGAAGAATCAAGGCAGATAAAATAGCTAATATAACGTCCTTGGTTAGTTTGGGATGGGGAAGAGAGACAAAGATGAGGTGGGGTGCAGGTTAAAGCCAGATCACATAGGGGTCAAAGGTTAGGTTAAAGATGCTGGACTCAATTTTATAAGCTTTGGGGACCCATTGTTTAATTTTTGATAAGGAAGTGAGAAGATCCAATTGAGTTTGTTTTGTTTTTAAGATCACTCAAAACTGTGTGTGAAGAATGAACTACAGGAGAGCAAAGGATTATGGAGACTTTTGAAGTGGTACTGGCAAAAGATCGGATGGTGCCTCAATCTAGAGAAGCAGATGGACTGGGGTATTTGATTCCATCAGCTTCTTCCTTGGATAACTATAAATGTTAGAGTTGCAAGCATATTGACAATTTCATACTTTTATTTACAGTGTTTATTGTGAGAACATGCCAGAGTTTGGGAAAGAAGAAAGAATAAGGTCAGTTTTATAGGAATATCATGGGTGGAGGAAATTCAATAGTAGTTTCCACAAAGAAAACTGAGTAAGTAGAGTTGGCTCAGGAGCTTTCTCATGGCATATGGAGAAAGAGAGAATGAGATGATGAAAATGGAAGGAAGGAAACCACTGACTGATTTTAGGATGGAGATGACAACAGCCAGTGCTGTCAATATTTCATACAGTGGGAAGGCCATTGGTAGAGAGAGTGTGAGGCTTCACCTGAACTCTGTGATTTTGGGTCTCTGGCAGGAATTACAGAATTTCTGGAGCAGATACCCATGAGGATGGGAAGGGTGAAGTTAAGAGTTTCCAGACTCTGGGTGCTTCGAAATGCTCTTAATGAGGTGCTACAATCATGCATCCTATAGTTCTCAGCACCAGTTTTGTGACAGCCCAGAGTGTTTCCAATTATCTCAAAGGACACAATATTTCTTCCCCTGCCCTTTTGGTACTGGGGATTGAACCAAGGGTGCTTAACCACTAACCCATATCCCCAGCCCTTTTTTTAAAAAAATTTTAGGCTTAGGGCCTTGCTAAATCACTGAGCCTGGCTTTGAACTTGTGATCTTCCTGCCTCAGCCTTCTGAGCCTCTGGGATTACAGGTGTGTACCACCATGCCTGGCTTACTCTCTTTTTGATCACTTTTATTCCACATATCAAAATCAGAAAGGCACAAAGTTGAACAATTAAAAATCTTATATTTGTGTAATGTTTTTGGATTTGAAAATCTCTTTCTTGAGTCTCATTTAACTCTTTGTCAACCTGTCTGGCTGCTAGGTGGACACTAGAGATGAGGAGGAAAGAATCCAGGGGGCTTGGGAGTAGGCCAAGCAAGATACAACATGGTAGCTCAGTCTAAGCTAGTGACAGGACAACAGGAAGAAGTGGATGGTTAATTTGACATCAATTCCTCTAAACTAGTTAATTGATCAGTTTAACCATCATTTATGGGGATCAACTATGGTACAGACACAGTGTTAGGTTCTGGGTGCTTAGAAATGTTGTGTATTAAGATCACTTAAAGTTTGGTGTGAGCAATGCTGAGATAAATGTGTAAAAAATATCTATTGCATAGTAAGATAATAACTAAAACAATTCTACCTGGGGAATCTAGAGAAACCTTCTATAGGGGAGGGACATCTCAGCAGGCACGGGTAAGTGAGAAGAGATTTTCCTAGAAAAAAATTCAGGGGGACAAGCCAGGTGGAGACTGAATATGTGTCCAAGATTTAGTGAGCTTGCTCCAATACTACCAATGCCCAGGGCAGAGGGTGCTGAAGAGGTGACATCAGACCACATTGTGAAAGCCTCATGTGATTATGCTAAGAAGCTGGCATTTGATTTTCAAGACCATGGAGGAACCAGAGAAGGTGTGAGGAGATGGATGGTCATTTTACAGATAGGGAGACAGAAGTTAAGAGGTAAAGTGATATGCCCGTGACCTCAAGGTCTGAAATGGTGATTAAAATTCAAAATATTGGGCCTATATAATGTGACCATGCTCTGTAAGAAGATTTTTTTCTTTAATAACACTTTTATTTCTGAATATAGACAAATCACAGAGGATAATATCTCTTCTCATATGGAAAGGCCATTCAAGAATTTGGAAATCTGAAAGGAATCTAAAAGGCAGACCCGCAGACAATGAATCACATTTGAAAAGCCTTAAAGACTAAAAACAGGCTACTTTCCAAGAGTCGGCAAGTTCTCAAATCCATTCTGAACTGATATTCTAGTTCTCAGGGCAACATGGGGGTATTTGTGTGTTTTAAAACTGAAGTCACAAAGGAGTGAAGTCCTGGTACACACCACTACCTGGAGAAACCTGGAAAATAGGCTAAGTGAAAGAAACCAGTTGCAAGAGACCATATCTTGATTCCATTTATATGAAATGTCTAGAATAGGCAAATCTATAGAAACAGAAGGTATATTAATGTTACCAGAGGCCTGGGGAAGAAAGAATAGGGGATGACCACTAATAAGCATGGGGTTTCCTTTTGAGGGAACAAAAATATTCTCTCTCAATGTATGGAGAGAGTTGTACAACTCTATGACTATATTAAATACTCTTGAATCACATGCTTTAGCTGGGTGGATTTTATGGTATGTGAATTATATCTTAATAAAGGTATTAGCAAAAACTAAAATGGTAGCTCATCTGGGTCTTTGCGTATTCATTAGCATATTAAAATGCCTAACACCAACAGATTTGGAAGACAATGCAACTGATTCTTTGGTTCAACACATCAAATTACATTTTTGACATCTTAAATATTTCCAGTGTATATTTAGGTTCTAAAGAGCTACAGCGGAACTTAAATATTCATAGGTAAAACGGAAGTCCTACTCCTGAGAAAAATTTTATCTCACTAGGGAGATGTAAAAGGCTTTGTCTAAATAACACAAAACAGAACATTTGGCAAGAAAGAATCCTGGAGAAATGTGGTTTTCTTCAATTGGCTTATTTCACTTGACAATGTTTTCAAGGTTCTTCCAAGCGGTAGTATACATTAGACTTCACTCCTTTACTTGGGTCTTAAAGCTCAAATGATTCTTGGTTTTCAACTGTTGGTAGAGTCAGGTTCTAATAAGACTTTGGCTCACTTGTTCTTTAGCTCTGTGTATTCCCTATGTTCCTCTTATTAGCTGGAACAGGGGGAAGCAATTTATGACTTGTAGCTGGCTTTGAGGCCCAGGTAGACTGGTTTCTACTGCCGATCTCCATCTACCACTACAGTGCCTGCTGTTCACTGTCTCAATTGCTGCATGAGACCAGGTATGCTGACTCATTCTCTAGATAAACTCTCACCCCTCCAAGAGTCAGTGCTCAAACATCCTTCTTTTATTCCTCACCCCCAGCTTCCCCAGGAGGACACTTGGGCCCACCATTTTGAAAATACTGATGATCCCAACATTGGATCACAGGTTTCATGTCCCTTCACCTGTGACAGTCATTTTTACTAACGTGATTTCTTCCAAAAGTGGCACCCGGAAGGTGAATGAACGATGCTCCCTGGAGAACCTAGATTAAACTCCTTCTTTCTTAAGACCCCAAAGAGAACAGCAAGATTCAGAGAATGTCTTGCCCTGGGTACTTTATGTCAAGCTTAGATATTTCAAATGTTGAGTTGGCCTGAATAGAATCTTCATGATCTATCTTACATACTTTCCATGTGTGGCTTAACTGACTTCTTCACATTGTGGACTGTTTGCTTTCTGTCATTTGCCTCTGGAGGACTCTTAGGATCTAATGATCTTGCCAGCATAGAATGCCCCACTTCTCCACAGATTTATGAAACCCCAGAAAATGGACTGTACAGGGACAGGGTGAGCATAGTCCCAGCATTTAACTTCTTTTACTAGTCACCAACCCTTCAGCTCAGAAGGAGGGAGGGAGGGACACTGGCCAGAATGCTGAGCTAGTTTTACCATTTTCATATGCTCTCTCTCTCTCTCTCTCCTTTTTTTTTTTTTTTTTAATTTTTAAAGGCAGAGTGCCTTAGGGTCTTTTTTAACTATGGTATCTTAATGAATTATTTAAAAAAGAAAATAGAGCTGCAGGTCCATCTGTAGTGCATATTATTGTCATCGGAGATAATAAGTACCAGATCTTTGATGGGGGGGGGGCACAGAAGGAATAGAAACGAAACAGGAGAGGCAGTGGCTGCATTTGGCAACCCATTTTAAAGGTCCCCCTTTCATGACTACTGGGGAATACTGGTGAATCTAGTCAAATATAGGAAGCAATATTCCTTGTATTTGGTCAGTAAAACGTCACCTCTTAAAACCACATTTCACAAAACATTAATAACAGTCATCATTTTTAGGAGCCTACAATATGTGTTACGGATTTGGCATGGATTACCTCGATCCTGACAAAATTTTGGTGAGATGGTTATTATTCTTATTCCAGTGAGGAACAGGAGATTCTGAGACATCCTATAACTTGTCCAAGACCACACGGTTAGAAATGCATGATGGTGGGGTAAGAACACAGACCTGCCTGAATCCAGCGGGCCACTACTCTTGCTTCCCAGTGACATATACAGGAAAGCTGCATCCAGGGTGAGGTGAAAATAAGAGAAAAGTTGCAACAGAATTAAAAATAAGTGCTCAGAAGTATAAAACTGGGGTGATTGCCGCAATACCTATTCCTTATGAAAATATTCCATTTGTTCCTTTATTGAAACAGACTAATAAGGGATCGGCTGAAAGCAAACATGAGCCGGCAGATACTTCATCTTTCTGATCTATGCAAAACCCATCCCAAGTGGATGGTACAAATCCGTGCGGCTTTCCCCTTCCCCTCCTCAGCAAATGAGCACACCATGGACCTCTTTGTCCTCCTGATATTTGTGGAGCTACCTTAGCTAGCGGTTCTCCTCCAGGATGCTTGTAACAGGTACATTCGGACTTTGGTTCGCACACAAGCAAGCGGAGAGTTAAAACCCAACCTTTGCAAAGGGCAGGAGAGTAGGTTTTTTTGCTCCTCTGTTTTGATTTCTAAATTTAAGGGTGATGAACTAGATTCACCTCTGACGTTTCACTGTGGATTCCACCATTCATCATGCTTTTAGCAAGTGGTTGTGCTTCACACGGGGAGATTTCAAGGATTTTAGGTAGAGTGGGCGGTGTTGATGAAATACCTCCCTACCCTTTCCACCCTCTTGTTTGTGTGGACTATATATTCAAGTTTCACTCAATGATGGAGTCGTTTCTTAACGTCTTGTGCGCTTACCCATTTAATTAAAGCAATCCATATTGAATTCACGTCCAGATGCCTTGACCGGCAGAGCCAGATCCTCATTGGCATGCCAGCTGCTCAAAGAGGGACACGGCCCCTTGCATACTAATCAGGAGAGGAGGTAGTGATTCATCAGCCCAGGATACTGCTCCAGCATCTACAAGCACTTATGACATGTAATTGGTGGTGCATAAGCAAGCCAGGCCACATTAAAAACCCTACAGATAGTCAGAGATAAAAATTAATGACTTTTGCTTTGTGTAATCCTGCATGCATTGGTGGGAAAGGGAGGAGGGGTTGGGATTAATGGGCAAATCTAAGTAGGCACCAAGGAACAAAGGCTTTCCCAGCCTTGTTTACATATCGAACAATAAAAAACACAAGTGACAAGTTATGGGAAAGGCGAGTGTGAATTTTCGGCACGAGTGAGTTGAAAGACTGCTTGCAGTTTATTATGGATTCTGAATTTCCATATTCATTATTCCAAAACAAACGTCCTCAGTGGGTTCTTCTGGGACTGGCTGGAGCAGTTGTTATTATTCATCTTTCACTGGGGCTGAGGTTGTCATGATTAGGACTGGGCCGTGCTCACTCTTCGTGACATGCCCCAGTTACTCAGGGACACAATGCAAACCTTTGACAAGCCCAGAGGAATGTAACAGGGATCAAGTAGGGTCATCCTACACAGGCTCTCCAAGAGCAGAAGGAGCCTCACACTTTGGGCTGGGTGAAGGGAGGGCCAGAGGAGAGCCTTAAGCCACCTACTGATGGGCCACGGAAATACCTTGGGTGGCCCAGGTAGGACACGGTGACCAGGAAGGAAGGAGAGAAAGAAGCAGTAAGCTAACTGGCTTTCATAATGCACCTGGACCAGTTAACTTACCTGGTTATTAGGGTGACATCAATCAAGCTCTGGTTAATATAAATATAAAAAAGTATGGTGAAGGGTCGTACATGTTTGTTATCAGATAATGAAAAACTGAGGTCACAGCTCGTGTATGTGTTGAGGATACTCCACATCACACGGGGAAATGTGACAAGGACAAACATCAGCGCACTGTAGTCAGGAACTGCCTCAGTTGTTACTTAAGACACAGATGACCTGGCTGAATTTTGAAAACAGGCCTGGAGAGGGAAGAGCGTGAATGCTCATGGGTGGATTGGATGTGGCTAAGTTTACCTGAGATGATCACTGAATAAGGGGGTGGCAAGGACCTGTTGGTTCCAGGGGCCAGAGGACAATGGGTCGTTACTAAACACTTATTATGGTTTGTGAAGGGGAAGGAAATAGCTAGAAGACAGGCTTAAGATGGTGGTTCCCCCCGCCCCCTGCCACCCCCAGTCTGGCTTTCTCTTCTGGAAGGAAGAGTAGCTTCAACTCCATACTGGTGCCCCCTCCTCTTCACCTCCACTTTGGTCTTACTCTGATGGCTCCCTATGTTTTTGTTTTTCTTGCACATCACGAAATAGCTCAGTTATCCTTAATGGGAGAGCCATGGGCAGTGTTTACAGAAAGGGCATCCCAAGAGCAGAAACGTCCAAGAGAGATAATTGGAAAGAATGTGCTTGGCTTCCCCTGGTGAGACGAGAGCGGGGCTTTGAGCTGAGCCATCCCTGGCCTTCTGCCTGGAGTTCTTTGTTCTTGTGTCCTCTTAGAACGAGAGTCACTATCTGCCCTGAACAAAGAGTACATTCACAATCTTGCTCTCACGAGTATCAATCCACCCCCAGAATACGGTGAAGAAGAGTAACTCTCTTATTGCAGTGGTGAGAATACCCTGAAGCCTTGGTACTTCTTGCAGAAGATCATGTCTCTTGACACAGAATATTACAAGAATACATATGCACGTTCTGCTTCATTACAGTGACCCCCAACTTGAACATTGTGTGGGGATGTTGAAATTTAAGATGATGATGAAGGGTGGGTTTCATATCATGGCATTTCTTTTCAATAATTCATATCTGAGATTTGGGGAAAGACTGCCATATCTAAACTCTTGATCTGCAGGGGTGTCCTTGATCTGGAAGAGGAAGCTAGGGTCACATGGGAACAGAGTCGGTGACTCAAAGATTAAAAGTACTGCATCGCATATGAGAAGAAACAAGGCAGAAGGAAGCAGTGACATCTTCTGAGGTTCCCTCGCCTATACTTGACTTTATGCCTTTATGTGGCAAGTGGCTTAGGACAATATGCATCCCAAAGAGTCCAGCTGACCATATTGGACATTGATTCTCTCTTGCTGAAGAGCCTTTCTCAAGGCTGGATGGAGGTATTTGCAGTATCCTGAGAAACTTGACTATATAATAAGATGAGATGGAAAAAAACTGGAATTGGAGAAACTGGACCTATTAAATAAATCATCGGGGAATAGAGATTATACATGGGGAATTACACATGGGGGGGATATCATAAAACTGAGGCTTTATGTACAACCGAGGAAGAGGTAAGAACCCCAGCTGTTTATGAGCAATTAAATCACTTAGATAACACTGCAGACCCCTAAGCGGCCCTTCTTGCTGATCAGGACGTATGGCTCGACTTTCCCATCAGCACATGTTCCAAAGTACCAGTAGTCAAGGAAGACTGTGCATCTTCCCAGGAACACCAGTCTCCGGCCAAACAACCACCTTTAATTAAAAAGTAAAACTTGTTTTCTTTTTTGCCATTTTTGACACCATTTACCAAATAGACCTTCTTGGATGTTCTCTCAAGACTTGTATCTGGTTAGGAGGGGAAATTCAATCCTTGGCTGGTGCTTCAGAATATCAACGCCACTGAATAGAGACACTTCACCCAAAACGGATCAAAAGCACAAATACAATGATGACACAATGGCATTCATAAATTCTCAGCACTCTCTTTGCATGAAGGGCTCCCAGAGCCATTGGGGTACCCAATGAAGGACAGATATCATGCCACAAGAATGGTGGCAAGGGGATTTAGGATTTCCAAGGGGAAAGCTGAGCAGAGGGAGAGCCAGTCAAGAGGAAGGGTGACGGGCTTCCACCCTCCGTCTAGTGGGGTGAAGTTCCTGCTGCTTATGCTGGTGGAAATTCTTAGCAGGTGAAGTCTCAAAGAGGTCAAGTCTGGAGGTGCTGGCTGAGAACAGGTAACAGGTACACAGAAAAGATCCAGGGCGAATGGGCAGGGGGAATCAGAGAGAGAGAAGACGAGGGACCCAAAGCATCGCTTATAGTGTTAAGATGGAAGGAGAAAGGGGAGACAGAAAAGTTAACGCAAGAGTCTCCAAACTACCACAGAAGGAGAGGGTTTTAAGAATGCAGAGGAGGCCACGGAGGGTCCTTGGCTCCATCTATGCCTCTCTGCTGAGAATAAGCGGCACAGGATAAGTAGGGAGAAGAGGTTGTTGAATTTGTTGACCGGTGGGAGGGCTGTTTTCATGGAGGTAGGGACAGAGGACAGCCTGCAGGGGGTCAAGGAGTGAAGGGACTGGCAAGAGCTTAAGGGCAATAAGAGGAAAGAACTCATTAACTACCCTAATGCCCAGGACAAAAAGAATAACAAACTTACAGGCGAGAATAAAATGCAGTTTTGCCTCCAGGAGAGCACTTCAGTTCTGGAAAGTTAAGGAAGTGGGACCCGGTGCCTTCCCTGTGCTCAACTTCCTGTTCCCTGCAGTCCCTGGGGTGGGTCCAGCGGCCATTGTCCAGCCTGCTCCTCAAAGTGGCCACTCACAGCCGCTCTCTTTTGTGCTTGGAGAGATTAGAATCAAGGAGCTGCAGGCTCAAGAGGCTCCAGGACAGGAGCAGGGACAAGTGGAAGGCCTCAGGGCTGCCAAGTTGGAACCAGCCCCTCCCCCTCTCAGTCCTGTGATCTTCCCTTCAGTTGGATAAGGGGATTTCTTTCCCTTCTTTTCTTCCTCCTTCCCTTTTGGAAGATGAATGCTTTCAGGATCTGCCTGACATAAGAACTTTCTTTGTCCCCCCCTAATGTGGATGGTTTGTTTTGTTCTTGAGTTTGCAGGGCTGCTCACCAGGGGGGAGAAATCCACCCCAAAACACTAAACAACTCAGAAGCCGAATTCCCAACAAAGTTCCAAACATTTAAAGGTAAATTGTATTAGCAAAATGAGGAATCAATACTCTGTGACAAACCCAGTTTTGAACATGAAAAGGGTAATTTTCAAGAAAACAAAATCAAACAAACTATATATATATATATATATATATATATATATATATATATATTTTTTTTTTTTTTTTTTTTTAAATTTCCCCAGGTTAATGAAGTAAATTGTAGCCAGAAAGTGATGCCAATCTGTTGTACTCAGTAATATTACCCAGTGTTAATATTAATATTTGGCAAGCATCATTTGCTAGATTTTGTGGATTTTTTCCCCCCAGGAAACAAAGACATCAAACAAACAAATGACAGATTTCTTTTCCCTATGACTTAGAATTTTCCAGAAATTTTATAGTTCTGAATTCAACAAACTCTAGAGTGGATTGGAGATTAAAAGATAAACTGATAAAAAAAGAAAAAGAACACTCAGTAGAAGGACTTAGCTTTTACGCTGTAACTTTTCAGAATCCGTCTAATGTAACCGGAAGCAAAGTTTGTGCTGAAGAATATTTTTTTCCCGTTAATTGATGTATTTATGGTACTGATGTAACCACTTGTCACTTTGTAGTTAAAGTGATCAATACAAATTCAAATACAATTCTGACAGCTATTTTTACTTTTGGTTGCCAATGAAGACTTGAGATCAGAGCATTGATGACATCTGTCCTAATTTCATATACTCACCATAATGTTCCCTAAATGTACCAATGGTTTTGCCATTTGATTCACCCAATAGCTGTCCTGGCCATCACGGAGATTTTGCAACTGTCTTGAAATGTCTGGGCCACATTTCTATAAACTGCACATCACAGATTCCTTTTCTTCTAATTCAGTGCCTGTTTTGCCTCTAGCCATTTATTTATTTATTTATTTATTTTAGAGGGGAGAGAGAGAGAGAGAGAGAGAGAGAGAGAGAGAGAGAGAGAGAGAGAGAGAGAGAGAGAGAGAGAGAATTTTTAATATTTATTTTCTAGTTCTCGGCGGACACAACATCTTTGTTGGTATGTGGTGCTGAGGATCGAACCCTGGCCGCACGCATGCCAGGTGAGCGCGCTACCGCTTGAGCCACATCCCCAGTCCCCTCTAGCCATTTATAACCAAGTGTGCATCCTAAGTTGTTTTAACAGCTGGATGGCTCTATACGGATCCTTACCCATCCTCCCATAGGTACTATGGAGCCCACTCCTGTGCATTTGTAGGGTAAGTCAGAGACAATGTGAAAACTGGTGGAAAGGGAGGGAACTAACTCTAAGCACCTATAAAGTACAAGGGGCTAGGCAAAGGCACTGTGTAGTAATGATCTCGTTTGGCTGTCTTAACACTTCTTTTTTTTTCATTTGTTCTTTTTAGTTATACATGACAGTAGAGTATATTTTGACATATTTATACAAACACAGAGTATATTTTATTCTAATTAGGTTCCCAGTCTTGTGGTTGTACATGTTGTGGAGATTCACTGTGGTGTATTTATATGTGTACCCAGGAAAGTTAAGTCAGATTCATTCTACCATCTTTCCTATTCCTGTCTCCCCTCCCTTCTCTCCATTTCCCTTTGTCTAATCTGCTGAATTTCTATTCTTCCCTCTCCCCCTTGTTGTGTGTTAGCATCCATATTAAAGGGAGAACATTCCACCTTTGGTTTTTTGAGATTGGCTTATTTTTGCTTAGCATATTAGTTTCCAGATCTATCAGTTTACCCACATATATCATAAAATCATTCTGTTTTTATGACTGAATAATATTCCTGTATATATATATATATACCACATTTTCTTTTTCCATTCATCTGTTGACAGGTACCTAGGTTGGTTCCATAGCTTAGTTAATGTGAATTGAGCTGCTATAAATATTGATGTGGCTGTATCACTACAATATTTTGACCTCTACAATGAAAACTATGGAACACTAAAGAAAGAAATTGAAAAAGACCTTAGAAGATGAAACGATCTCCCATGTTCTTCAATAGGCAGAATTAATATTATCAAAATGACCATACTACCAAAAGCACTATACAAATGTAATTCCTACTAAAATTCCAATGACGTTCTTCATAGAAATAGGGAAGGTAGTCATGAAATTAATTTCAAAAATTAGATGCCTAGAATAGCCAAATCCTTAATGAGGAAAGCGAAGTGGGAGATATCACAATACCAGACCTTATACTACTGAGCTATAGTTAGAAAAACAGCATAATATTGGCACCAAAACAGACATGAAGACCAGTGGAACAGAATAGAGACACAGAGACAAATCCATATAAATACAGTTATCTCATCCTAGACACAGGTGCAAAAACATACATTGGAGAAAAGATGGCCTGTTCAACAATGGTGCTGGGAAAACTGGAAATCCTTACGGAGAAGAGTGAAACTAAACCCCTATCTCTTATCCTGCAAAAAGCTCAACTCAAAGTGGATCAAAGACCTAGGCATGAGACCAGAGACACTACAACTATTAGAAGAAAATGTAGGCCCAATTATCCATTGTGTTGGCTTAGAAACCAACTTCTTCACTAAGACTCCTAAAGCACAAGAAGTAAAATCAAGAATCAATAAATGGGATGGTATCAAACTAAAAAGCTTCTTCATAGCAAAGGAAACAATCGAGAACATGAAGAGAGAGCCTAGAGAACAGGAGAAAATCTTTGCCACCTGCACCTCAGAAAGAGGTATATATAGAACTCAAAAAAATATATAAAGAACTATATATATAAAGATATATATAAAGAACTCAAAAAACTTAATGCCAAACAAAACAAAAACAAAAATAAAAATAACTCAATCAATAATGGACAAAGGAACTGAACAGACACTTCACAGAAGATATAGGAATGGTCAACAAATATATGAAAGAATATTCAACATCTCTAGCAATTAATTCACAATAGCTAAACTGTGGAAGCAACGTAGATGCCCTTCAATAGATGAATGGATAAAGGAATTGTGAGATATATATATATATATATATATATATATATATATATATATATATACACACACACACACACACACACACACACACACACACACAATGGAATATCCCTCAGCATTGAAAGAAAATAAAATCATGGCATTTGCATGTAAATGGATGGAGCTGGAGAATATCATGCTGAGCAAAGTAAGCCAGTCCCCCAAAACCAAAGTCTGAATGTTCTCTCTGATAAGTGGATGCTGATCCAAAGTGGGGAGGGGGGGAGGCATGAGAAAAATGGAGGAACGTGGACTGGGCAAAGGGGAGGGAGGGTGGGAGGGTGCATGGGGCTAGGAAAATTGGTGGAATGAGATGGACATCATTACCCTAGGTACATGTAAGCCTGCACATAGGGTGTGACGCTACTTTGTGTAAACCCGAGAAATAAAAAGTTATGCTTCAATTATGTACAAAAAATCAAAATGCATTTTGCTGTCATACATCCCTAAATAAATAAATAAATAAATGAAGAAATAAATATATAAACTACACTGAGATTTCATCTTACTCCAGTCAGAATGGCGACACTTAACACAAGTAACAATAAGTGTTGGTGAGGATGGGGAAAAGGCACACTCATACATTACTGATAGGACTGAAAATTGGTTCAACCACTCTGGAAAGCAGTATGAAGATTCCTCAGAAAACTTGGAATGGAACCACCATTTGACTCAGCTATCCCACTCCTCAGTCTATACCCTGAGAACTTAAAAAAAAAAAAAAAGCATTCTACACCATCTTAACAATTCTGAGTCCAATATCTCCCTGTTACTAATGAAGAATCCATTCTCTACCATTTTGGCAACATCATCCCCTCTACTCCTAAAGATCATAAGTCCTTACCAAATTGACAACCACCATAATTTCAAATTCTTTTCTTATCTTCCCCAGCCATGTCCCCTAAACCCCCAACCTTTATTGTCCATCAAAGGAACCTTCTCAAAATGAGCCATAAGTTAACGATTTTCCCTAAAAATCCATCAGACTCAATGCCATCATATTTTACATCCCTATTTGCCTCAGTTTACCTGTGAGTTCAGGACTCCAAACCACCCAGTTTTTCCCAGAGTCTTGTCCTACATAGCTGTGTGTTCCCAATCTGACCCCATCTTCCATCCACTCCTACTCCCTAAATCCTTATACCATGGGCTTGGAACTCCTGACCTGTTAGCACTCAAGTCCCCACCACCTCACCTCTCCTGTGAATCTCGGCTTTACCAACACTCTCTGCAGTCCCCTTAAGTGGTGATCTTTTTCCTTCTACCTCCCATATCCTGCAGAGTCAGGAGGCTGCTAAGTGTCCTCATCAAGGCTGCCTTTCTCATCTCCTCCCAAACCTCCTTTGAGGCACATGCCACTGCATGGTGCCACCTGACACCCCTCCTATTGCAGTCATCGGTCACCTTACGTAGCATAACTTCTGATTCACTGAATCTCTTAATTCTCTTGTCATTGTCCCTCTCACGGCCCCTCGTTATTCTTGATAACTTCAACATCCACATAGATGACCCACCCAACACATGGGCCTCAGCTGCTGGACTCCCTTACCAAACCTATGAATTTTGCACCTCCATCTACCAGGGTCTGGATATTGGATATGCTCCCCCCACCCCAATTCAAGAGTTGGAGGCTTAGTGCCCAGGGTATTGGTGTTGGTGTGGTATGGACCTTCAGGAGGTGGCCCTAGTGAGATGTCCTAGGTCAAGTGGGGGTGTTCAGAAGGGATTTCTCATGGGACACTAGTTTTCTTGGGAGACTATTGCAAAACTAGGGCCTGGTCCCACTCATTCCTCATGCTTTCTGAATGGGGATGTGATCACTTGCTTTTCACATATCTTCTCTCCATTGCCATCTGCCATGAGGTAAGGTGGCCAAGGAGCCCTTACCAGAGTTTGCACCATGTCACCTGAAACTTCAGCCTCCAAAACTGTTACCTAAGTAAAACTTTTTACCATACAAGGTAGCCCGTCTCAGATATTTTTTTATGATAACAAAAATCGGATGAATACACTGCCCTTTGCTCTGAGTTCCAACATTAAATGGGCAAAACCTCAAGCCTCTGTTTCAGCTTAGTGTTCCTGTTTGTGCTCTCAACCCAAGCCCTTCACCTCCACTGGCCAATCACCACATCCCCCTCCCATTTGATCATTTAGGGCATACAAACAGACAATATGTATGCCTTCCTTAACAAGAACTCCTCTTAGACTCCGTGGGCCCTACAGATTTACTTTACTTTCTCTTTATTGCAAATACCCTAAAAAGAGTGTTCTGTTTCTTGTTTCCATTCCATATCCTATATTCTCTTCAGATTTTATGTCCCAACATGCCACCAACAATCTTCCTGCCAATTCTCTCTCCTGGTCTTATGAAATCTTCTCAGTGACACCAACAGGACTGGCTACCTCCTCTCCTTTACAACACTTGTTGCACGTGGCTTCCGGGGTGCCCCACCTTCCTGCCTTCTCCCTCCTTCGTCGGCCCCTCCCCTGTATCCTTTGCTAGTTTTCTCCCTTCTCTTCATTACCTGTAAACAATGACCATCACAGAGCCCAGTTATCAGAGTTCTTACATTCTCTGTCTACCCACTCTCTGGGTCTCATTCAAGCTCAGAGCTTTAAACATGTCTCTGTGCTGAGGGTTCCCCACTTTAGACCTTCAGTCTCAGCTTCACCCCTCAGCTCCAGGTTCAAGGCCCCCCACTGCCTGCTCAGGCTATCTAGATGTCAAACTTGCCATGTCCAAATCAGAAGCCTGGATTCCCTTGGCAAACCACTCTCCTTCCTCCTACTTGGAAATGGAAGTCATGCATATTCCTAGCTATTTGGGTTTCTAATTCCTCAGCAGCTTTTGGTGGCTCTACTGTCACAGTTCACCCCAAGTCTGATCTGATTGCCTCCTACCAGCCCACCAAATCCGTTCTCTTCCATTTTAATCTCATCATAGTTATTTCTCCACACAGGAGCCAGAGGAGCTTTAACAGATCATCTCTCCAAACTCAAAAGCAGCATGTTCAACATAAAACTGAACTCCTTGCTCAGGCCCTGTCCTTCCCATCGCATCTACTGGTCTCCCCACTTCTTGATTCAGTGCAGTTGCCTGGGGGCTTACTGGCGACCCACAAGTACTCTAGTCTGTTACCTGCCTCAGGCCTCTAGACTTCCTGCTCTCTCCCAGAACTGCCCTTCCCCAGTTTCTCCAAGCGGCCCCGCTGATGTCATTCAGGTCTCTGCTCCCGTGTTACCGTCTCTGCCAGTTCTTCTCTGATGACCCCAGGAACTTCCCACTCCATATTTCCCTTACCTTGGATAACTTGTCTTTCTGGTGCTCGCCCCTCTCTGCGATCATGTCCTGTTAGTTTGTTCTACTCATTCCCTTCTCTATGTTAGATGTGTGTCCCTGTCTTGGTCTCTGTTATGTTCCTAGAACAATGCTCATCCTGCACTCGGTGCTCCATGAATACTTCTGGGATGAATATCATTGAGATCCTCCCAGTTCTCCTAAGAGGACATGTTAGAGATCTTTGTAGGACTTGGCTCCCTCAACGTTGATTTGATGTGGTCACCACCGCCAATGTCAACTGTATTTCTGAAGTGGCTTTCTCTTCTGTCTTTTTTATGGAATCCCATGGCCACATTTCAGGTCCTCATTTTCTCTTTAGCTTAGGATCTCTTAGCCCCTCAGATTATCCATCTATGAGGCTTACAGCAAGGCTGCGGTACCCCAAACCAAATCAGATTCAAGCATATGAACTTGCCAACCTGTGACTGTTGGACCTCAAATCAGCAATTTCACATGGTTCAACCTAATGTACGTTTCTGCCTCTATAATTTTGCTTAAGCCATTTTAATGCCAGCCTGTCTTTCTGGGCCATCCAATTTATTCTTCAGAGATCAATGTTAAGTCTTATCTCTTCCAAAGAAGCCCTGGAGTGAATCACTGGTCTTCTACATTTCCATAGCATATGGTAAATTTCTCTTTTTCTCTCCATTCTCATCTGCCTTCCAAGGAAGTTAGGTGTGCCTGACTCTCTCTTCCCCCACTTAAGTTCTCCAGCTGTGAGAGAATGAGCTGGAGGAGGGGATATTGTCTAGAGGTTAACTGTCCCATGCCTATGACTGTATATTCTACTATCTAACAGTGGGAGACATAGGTTTTAGAAAGCCCATTTCTTGTTCTTCTTTACAACTATTCCTTAAGCAAAATCTATATTTTCCAATTCGACATCCTGCCATCACACCAAGAGCAGGAGAGGAAAATTCACAGGGGGTGGGCAGGCTGCCTATCCAGCTCTTGTGAGATGAATCAACGTGGCAACCATCAAGAGGAGGTGCATGACACCAGCCCGCGTGACATCTTTCAGACACAACTTGACCTCCAGGGCCAATGACTTTGGACACTGCAAAGCTAAAGCCTCTGTCTGGAGCATCAGCAGTTTCTTCATTTGCTGGAAACAATAGGTGAAAAAGGAAGCCACTTCTGCTTCAGCCGATGACGATGATGACAAAAACCATATTGGCATTTATATGACTCAGCACTGCTTGACAGGTAGCAAATTCCCTGTAAAGTTGGCAGTCAGGGCTGTCAGAGAGTCACCTCTGGGCTGAAAAGCAGAGGCCACGTTTGCATAAAGAGAGCTCAGAGCACCTGACCCAGAGGGAGGCAAACAAAGAATTCTGGGTTCATGGCAAGAAGGGTGCATTACTTGCAGCGGGAGATGAAAGCTTAGATGCAAAGAAGGACTTCCCGAGAGTCGGGTCTCAGCAAGGGAACAGCTGCTCAGGAGGTCATCAGATTTGCTCGTAAGAATTCCAACAGCATAATGGTATTGGGGCCTGAGAAAAACAAAGTGTTGAAGGACACCAGAGTCTGGGGGTAGAGCCACGTATGAATGAACACTCAGGATATAATGAGGGAGGCAGGAGAGATGCCTGGGGTGCAGATGATCTTGTTACCAAGTGGTGCTGGGACAAGCGGGTAGACAGCGCTGAGTTAGATCTGTCCCTCTGACCACACATAAGGACCTATTCCAAAATAGATCAGAGAGCTACACAAAAATGTGAACCCACAAGCTCTAGAGAAAAATACAGGTGAATTCTTGAGTGTAGACAAATGATCTCTAACTTGAATCAATATCCAGAAGTAACAAAAGATTGATAAATTTGATTATATAAACATTAACAAGTATGCATAGAAAAAAATACCATAAGCAAAATCCAAAGACACATGATAAATGGGAGAAAAATAATGGGAATAGTATCACTGATAAAAGACTAATGTCTATGATATACAGGGCTTCTAAAACTGAAGGAAAGATGATTTGATAAAGGTATAACAAATTACCTTTAAATCTAGGGGGAATGTTCTATTTCACTCACAGTAAGTGAAATACAAATAAAAACTCCACCAAAACAGTTTTATAGCTCCTCAAATGAATATACATAGAATTACCATATGACCCAGCAATTCTATTTCTAGATATATATGCAAGAGGAATAAAAACATCTATTTTTATAAACTCTTATATGTAGATGTTTATAGTCACATTATCCATAAGAGGCAAATGACAGAAACAACCAAAATATCCATTAATAGATAAATGGACAAACAACATGTGGTATGTCCATACAATGAAATACTATTTGTCCATGGAAAGGACTGAAGTTCTCATATATGTTATAACATGGAAGAGACTTGCAAACAAAACGCTAAGTAAAATAAGCTAATTCTTAGAGGTCACCTATTGTATGATTCTATTCATATGAAATGTCCCAAGCAGATAAATTTATACACAGGAAGAGTTGATTAGTGCTGGCTTAGGGTCCTGGAGTGTTAGGAAGTGAAGGTAAAAGACACTGAGTTTCTAAACTTATCTGTGATGAGGGTTGCAGATACCTGTGAGTATAGTAAAATCCACTGAATTTTACACTTCAACTAGGTGAACTGTATCTAAAATATTTTAAAAAACTCTATTGAGGTGTTATTTCTCATTTCTCAGACTCAATACATTCTGCTGGTGTGGCAAAGCAGGGGACAGGTATTCCTATCAGAAGGAATGCAAATTGATACACCATATAAGGAGTGAGATTTCACAATGTCCAACACTACATATTTACACACCAGGGACCCTGCAATCCCACTTCCAGGTATTTGCCCAGGGAATTTCCCCTGAAAATACCTGCCCAACAGTATATACAAAAATGCATATACACAAAGTTAGGTATTGAAGCATTGTTCATGACTGCAAGATAATGCAAACAATGTAAGTGCCCACAAATAGAAGACTGGTTGGATAAACTGGGACGACCACTCCATGTACTATGATTTGTCCGAACTAGAATAAGGAATAGCTCTCTAAGCCGATGTGGAGAGTTTTCCAGGATGTGTTGTTGAGGGGGAAAAGCAGAGTATAAGAGCTCAGAAGAATAATTAAATCATACATGTATCTACTTATTTTAGCAAAAGGAAACACTGAGAAGAAAAGCAGATGAGATTGGTTACTTGTAAGATGTGGATGGGGCTGGGGTGGGAGGGTTGAGAGGGGAAATGACACTTCTCTGAATAGTTTTGAATTTTATAACCATGTTAGTGAATTGCATACTAAAACAAGATTTACAAGGATGGGAGAAAGCCCCTAACAGAAACAAATGAACCAGAGTGTATTTCAAATGAACAACATAAGGATAGTACATGGGGTAGGGGTGGGGGGCACAATCCCAAATGACTTTTGAATTCAGGGTCTTGACTATGTAGCCTTAAAGACAAAATGATGTGTAAAGACATATAGAAATCTAGCTAGCTTGTCATGGTGGTATGCATGAGTAATTAAAAATGACTTTGTTTTCTAGGGTTCAGTAAATGAATAAATATTTGATAAAAATGAGAACTAGATGGCTTACTAATGGAGAACTAGGTTTTTTCTTCCCAAATATACAAAAAAAAGGGGAAGTCTATAATGCAATAGGGTTGGAATTAAAAGTATCAGTATGATTTAAATGTATGGATATTTATGGTTTAAGTATCTTATTTTTCTAAACATACACCACTATCTCCAAGCTCTGTTCATTGCAAGGACCATGAAATAATGAAATCTCCATAGCCCCAATGCCCAGAGTGTGGCTTTAAAATTCCCATTTTTCACTGAAAAGGTCCAGGACTCCTTGGAGAAGTGGCTGACTCCTGTAAGGTAAGGTATGAAATGAGCAGAAACACCTTGCTCCAGAGAGTAAAAAAGTGCTTAAAAAAATAAAGAGAATATGTGAAAAAGACAAAAAGGTCTCCCACTGTCCAACTCTGAGACAGTTTTGAGTGTCAAAAATAATGACACTAAAGATCGTAGCCCATTGACTATTCCAGAAGAATCCATGAATTCATACTGATATAAATGAATGAATAAGTGCATCATTAAGTGGGGAAAAGAGTATGGTCTTCCCTTCAGTAGAGTTGGACTAATAAGTATAGGATGATGGAATCAGAAAATCATTTGGCAAACATCACAGTAATAACTGATAGGAGCAAGAATAGTCTGTCCATGGGAGGGAAAAAGTTGGATGAAAAGGAGAATATTTTTACATAGTCTCCAACATCTCCTCCCAATTTCATATTAATCACAAAGGGAAAAACGGCCACCTGGGAGCAGAAAAACCTGGCATACACCACCTTAGCCAAGTAATCAAAGATAACATCGCTAATAATGGTGCCAACCCAACATCATTTCCCTGGAACTCGATGCACGGAGGAAGACACGACATCACTTCTGGGGTGTTTCTGCCCCAAATTCATCACCTGGATCTAATCACAAGGAAACATCAGACAAACCCAAATTGAATAACCTTCTACAAAATAAATGGTCTGTACCTTTCAAAAATGTCAAGGTTAAAGAAAGAAAAAGAACAGGTAAAGATAAAGAATGAAGAATTGTTCTAGTTTAAAAGAAACCACAGAGATGTGACAACCGAAGGCAGCATGTGGTCTCTGGACAAAGCATATTTACTGGGAGAGGAGACAAATTTTGAATCCGGATTGTGGATTAATTGATGGTATTGTAAAAAATGTTCAATTTTCTGATTTAGATTATGTAAAACAATATGCTTGTTCTTAGGAAATATACACTGAAATGTTTAGGGATAAAGAGATACACGTCAGCTAGTATTTTCACATGGTTGATACAAGTTATATACATATTATATACATGTGTGTGTGTATATACACATATACGTGTGTATATATAATATGGAAGCAGACAAGAAGGAAGAGAGAGAGGAAGAGGAAGGGAGGGAGAGACTGAGAACGGAGATAGGAGAAAGGAGGGGCGGTCTATAAAGAAAAGTGCAGACCTAGGAGAAGCTGCATGAGTTCTTTATCCTAGTTGCTTTTTTTATAAGTTTGAAAATAAAAAGCAAAGAAAACACTGTCCACAGTTCTCTGAGAGCAGGACGATGACCACCCCTGTTTCGGCACTTACAAAGACACCTGGGGGCTATGAGGGTAACTTGAGTCCCTTGGGCTTTTGTTTTCCAAACTGGACCAGATTTCCCCATGTTCTGTGCTGTTTGCGGACCTGTTCAGTCCCACTTGTAGCTTCAAGGGTGTGTACATGATCCTTATGGAAAAAAAAAAAAAAACAACTCTGTTCCCAGTTAATAGCACTTTTTAATGATCTGGGATTTAAGTCCTATTTCTCTTTCTCTCTGAAATATTATCCACTTCGACACAGCTTCAAATACGACACGAATCTGTGAGTGACAAGTCCTGAAAGCTGTTCTGTTACATCCCTGGGTGACTCCAGCTGATGCCAGCTGCCCTTAGGGGCATAGTGGGCCACAGCCTCAGCTATAGCTGGGGTCTGGAACACCCGGCTCCGGCTTCTCCATGGAGTCTTTTCTGGGATCTGAATTACTTCTTGGGGATGGCTCCCAGTCCAGGATAAGGGAGCTTTTATCCTGAGGTTCTTTCCCTGAAGGCTCAGGGACCTGCAGCCCACCATCAGTGCCTCTCCTGGCTGGGGAGATGCCTGGCTGAACCCACCTGCCTCAGATGCTCAGATGCTCAGAGCAGGTATGAGGTGCCAATGGAGGCCCCTTCTGCCAGATTTTTGGACCTTTCCCAGACTTCAGGGAAATACCTGTCTCTCCCAGGTTGCTGACAACTGGTCTTTGAAAACCTCACATCCCTGTAACACTCTGGATTCTCCTGCCATCTGCCTCCTTGACATGACTGGATGCAGAGGCCCCCTTTGCTCAGGAAGCTCTGGAGAAGACACAAGCTTCTGCCCACTCAGCCCAGCACTGTGACAGCCAAGGGGAAGAGAGACCTCCCATTGGATGAAAGAGCTATGGAATGGGTCACCTTTAGTTATTATCATGCCCTTTCGACACTGGGGACAGGGTGGTACAGTCCTTGCCAAAGAGACTGTGAACTCACAATGCCAGGGCAGAAAGAGCAGCCTCTTTTCCTCCCAAACCATGGAGTTGGCCACTCACCATTGCCATAACCGCTCTCATTATTTCACTTAAGAATGACACCAAACATTCCGATAGAGCCTCATGGTCATCCTTTGAGGAGGGAGGACCATTATCATCTGACAGGGGAAGAAAATTGAAACTCAGAGTGGTTGAAATGACCAGCCCAGGGTCCCATAGCAGCTGGCTGCAAGAACCTGGATTCAAATCTAGATCTCTGTGATACCACAGCCACAGGGAGGAGAGAGAGCCAAATAAGTGTTTACTTTTTCAAATGACTACCAAATCCAAATTTACTAGTTAAGTACTCAATCCACTTTCCCATCTGATTCTAATTCCTTTCACCTGGTACAACTGCAGCCCCGCCGGAACCCCCATCTCACCTTGACTTTGTTCCCTTGCCCTCCCCAGATCTAGATGCCCACAACTAGGGATTCCTGTAACCCGTAATGGTGCCCACAGTCTGCTACAGGGCCACTCAGCACCCATTGGTGTTATCAGCACCTACTCCCTTTGGTTGAATCGGGGATTCATGACCTCATTGCCCCATAGGTGTCTCTGTGCAGCACCCCTCCTCTCACTAGCTACCAGGTATCAGAGAGAGAAAAAGTCATTGGTATTGGCAAGTGGCTGAGCCGCACCTTGGAGCTATCAGTTGTGTTTAAGCACGACTGCCGTGGCACCTCATTGGCTCTGAGAACTATGCTCTCTATTTATCTGTTACAGTAGTTAATTTCATCTGTTTTGCAGAAATATTGACTAAGGGTGAGTGATGGAAGCAGGCAGCTGTGGCTGCCTCTGCTGTAACCATATGGTCTATTTACAACCGGGGCTCCATGGTGCAGATAGCCAAAAGAGGATTAAATTATACTTTGTAGATTAAAGTCCCAAACACTATAAAACTCGTAAGCCTTTGTATGCTAAGCAAGAAGTTTGACTGCCATTGGGCCTTAAGCTGATGTTTCGCACACACAGAAAGAGTGGAAATTTTTGATATTTAAGCATTTTCTTAAAAAGCCAGCAGAAATATCAAGCTGGTTCCTTAGGCAATGGCCTGGTTAAGGGGGGATGGGGGGAAGTAACTTCACAGAGCCCTTCCACAGGACCAGGGTGACCTGCTTTGCTCTCACCATAAACAAGGCCTCTCCATCTCTGTTTACTAATCTCCTTGAACTTGGGCCGGCAGACACTTTAAATGAAACAGCCCCCAACCTGTCAAAGCCACTGTTTATGTTCAGCTGGTCACCAAGTCACACCCCATGTAATCACATCCCAAGCATTCCACTGCTCCAAGTTTTCTTGAAGTTGGTTAGAAACGAGGTCCTAAGGAAAAGCCTCATTGTCTCAGTCTTCCGGGCAACGGGGAGAAGCTCAGTGTTTCTGCAATGGGTTGTTAATCGCCTCTCTGGCAAGGGTCCTTCACCCTTGGGGTGCATCATTTGCCCCCTCCCAGCCCCCAGCCTCCATCCCTCTTCAGACCCTGAAAGAATTCGTTCAATTTAGCCTTCTCATTGATCTTTAAAGTTTCACTCTCAGTCACTTTCCACTTGAAGCCGTGTTTGAAGTTTCCACCGGCATTTCTACTGATGGGCTTCACCCAGAGAGCTTTGTCGTTGACTTTGAGAGTCTGGCGTTCAGAGGATGGACTGATCTTCACAGGTGTCACTTTCTGCACACAGCAATTAGCCACACAAGCCAAATTGGCACAAGCAACGTGCACGTATTCTCTTCGCAGTGAACCCTTGGTGCTCATTTGGGAGGCTCCGGTGGGACCCAGTTAAAGATGGGAAAATTCCCTTGTGGGTGACCAGCCCTCACCAAGGACGGTAGAGAGACAAAGGCCAGAAACTCTTCAAAATTTATTTACTGGGGGTCCAGGGGATTCTCACCCATTGGAGGCAAAGCTTATGACTTTACGTAGGGGACCTGATACCTTCTTGTGGCATCTTAGTGCGTCAGTCAGATGGGAAATCAATGACTGTATTAAAATACAGAGTGAAAATAAACTTTTTAAAAGGATCTACAATAAGAAAGGAGATAGTTTTGTTATCCTGTCTGGGGGCCCACAGGATCTTACATGGCTCCCCTTCCCTTTTGAGAGGACTATAATGCAATTCAAAGCATGAAAAATTCCCAAGAACCCATTTTTCAGATCTTTCCACCTGGATATCCCCCAAGGGACATTTTGTGCGTCTCCAGAGCCTCGACTCCTTTGTTCTTCCCCAGCAAAGGTGCTGGAAACTTTCAAATCTGGAAAGGGTGCAGGACAGGGTCTCTCTGTCACCTCCGTTGTCCCTAGCTGCTCTTCATTCAGGTAGCCGTCCTCCCTCCCCGACTGCAAGGGTTCCCTCCCTGGGATCCTGACACCTTGTGGGAATCTAACTGATGGGAGGAATTTCCTCTGGCCAAGTGCACAATCATCTCCATCAAACAGGGTTGGCGAGATCCTGTTTAGGGCTTTCCTATAGCTGGTGCATTTAAACGCCTCTGGTCAGCCCAGGAGAGGTAGGGCCAGCCGAGGTGCCTTCTCCAAACACCCACACGATTTCACCCACACGATTTTGGTTTAATTTTGAGAGATAAGAACTAATGGTGTTATCAATCCATTTTGGTATGTGAGGAAGCTTGGGTGGAGAGCTAGTTATCTTCCTCCTTCTTTCCACCCTCCTATCCATTTCTTCCTCCCTCCCTCCCTTTTCTTCTCTCCCTTTAACCCTCCTCTCCTTCTCTTTCTCTTCCCTTCCCTCCTGCTTCCTTCTCTCTCCTCTCTTCTTTCCTCTCTGTTCTCACATTTCACTGGATCCTTGAGAACTCAGGCCTGGTATCCTTGGCTTCTGCCTTCCTCACTGTTGATTTCAGAAACCAAGTTGCCTTTCCTCACACCGAGAACTCTGATTTCTTTCAAGTAGGATGTTTAGAGGGGGAGGCTGAGTCTCCATCAGCCTCCACTCCAATTGTAATGGACCTCCAGCAAGCTTCACCAGAACGGCATCTGATTTTTTTCCAACCCTTTCCCCTGATGATCCCCTTCTCCGTTCTGGACACAAATGTCTGCTTTCTGGGTGAGGGAGCAGCCTGATTATAGCTTCATTAGGAAAAGGTGCCGAGCGTTCTTGCAGTCTAATTGTTTGACAGGGTTTGGGATAGGGACATGTGAATCACTGATGGTGTGCGTGGCCCGCCTTTTATCACAGCGAAATCCTCACTGTCAAAGTAAATGGATGTCTGGAGTGGTTAATTTGATGTCATTAAAAGAACCATAATTGCAGCCGTAAGTTTTCCCTGGGTTCTCTCAAGAGGAGTACGTGGGTCTTTCTGACACCTTGTTGACACTCCACATAATTCTGGGCATGACGAAGGCAGCTGTTCCAACTCCAAGGAGCAGAGAGTTCACTAAGAGAGTTGGGCCTGGGTGGGGTTTCTCAGGCTCCTCAGAGAGGCTCCCCTTTGGTCTTCATTTCTCCTGCATCCCAACCCATTGGTGGTGTGCTGCCAAGCTCCAGAGAACTGGAGACAGCCTCGGTCCATGCCTTGGTGGCCACTGGTGCTCCTGTTCAAGGGCCATTGACTGATGAGCAGTTTTGAGTTTTCAAGCCAAGGAAGGTCTCTGGGGAATAATCCTTTGGAGGGAACTGTTGTGTTTGGAGGGAACAAGTTTGTGCTCTCCTATGTCCTGGGCTCTTCTTCCTGGAAAGCATTTCACAGGCTGGCCAACCATGGATCCCTCAAAGAGAACACGCAGCCCAGCGGATCCAAACCCTTTTGCTGGTCCAACCAGTGACCTGAAAAATGGAAGTGTCAGCCTCAGATGACCTTCCCATGCAGGAAAGGGAAGTGATACTGGTGGCATTCAGTGTTAACTGCCCGGGAATGCATAAGGATGGCAAGTTAAACAGTAATCACCAGGTAACCATCTCAGACAGATAGAAAGAGAGGGGAAAAAACCCAAGAGTAGCTATCTTTAAAGAGAACAAGCAGATCTGAGTAATCCAATTTAGGGGAGATAAGAGCTTGCTGCTAGTACTGTCCTTTAACTGGACAAACGCCTTCGTTCAAGTGTCAACCCCAATCCGGAAGAGGTCACCGCACTGGGCCTGCTGCCTAATATACTCCTGAATTGGCTGAGTGGCTTTCCGAACAAACACACTGGTCCAACAGAATTGATTTTCAACAGGCCGTATTGGTCCCTAACGTAATTACCCAGCAGTGAGTCAGTTCACGGCAGCCCTTGCATTTAAACACCTCTGGTCAGCCCAGGAGAGGGTAGGGCCAGCCAAGGTGCCTTCTCCAAACACCACTTGGGAAACCTCCCTGCCCCCGCCCCCAGCCACTTTCCTCCCTCCTTCCTAAACAACTTTAAACAGCAATGGCGACTTTACGCAGCTCCGTCCTCAGTGGGCACCTTGCCCCTGTTTACGAGGAGCTGCGGAGGCACTTGGTGTCCTGTGCCAATGAATACCAAGGCCCCGCGGTTTGATAGGTGAATTCAATTTACAACAAAGCATCAAATGGAATCCTTTAAAAATGCTTCTCGGTTTAACCCCTTCCTTCCTCTGAAGGCTTTTTGGTAGCATAGTTCCAGTTACTTCTGTGGGAACAGCCAGCCAGGAGCAGGTCCAGGGAGGTGACCTCCCAGTAGAGTGTGTTTCCTTCAAAGACTCACATCATTGGGTCCAGGTCCTAGGTGGTCAAGTAGAGCATGATGTTTGACCTTCCAGCTGATCACTAAAAAGTCTGCACCCCAGTGGGTCCCCAGGGCTGGGAGGCCTGTTGTGAGGATATGAAGATCTTGATTTAGTTCCCAGGATATCCAGATGATATCTGGATGCAGGAACCCAAAGACCACCATCCTCCTTTCCACTCCTCACTTTCCTCACCCCTTGAGAAAGACACATTTCACACAGGGCATCCTTGTGTTCCTAGTACCCGGTATCCTGTTGTCTAAAGTCTAAGTCAGCATCGATTTGTGGAGCTGGGATAGAGTGCTTTGCAATGACAAAAGGCCACCAAATAGCTGTGTGAACCTCCAATAGCTTAAACCTCTCTGTACCTGTATTTGTTCATCTGTGACATGGGGGTAAATATGACACCTTCAGCAGCAGGTTGTTAGAAGGATAAACTGAGTTCATATTTGTCAAGCTCTGGAAACTTGCTTGGCACACACAGAAGAGTTAATAAGAGTCACCATCAGCCATTTACAGGGTAGTACAAGGGACATCCAATAGAATCAGCCTGGATCTTTTCTTCATCTGGGACCTCATGTGCTGTGAAATCCACAGCCCACTAATCAACTGCAAGTGCTTCCCAGTGTGTCCTCCCTCCGCTGGCTTTGTTCAGGGCCAGTGGACCCTACCTGTGTCTCTGCCTGAGCTGCGCTGCTTTCCCGGGAACTGGGGAGCCTTGGAGAAGAGCACAGAAGAGACATCCCTGCCTGCCCTAACCCATTCCAGGGGGAATCCAATCGCTGGGGCAAGGAGGTCATGGTGGCAGTGGCCGTCTGGGAAATTGATCCTCTTAAGTTCTCAGGAAATGCTGTTCAATCACAATCGACCTGCCAGGAAGCTCTGCTCAGAACTAGTCTGAGGAAGACAAGAAAATATTCTCATTTGCTTCAAAGTCTACCCCCACCCATGGGCTCGCTCCTCTTATTAAAGGCATCCTGGTTTTCACTGAGTTCCTCTGACCAGAGGCGAGCTGTGGAAACCAAAGCTATAAATGGCATCCACTTACTCACTTCTTAGCTCAAACCAGCTTCCAGGTTGGCTCCAGGGGCTGTCCTGCAATGAGCTCATGCTGGGGGCATTACAGGGCGCACCCAAGCTAACACCTAAATATTATAAGTAATAATAAGGCTAATGTGCCGGACACTATTGGAAGGGCACATATTAGTTCATTTCATCTGGCATGTAATATCACTGACATTTCAGCTGATGAAATAGAAGCACAGAGAGGTCAAAGGGCATGGCTGAGATCAGACAATTAGGACCTCGAGCCAGCTTTGAGGCTGCTCACCCTTCCTGTCCCACTGCAGTGGGGAGCAATGAATGAACAAGCTGTACTTTACAAAATAACATTAAAGCTGTTAGCACAGACCTGATTTGCAAGGTGGTGGTGGTGGTGGTGGGGGTGTGGAATAAAAAGAAAAGGAAGGGGAGAGAAACTAGAAGAGAGAGAGGAAGAAAAGTAGTTGTAAGTAAAGAAAAGGAGGAGACATCAAAAAGAAAAATACATTATTCATATTTAACATTATTATTTTTATTGATCAAATAAATAGTGTTCCCTATAACAATAGATAACATTTAAGAAGACTATAAAATATGCCAGGTACTATGCTATATGAAGTTTTGCATTCAATAATTTCATTTAAGATTCACAACAAGATAATTGGCATTGCTAAGAATCTCCTTAGAGAAGGACACTGAGGCTCAGAGAGGTTATAAATGAGAAAGTTCAGGGCTAAAATCTAGCCAGCATAGGTCTGGGGGATTTAGCAAATAAAAGCATAGAATACCCAGTTCAATTTAAATTTCAAAGAAACTCCAAATCATCTGGGACATACTTATACTAAAGCAACAAATAATTTTGGACATTCTTATACTAAGAAAATTACTTGTTCATCTGATATTCAAACTGACCTGGGCGTTGCGTATTTTATCTGGCAACCCTAAACAGAAGCATTATTTAGGCTGTCTCTAGTCTTCATAGTTTTAAGCTGGCATGAACTTTTCACTTAAAGCCCCAAGTGTATTTATCTGTTCAAATTCTCAGAGCATCTGTGGAGATGCCAACAGGATGCAAATTCTTGACTGGTTTCCAATGCAAATTTCAAGTGCCCGAGTAGAATCTTAGTGCACAATAGCCCAGGGGGCCCACTCTGTGTTGGGGGAAGTCTCCCCAGAAGAGCCTCATTTCATGGGGTGTTCTTTTCTGCAGGCCGGTCACCTGCAGACTTCTACTGGACCACATGCATCCAACCTCTTCCCAGGACAGCACCTGATTGCAATCAAGCCTTTTCTGTCCCAAACAGGATGCCATGGCTTCCCCCTGCTTCAAGAGTACACAGCTGCCTGGCAGAGAAAGACAGTGTCCACGTCCACCTTTCCTCCTGCCCACGTCCACCTTTCCTCCTGCCCACCTTTCCCCTAAAGTACTCCTGAGTAGGGTCAGGTTCCGGCTGTATTTTTCAGTCTCTAATTAGCAGATTCCAATTCATCACCCTCAGTATCTCCTGGCATCAGCCCCGAGATTCCCTCCTCTCGCCTGGTGAATCGGTCTTCATTTAAAACCCTCTCTCTTAGCCCTAAATGGAAATCAATTCTGCAAGTTTAGCAAATAGTTAATTACTCCACAAAGAGGATTGATTGGCCTTTGATCACCAGAAAGCTCTGCAGTGCTATTAGTCTCTTTCATCTGTGATTAAACCACAGAGAGAAAGAAACAAAAACTAAATTAGGCTTCTCCTGTTATCCTACAAATATTTAATGACGGGCTAATCTCCTAGAGGTGTGTTCAGGGGATATGCGTTCCATCAGGAGCCAGCTTCCATTCAACCTTGAACCTAGATTCCATCTTTGTGGAGAGCCCGGCAAAGAACTTGACAGAGGAATAGAGCTGGGCTCAAAGAAGCGCTTTGTAGGACACACTCTTGTCTGCCTTTTCTTCTTCCTCCTTCTTATGTATGTTTTAATGCAGATAAAGATTTCCCTGGTGGACTCCTGACATGAATAATAATAATAAAAGGAAATCTGGCTTAAAAAATTCCTTTTGGGTTTTTCCGGCTCTCCACACCCTGTCCCACTGATTTGTGGATGCCAAAGAGCCCTTTTCCCAAGTGACAGACTCCTTCAGCTGGGACAGAAAAGGCACATGCCCTGCAGGCGTTCTGCCTCTGTCACCTCTTCCCAAAAAGGATGCCAATAGCAAGGCAAGAGCTGGGGCATCTGCTCCCCCTAATACTCTACATCATTGTACATAACAAATTAAATGTTAGAGAAAAGGCACTTTCTATATATTTGATGCAATAGTCCCATAAAGCATGGAAAGAAACTGAGGCACAGCTGCACACGGTGGCACATGCCTCAGCATGGAGGCTGAGGCAGGAGGATCACAAGTTCAAGGCCAGCTTCAGCAATTAAGCAAGGCTCTAAGCAACTTAGTGAGACCCTGTCTCAAAATAAGAATAAATTGGGCTGGGGATGTGGCTCAGTAGTTGAGCTCCCCTGGGTTAAAAAAATAAGAAGAACCTGAGGCACAAAGGAGAAAAGGGTAAGGAGTTTGAAGTTGGGCAGGACTGAGTTCCAATGCTCCCTCTGCTTAATATCTGGGTGACCCTGGGCAAGTCACTTAACAGCTTTGTACAAAGCGGGTGAACACACCTACTTTACCAGGCTGCTGTGCTGATCCCCTGCAATGGATCACAGAAGTGCCAACACATAGTAGGACCTCGTGTTACGGGGTTCACACCCCTCCCTTTCTCTTGCTCAAGGTCATGCACCTAGTTAACAAAGAAGAGAAACACGGCGCTCTGCCCTTCCTGAGGTGCGCTTCTTCTGCTTCTGCTGCCTCCCCCTCTCCAGCAACCTTGCCATTCCACAGTTAACCATTCTGCTTGGAATCCATCCTTAGAGACTCAGTTCTGAAATAACTTCAAGGTTCCAGAATCAAAGAAGCGATCAGAGCCAAGAATTAATGCAGCTAAGGAATCAACCAATGCTGAGCTGATCAGGCACTCTCTGAGCGTGGGATTCCCCCCACTACCAACTGGATAAGCCAGTCTGGCCTCTAGAAACAAAATGCAAATCAACTCACTGATTATGTTTCAATCTGGTACTTAGGTTTGATGCAGACAGCTGGTATGCACTTTGTGTCACCCTCATTTGTTCTTCTCACAGTCTCATGTGCAGCCCTACGGGTCATTCTGGGGTTTTCCTCTTCATAATTTTATCAGACAAATGCTGCTAATTGGACTGACCCTGAGCAAGATGGCGATGTTTCAGTCAGCGCTCCAGATCACAGGTGCACCTTTCTCCTCGGCTTGTCTCCACAGCCCAGGCAGGACCCCTGCCTATGGTGACACTTTCCTTGTTCAACAGGCTAAGGACCAATGGACTCAGCACTAGGTGACCCAGTGGGAGTCCCAGCTCTGACATTTACAAGCCCAGTGACCTCAGACAACACGAGGTCGTTGCTCACAAGTTTAATTAACACTTGTTGAGCGCCTTTATGTGTCAAGGACTGAGCTGGTGTTTCTGAGAGGACTAAATGGGCTAATTATATGAAAGTATTTTTAGCTTTGATTGTTATTGTCATTAGGTTTTGTTAGGTCCACTCCTGTCCTCTCAGCACTCAATCTACACATGAAGGCTACTGGTTGCAAACACCTGTGGTTCCCACCTGAGACCCTTTCTTCTCTGGCTATGGGAGTCCACCAGGCCTGGGCTGAGATATGCCCAAGAGTGCCAGGGCAGGAAGCAGCTGTCCAGCCGTCATGGCTTGGCCCTCCTTGTCTGTCAGGTGGGGTGACTCTGTGTGCTCTACACTGTCCTCCAGAGGTGTCCAGTAGGGTTAAGTTCCCGTGTTCCAGGTGCAGATGTACTGCACCTGGGAGATGTAACTCCCCTCAGTAGAGTTTCCTAGTATCACCTCCCAAATAGATGGCTCTCAAATTTTTGTGTCTATTTTCTTTCTTGGAAAACTCAAATGAATATAATGGTCATAATAATGATAATAATAATGATGGAGAGCAGAGAACCATGGAGGTGTACGTATGAGAGCTCTCAAGACTATGACAGACGGGCCACCTCAATGCTAGGGCAATTTTGTCAGAAAACCAGGATGTTGCCATATAATGTTGCCTTTTTCTCCAGCTCCTAAAAGGGCGTCAGTATGAAAGATTCCCCTCAGACCAGCAGATGGAAGGGTGGAAATGGGTTGGACCTATTAGGCAACTCCACGATGTCAAGATTTGAACCATGGCCTGCACGGTGAGCTGATTGCTTGTGGATTCTTCATCCAGATTATCTCTCTTTCTCTCTCTCTCTCTCTCAACTCCTCACCTTCATCTCCAGTTGTAATGGCCTTCAGCCTATCACCCTCTTCAATTCTCTAATGCCCGTATCTCCTGGTTTAAAATTCTTCAAGGACTTCTTACTGACTTCTCACTGCTCACAGAAGGGCAAAAATTCTGGACCCACCCATAAGGCTCTGCCCTGCTTCATCTGGGTGCTTCCCCTGATCCTGACACTTGAAGCCTCCTAACTCCACCGGCCCCATCCCCAATCTCTCGCATCTGCATGGCTTCCCTGCACCTCCATGTGCATCTTGGCCAAGTCTTCTTTACCCATCAGGTGTCTGCTTGCCAGCTCTTTGCTCATGGAGGCCTCCCCTGGTTGTTCTGCATACAGTTGTATTAGACAGCTATCAAAAGGGCGCCCAGTGATTTCTGCTTTCTCGTATTCAAGGTTTCCTGCAAGGGGAGGGGAATGCAGGTGAACTGGACCCAGTGACTCACTTTAAATGAACAGAATATGGCAAAAGTGACAGGTGTCCCTTGGAGGATTAGGATACAAAAATCTGTGACTCCTCCCCCACTCCAGTCCTTGCTCTGATGATACCCTCTGCCCTGGTGTGAGCTGCATAGAGTAGAGGCTCCATGACCAGGAGCTAGGGCAGATCTGTCAGGAGCCCACAAGGAACTAAATTTTCCCAGCAACCTGGTAAGTGAGATTGGAAGCAAATTCTTCTCCAGCTCAGCCTTGAGATGATGGCAGCTTTGATGGACACTGGGCATACAGCCTTGGGAGGGACCCAGAGCCACAGGCATCCAGTTAAGCTGTGTGTGGATTTGACCCTACAGAAGTTAAGGTGGTATATACTGTTCTAAGCTACTAGCTTTGCGGATAATTTGTTATACAGCACTTAGCAACTAGCACAGATTATATCTTCTCATTATATGTGGTCATTCCAAGGAGTTAGAGACAGTGTATACTTTAGGGAACAATTGTAGAAAATGCATCAAATGAAAAATAACTCTGTAAGCTATGGGATTGGCAAGAGTCGAGCACCCAGGAACCTGGGCTCTGAACGCACCTGCTGGGATTTAAATTCTGGATTCATTACTTATCACCTAGATGGCTTTGGCCAGTTCTGTGCCCTCTGGGCTTTGTTTCCTCATGGGCAAAATGAAGGTAATAATAAGAGTAATCTTCTAAAGTGGCTATAAGGATTAAACAAGATAACACCTGTAAATTGCTCAAAACATAACCTGGTACATGGTAAACAATTAATAAATTCTAGCTATTTTTGCTCCTATGAAGATAAGAGAGGGTATAATAAAAACTTTGGAACTTGAAGATCTTGCTGTCAGCTTAGGAGGATGCCACAGTTCACGAAGGAAGACAACATGCGGTAGATAATCCACGATTAGATGCTAAATCAGACTTGATAAGTTGAAGGAGTTTAGAGGTAAAGAAAAAAAAATAGGCTGGATTCCCCTGGAATGTTTCTTGGTGAATTTTTAAGCATGAAAGAATATTAGACCTCAAGTAGGCATAAAAGGAAGGAGTGGGGAGCCCTGGCACAAGCAGGCAACCAGAGGTGGAGCAAAAGGTAAAGAGCAGGGCCAGGGGCTCGTGGGATGGAGGACAAGACTGGAGAGGATGGACCAACTAGGGCAGACACTTGCACACCAAGGGCAAGCCTCAGACCCACTCTGTAGGATGGGGGCCAACTGCAGACTGCTCAATACTTGTCCAAAGGGCTGAGCACAGGAGGGTTGGGAAGGGAGAACATGGAAGCCGGAGCGCATATTCTTCAACTAAACTGAACCCCAGAGGCTGCCTGGCTAAGTACCATGTGCCCAGGAACTCTGCAAAAGGAAGGTCCCCCAGGGGATGGGGGAACCACCGCTGCTGGGTCTGTGACAGCACCGCACGTCCGGAACTGCAGACTTTCCAGTTGAAGCAGAGGTGTCTGAGAGGGGCTCCTTTCACCCAGGAGCCTTGGAAGCCTTGAGGCATGAGTGTTTGCAAGTTGGTGCATGTTTAAGGTCAAGGGAACATTGATTTCCACCCTGAGTTCTGGTGGAAGCTGCTAATTTGATAAGACAGAGCATTAAAGATTCAGTGTATATGGATATTGATCATGGGGTAGGTCTTGTTAGATGATATTTTTAAAAAATGATCAAACAACTATTGGTGGGAAACTAAGTAAGCATTTCCCATCTGAACCTACCTCATTTGAGGGGACTTAGTGAGACATAAGGTAGTGACAGAATGCACCGCTTAGAAGAGGGACAGACCTCGGCCTGGCGTCCTGGGTGTACCACTCGTTAGTTGTGCGGCCGTGGGAAAGTGACTGAGCTTTTCTGTGTCCCAGGTTTCTGACAGGCCTGGAGATGGTCATATCTGTGTGGCAGGGGGATGGGTGAGAGAATGAAGCAAGGCAGAGCAGATGGTGATGACAGTGACAGCAGCTGCTGTCATGCTCCACGTGCCAGGCACTCCTCTAGGTTTAAAGGTTGGACCGACTGAATCCTCACAGCCACCCAATGGGGACACCAAGGCACAGAAGCTTACCAAAGGTTACATGGTGATGGGCAAGGATTTGAAGCTGGGCAGTCTGGGTCAAGACCTGGCTCTGTTCAACCCTGTGAAGACAGCCTTAATGTCTGTTTGGCAGCATCAAATATGTGGGTGCTAAATATCTGGTGGATAACTGACAGCCATATGTGTTGGTGGGGCACCAAGATGTCCTCGTTCTCTCTTTGTGGGCTGCTGGGGTCACCGCTGAGATTTCCTGATGGGATAGACAGTTCAGGTAGCAATGCGAGAGAAGGTAAGGGAGGATCATGAGCTACCCCATCCCATGCCATTCCCCCAAATGACTGGGTGAAAGAGGAAAGAAGAGAAGGGGAGACTTAACAGAAAAGACCAAACCCAAGTGCACTGACTGTATGAAAAAACACAGCTTGCCTGCGATCTTGTCCATTCCTCTGCCTCCATGCTTGTGACCAAGCTAAATCAGTGTGTTAACTCCCTTCCTGAGCATCCTCAGAGAAGGATGTGCCCCAGAGGAACTTGGAAGCCAACTTTTGTTTTTCATATCCTCACAGAGGGGGACATCCTCCTGGACAACTGGTCTTAGCATGATTTGGGAGAACGGGCAGCCCATAATGGTTTGGATTCCCACTCTGAGCCACGTGCCTCCTTGCCTTTTCTACTCCTGAAGAGTTCCCCACCCCACTCCCCACCCAGGGGAGATGTGCATCCAAGAAGAGGAATGAGAAGAGGCTCAGGTCTCTGAGAGCTGCCATGTTTTGCTAGAGTTTGCAAACAGGACTCAGGATCTGCCACTGTTTCCTACTATTACCTCATTCAGCATCTCCCTGTCCTGAGGCACTGTGGTCAGGCTGGCTGCCTGGAGGTTTGGCCAGCCATGGGATGGCCCGGGAACAGAGACAGCAGGCCAGAGGAGTAGTCAAGAGCATCTCTATCTAATTCACACCTTGGCACCAGCTCACAGGGGCTGGCACATCTAATTTACAGCAGGAGTGTGTAATGGGTGTCAGGCCTCACCAGACCCACGCATCACACTCCAACGAGTGCTCAGAAGGACGGCTGAATATCCTGCAAATGAGTCACAAAGAAACATCCAGAACCACTGACGAATTCATCTAATATTTCAGTGCCTGATGTAAGACCAGGCAGGGCAAGTAGGGCTCTGACCACCAGCCAGTGGTACTGCTGGGTGTGCAGGCAGGAAGCCTTACGTACTTCCTGGAGGTGAAAATGAACAATAACCTTATTCTAACGTGAAACTGGAGGGGGCAGACAGGCTATCTGAATTCAGGAATCTAAAATAGCGAAAGAATGGTTAGATAAAATTCCTGGCAGCTCTGTATCTCTTTAAGTAGAATGCTGAATTTATAAACCAGTGAGAACTATTCAAGTACGATATATAAAGACATGAAACAGCTTTTTGGTGAATATGTTGTGGTTGATAAAAAAAAAATGATCACAATCCTTTGTAACTCATTTCATCAAGAGGTGAAGTCTATTTCTCCACTACTGGGATCCAGGCTGGCCTTAAGTCTTTCTTTGACCAGTACAGTGGACAGCAGGAGTTCTGGTGGCTGGAGTTTCAGAGACCTTGTAGCATCCACTCTCAATCCTGAAACCCTGAGATCTCCATGTGAAAAAGTCCAAGATAGGTTACTGGAGGACAAAGCCACACAAAACTGAACCCAGACACCTAGCTGACAGTCAGCCAGCCTACTATGTAGGCCCAGCCTACAGAGCCACTCAAGAAATGAAGCTCAACCAAGCTTTGCTGAGCTTTTTCCAGCTCAGCCGAACTGCCTGCATGAGCCAGATCAAATTGTTGACCCATAGAATCGTAAATGGTTGCTGTTTTAATGTATAAAGTGCCAGGGTGTTTTGTTATGAAGCAGAAGCTGACTGTGACATATTTTAAACACTTCTCCGAACTCTATCGACTTGCTTACCCAACATGTTTTCAAGATCTATGAAGTCAGATTAGTGTACTTTCTCTCATCTTACCTCCCTCAACTAACCCTGTGTGTGGTAGAGAGTAGATACTCAGTAAAGATTAGTTGAGTAAAAGATAGTGTGAAATAGATTCATCCTGATGGCACCTCAATCCTTTTTTTTTTTTTCCTAATAAGGCAGGGAATGATGATAAATACAAAGAAAGAAAATACAAATGAAAAAATTGAGTGAAGACTATTTCTTAAGTATCCAATATTCTTAAGTAATAGGGCATGGATCATGAATTTTAAAGCATCCACAGACTCCTATCTGCCCGTAAACAAATACTTGTTCAGTACATAATTTGCACTATGCACAACACCCACCCCCAGGGTACAGTGGATAAACAAGACAGATTATATCCCTGGCCTCAGGGAGCTGTAGAAATTTACACCATTAATTCTGTATGCACCCAAGTTCATTTCATTTTAGAACTGTGGGCAGAAATGTCAAGCAAAGCTATGGGTCAACACATCCACAGCCGATGTCATCTCATCCTGAAACAGGGCGTTTTCTTTCTTATGAGTTGATTTTTGACATCTTTGTTTCCTTTTCATAAATTTTATAATTAATTTAGTTATTCAATAAATACTGAGTGCTGTGTGTCTGGTAGTCACTACAGATAGGATAAACTAGACCAAAGCACTTTCTGACCTCAGAGAGCTTTTAGTCTGGTCAGGGAGAAAGACCTTCTATGTACAATAACTCCAATACACAATGAGCTGGGTGTCACAAAACGAAGGCACAGGGTATTATCACAGAGCAACATGACCTAGTCTGGGCAGTAGGTGGCCCAGGAGCTCTTGGGCAAAACAAGCAGCTCAGCTCAAGGGTCTTTACAACTTGAGCTGGTGAGCTTTAGGACATTCTTCTTCTGGTGGATTTAAGGTTTGAAACTGAATTTTAAGGTGCTGATGAACTTGAACTGTGGACTGAGAACTCTGAGTCTATATGGTTTGTCTACCCTTTTCTCTCATATAGCCATTGCCATTTGGTGGCCACTTTTACATTCACATGGATGCTATCGATGATGCCCAGACCTTGGGACCTGAACTTGTCCTTTGCACACCACTCACTGTGGGCCAGCCCCTGACATCTCTCTGCCATCCTCCCACTTGTAGGGTAAGCTCATGTGCCTCCTCCGCCTGTCCCCTCCTCTCTCATCACCCACCCTCCTTTCCCTGAGGGCCCACAGGGCATCAGAGCTGCCATTTGGTGCGTCACCTCCCTCTCAGGCATGTGGTGAAGATCACTGAGATGATGTCTGTGAAGTGCCACGTGTTCCAAGAAGAGAGGCCCTCTCTAGAAGGAACATGAGGGATGGTAATTATTACCGCACCTCTGTGGAGAGGCTGCGGGTGCTTGGCATGGTGCCACCCCCTTATCAGGAGACAGCTGCTGCCTGGCCGCGTGTGCACTTGAAATCAGACTTTCCTGTCACACAGATGGATCGCTCCAGCCTGCAGCCGGCACTGCCTGCTCATCTGCCCAGGCTGGGCCGAGTGGGGATGCAGATGAGGGCTCGCGCCCACACCTCTGAGCTATCAGTCAATGTTTATTCATTCAACAAATATTTATTGAGTGTCTACGGTGAGCCAGACGTGAGTCTAGACGTTGCTGGGGTATGAAAACTTATGGTAGAGGAGAGAAGCCATTTATGAAACTCTAGCTATGGGGCTCAGCACCAAGCCAAAGAATAGCTCATCAATCCCTTTACAGATGAAGGAACTGCTGTTCAGTGACATATAGAGGGTCAGGGAGCTAGTAAATGGCGGATCTGAGACTTGGTTCAATGTCAGCCCAATTACAGACACCATGCTCTTTCAAGGACACTATTCTCCTTCAGGAACTTAACAAAGATGCCCAAGATCCTCCACCCAGACTGAGAGCCTTAAATACGGGCACAGAGCCACATCAGCCTGCTGGCCCCCAGCTCACTGTAAAAGTCACATCCTCCTCCTTCTAACCTTGGAGTCACTTTCTTAAACAATGTCTTTTCTCAGGCTCATGCTTGATTTCCAGGTGCAGTGGGAGAAAGAACCTTCCAGGCAGAGGAACCTGTACATGCAAATTCATGGAAGTGAGAGAGCTTTAGCTGAATGGGGTGGATGTGGGCATCCTTGCTGAAAAGGAAGGAGTCCAGGAAAGGAAAAATGAAAAAAGTATAAGAGGATGGGGAAAAGGAAAAACCAATGTGGCAAGATGGATTGAACCAGACATCCAGTTGAAGAGGTAGGAAGAAAAATGATGCTTTCTGGGTAGGTAGGAGGTTAGTTGAGAGCACATTTAAATCAGGTAAATGAAAATGATGACCACAGTTGTGCTTCAGGAGTAAAGAAAAAGTTTGACAGCTCCAGTGGGAAATGGGATACACTGCTGGCAAATTATTTGCTGAAATGTTAAAATTATTTGCTGAAATGTTATTTAAAATCACACATACACACACACACACACACACACACACATACACACACAAAACTGAAGCCGAGATAGGATTGCAAGTTCAAGGTCAGCCTCAGCAACATTGTGAGGCCCTAAGCAGTTTAGTGAGACCCTGTCTCAAAATAAAAAATAAAAAGGGCTGGGGATGTGGCTCAGGGGTTGAGTGCCCCTGGGTTCAATCCCTAGTACCAAAAAAAAAAAAAAATTGCAAAAATTGGAAACAACCTGAGTGTCCAGCAATAAGGGAGTGCATAAGAAACTTCCAAGACAGTTTTGGAGTGGGATACTATGCGGCTGTTAATAATGACCGTTGTGAAGATTTGTATGGAGAATGGTTCATGGTATGATACAGTGGGGAAGAAAAGGACTACAGAAAAGAAGACCTACTGTGTTGACTCCTAAGTAGAAAGAGAGACAAAAACAGAGGGGTAGAAGGTTCTCCTGGTCTTGAATACTGTGCTGTGATAGGAAAGAAAGCCCAGGAAGTAATGCTATACAGGGCAACCCACAAATCCCCTGAATCACTTGGCACTGTTGGCAAAACTGAACGTAAGTAGTCGGGTGTGGTGGCACACATCTGTAATTCCAGCAGCTCAGGAGGCTGACTGCAGGAGGATGGTGAGTTCAAAGGCAGCGTCAGCAAAAGGGAGGCATTAAGCAACTCAGTGAGACCCTGTCTCTAAATAAAATACAAAATAGGGCTGGGGATGTGGCTCAGTGGTCGAGTGCCCCTGAGTTCAATCCCTAGTACTCTTTCCCCTGCCAAAAAAAAAATTGTCTGTGAGTGCACATGTATGCAGGTGTGTATGCTGCAGGTGTAAGTTTTTCTTGGCATGAGTTGCGGACAACAAGAGTTCATTATTTCTCAGCGGGATCTGTGATCAGGTCAAGACTGCAGGGGATAGTTCAAATGATTATAGCATAGTTGCTTTTCTGTTTTGGTCGGGACCTTACAGTTCTCTGAGATAGCTGAAAAGTATTTCTCATTTCACAACCACCCTCCAGCATTTTGAGAACCCCGTGTGGGAGCCCACAAGATGAATGATTTGCACGAGAGGCCCATGCCTTTCCTGTGTTGGTGTCCACACTGAACATGACTGTACAAACATTTATGCCCTTTTTCTCACACAGTGAGCAATCTTCATCCAACCCTCTAGGTCCCAAAAAGCTCACCAGGGGACTGTTGGATGAAGTGAAGGGACCTTTGACCAAAATCATTTCAGTGACTTCATGTGGATTTGCAAAAATATTAAATTCCCTTTCACTGAATGGTGACTGGGGGTACTGAGCTCCATGGCTTTGGAGCCAAGTCTGAGATACACAAATGGGATCGTTGAACTGAGATGGCCCACTGCCCAGGAGACCACATGCCCTTAAATCAAGCTGGCATATCCTGCGGTGGGGAGCCCAAAGAACAGTGTGCAATAAAGACAAGAAAAATAGCCACTTAGAAAAACAAATGTTTCACAGTCTTTCAATAATTTAAAACAATGGTACATTTGATTGGGTCACATGTTCAAGCCAGTTCATTTGGATGTCAAAACATTCTGGTGCTCTTCTGATTCTTTGGTCACCAAGGGCTTACTGAGTGAGCACCTCGCTCTGCCTGGCCTCTTCTTTCCATCAAAGAAGATCATGTGCCCATGGGAGTGGGAAGGAGTACAGGCTCTGGGCAGCCCACCCAGGGTCTGAATATCCCTCCCACTGGGCAAATCCAGTGTATCTACTGAGCCTCCTTTCTCTCATCTGTAGAATGGATAGTATCTCTCAACACGCAGAATGCCTGAGAACTTTGTGAGCAAGCATACGTCTAATACTGAATATATCATCTGGGGACACAGTAGGTATCCACTAGTGTTTATACATGGAGGCAATAATCAAAGAAGGTCTTAACAACTCATCCCCATCCTACAACACATATTGGATAGAATAAATGAGCTAATAGACTGTAGAAGAATTGTCCAAACATTTTAAAAAATGTTACAGAAATAGCCTTATTATGAGTAAGTTCCTAGCCTGGGCCTCTCCTTGACTAGGTGTGGAGATGTCTGGTGTCCCAAAGGTCCCAGGCTCTCATTTTACTTATGATCTTTTCTTGTCTCAGCTGCACGTGAGTTCCATCCCTGAGGTTAGCACTTTTCCAGGCTGAGTCTTGGAGGAGTTTGACTATGCTAAGGGTCAACATATCCGCAGACAGAACAGTATTTTAATTCAACAGCATTCAGTAGTTATTAAACCATGATAAATGCTAGAGTGAGAAAGATTACACTTAGACATAAGAAGTGTCACTTGAATCACTTAAAAATATTATAATGTATAGCTAATTGCACCTTGACTATATTATCCAGTGCTGGGAAAACACTTCAGATCCTTAAGTTAGGTACCACTTAAATACCTATTTTGGTATGTAATGGATAATAGTCTTGAGTGCAAAGGTTGTTAGAGGACCCAATGTTCATTGAATATCTATTATGTGCTGGGCAACTTGTCCTTATTAATTAATTCAATCCTCCAAACAATTAATTCTCTGAGACAATTATTATCTCTCCCATTTTACTAATAAAGAAATTGAAATTCATAGATGTCTCGTAACTTGCCTAAGATCACACAGCTGATAAATGGCAGAGCTGAGATTCAGACCTAGGAAAGTCATGTCCAGAATCCACTGTTATAGGCACATACAATGTCAACTCTCTGATTTCCTACTTCTCTGGGCCTCAGTATTTCCACCTATAGATTGGTGACAGTAATTATACTGGGTTTTTGTGAAGATGAACTGAGATGCTTTATGAAGAGCTTATGACAGTGCTCAATAAGAGGAAGTATTATTCTACACCGTTAACTGTTTTCTTCTTAGATTTCCATTCTAGCACACTTACAGTAATGACTCTTGGGCTGGAATCACTTTGAAGAATACTCCTTGCTTCTCAGCATGGATTTAATATGGTTGAGGCAACATGGTGCATAAGTTCAGACAGCAGGGATGGCTACAAAACTGACACAACATAGTGCAAAGTAAAAACAGGGTGTTTCTGTTAAAAAAAATTGTTAAGGATTTTAAGGTGGCAACAGCAGAGCATTGAACCAATTGCAGGGATTTGAAATATTGGAATCTGCATTTGCACCCAAGTTGCATGTCCCTTAGCCAGCTCAGGTGGAGGGTGTCAAGGCTACCTGGGATATTTACACAGTCTGTGGGACTTTTTGAGAGTGTCTGTCTGTCTGGCCTCCTCTCTCTCTCAGTTTTCTCATTCATAAATGGAGACCATTCCTGCCTCATAGATTATAGGGAGTACCAAATGACTGACGGATCAAGGAGTGTGACTGATTCATAAAACCTGTGTCTGTGGGTCTTTCTTGACTATACAGCATGACACCTGTGGGCCAGTTGCACATGCTAGCTGCTCTTGACTGGGATCCAGGAGTGCAGGTCTGTGCATCTGTATTAATAACAAGTTGAAGGTGATTCGCAGCTAGGATCCCGAAGCACTGCTCTACCAAGAAAAGGGTATTATTTAGAAGAACAACATTCAACTTAATTACTCAGGATTAGGATGGTCTTGTCTTTGTTTTGGGATTACAGTCAAAGCATATTTGAAGGGCCAAGTCCTTAGAAGCTCACCCTATGAAATGGTTTCAATGTATCAGTTGGTCAGTCCATTGGTGATAGGGCTCTAGGACACACAAAAGGGTCCTTTTATACCACTAGACAAGGAATTGAAAGTTTTCCCACTGAGCTCTGTGCCTCCCACCTGCAACCTTCCGGCTTCTGGTTGCCACATAACCAGAAAAGACCAGCGCCAGTGAAAACGGATGTACGACAGCAGCCTTTCTTTGGAAACACTTCAGATCCAAGCAGAAAACTGATGGCGCAGTGATAGCTTTCAAGCCACCTGGCACATGTCACTGTAACTCGGCTGCATTCACACCTGGGTGTCTATCTCAGAGAAGGACAGAATAGCCACGTTTGACATGGCACATGCATCCTCTCAACAAAGCAGTTTGACTTTTGAAGAAACAGATTGTGTTCTGCCTGAGTGGGAGCATTAATTACGATTCTATTATATGGGAAGGCAGGTTGGGGGTAGTTCAGAGCTGCAGGGCAGTGGTGACAAAGCAAAGCTCTTGCATGTGTGCAGCCATTAACAGGGTGTTAATTGGGTGGTACATGAACATAAATAGGAAGCTCAGAGGTGCCTGCAGTGACTAGCTGGTATATAGGGAAGTCTGCATGCCAACCCCATAATACGATACAGACTCAACTCAAATTTCCTGGCTATGATTTCTCCCCATACATGTATGATGGGGATACTGGTTGATTACCAAGTTTTTACAACACTGGAAGACACTTCTACCCGAGCGCGGCCATGCACAGGGTACCACCCTGATCCCACCAGGGTAGGATCTTAGATTGTAATGGAGGTACAATTGTCTGCTGCCTTTGTCCTGGTATGTGACTGCTTTAAAACTCAACCCATATATGCCTCAGGGTTACAGGAAGGTCTCAGTCATTCTCCATCTCATTGCTCAGTTATCTCCGACTTAGTGGGTCCTTCCTATTTTCTGGACAGCCTGTGGCAGCTGCTTGGGTGACTGCCTACCCAGAGCTGCAAGATGCTTGGGGGTGAAGCGAAACCAAGTTCTTTCCCACAGTGCTCTACTTACTGGAAGCCTTCTGAGAAGCCAAGCTCTTTGATCTTGGCACACTGTTGCAAAATTACAGAATGTTACACCTGCAAGAATTCTTCAGGCCAGCCATTCTGGCTCTCAACTATAATGGGCATAAAACCAAGGCAGAGAAGTTGAATGGGCTGCCCTAGGTCACACTGTGAGCAGGGCCACAGGGAAGACAGGAAGCTCTCTCCCTCAACGGCAATGAGAGCAAGATGTGTGTTTTACAGTCTTTCGTTATCCACTTTGGTTTTCTACTGCAAACACGAGCAAGGCCCACAGATGTGGCCTCTCCTGAACACTAGTTATCCTTTATTGTGTTTCCTTTAAATATGGTTTCTTCCTCCTCATGTGGAGCCCGTTCTCCGTACGTTGCTCCAGTTCCTGGATTATTGCTGCCTGGTTCAGGGCTCTGAAGTCAATGTCGCCAGCAAATAGTTCAAAGCCTCTCTCACTGATCGAGATGCCCTTTCCCTCCCATTCAAGGTCTCAGCCCAGCCCCTCTGGGCGAGCAGTTAAGATTGTCAGTGGCTACGAGCCCCCTTCCTGTACCTCTTCACTCTTTTTCAAGCCTAAACATCAGTGCTGCGTTCACATGCACATGTCACACGAATTTTTCTACTCTTTCCACTTCCAACATAGCTTCTATTTCCAAGGAGTCAAAGGGCTTTTCAGAGTCCATAAAAGTCTATGTACACAATGGCATTTTTCACTCAGCAGTCTTCCCTGGGACTTTTTCATTACCTGCAGGTGATCCTGAGTTGAGAAATGACTTCTAAATCCTGCCTACTCTTGTGGCTGATTAAAGTCCAGAAGTCCCTGTAGTCTGCCTACCAGTACTTTTGTGAAGATTTTGCATAACTACTGAAAACAGTTTAAAAGATCATGTCTGTGATCTATTAAACAAGATTCTTTTTCAAAGGGTGATAAAGGGCTTAAAAAGAACACATGAAACAGGAATGGCCAGGTTCTGCTTATTATCCGCTAGAAATGATAAGAATAACACATTTACTAGTCATTACAGAAGTCATTGGTCAGGAAGCGCTTGCCAGAAAACATATTTGAATTCACCAAAATTCAAATAAAGAATTAATGGGTAAATAATTTATACTCAAGTAATTATTTGCAAGACTTTATTTAAACTGGAATTTAGTAAAAGGAATTCAAAGGTTTTATGCCTTGCATCACATAATAAAGGGATTGTTTAATTAGAATGACAACTTTCTCCTCTGGGTAAGAGGAAAGAGAAATGTAAATTCAGAGATGATTCTCTTTAAATGCAGAGAGTACAATGATCATGGCCAAAATGGTTTAGAGGAAGGATGGTACTTTGGATAATTCCAGTGACAAAGAAGAGATAAGCAAACAGAATTTCCAGAGGAATCAAAGCCACAGGCTTTGGAGCATCTCTTCACCAGAAACCGCACAAAACAAAAATAGGAATGAAACCCTCAAAAAAACTCACACCCGTCCATCACACACACAAACCCAGTGACAACTGCGTCAGAAGCATACACCCTTCACTCAGACACCTTCACACACCTCTTCCTGGCTAAAATAAGTAACAGTGCCAATTCCACCCCGATGACAGAACATGTCCCGGATGCTGTCAAATTACTTTCACAGAGTTTAATGACTTGAGCATCCAGAGAGGGACGCTTAGCTGCCACTGAGGCTCCTAACTTCTCCTGTTCTTCTGTGAAGAATTAGAGGCGCTTGGGCCTGGGGACTTAAATTTGTAGGGCTGGGATTTTTCCAGGGTCTCCAGGTCAATTTTCTCTAATTTGTAAGACAGCAATTGTCTGACTGCTTCTCGGCTTCCGTTGGTCACCAGTTGGGTGGCTATTCACTCCATGGCCTTTTGAATCAATGTATTGACTCTTATGAAGCATGGCTCTTGGATCAGGATTTTTTCATGAGAAAAAATTAGCTAGAGACCAGGTACATTGTACCTCCGATGACTTAGGAGCCAAGAACATGGTGGGAAATGGCCTTGGCAGTGTGACTCATGCTGAGCAACTTGGAAGAGCTTCTTTTAGCACTGTCCTGCCCAAGAGAAGATTCATTCAGGGGATACCCCAAGAGATTTAGGGGACAAGGATATGGAAACAACATGGAGTCCCCATTCAAGTCCTGCTAGCCAGAAAACCAAGCCACTGCCAGCCCAGCTGGAAGACTCATGGCAAATGAAATAAAAAAGGGCTCAGGTTCTACTGAGGACTGGCGCACAAGATATCTGTGTTCAAAGAACAAAATGAGGCAGTGCATGATAAAATTCTCCTTCTGTGCCTCAGGCCATGCCTCTGAATCCTTCTTTGGTTCAGAAATTTACAAAGAGAGCTTCACAGGCTCCCTTCTCTGTCATTACTACGATATGCGATTTCCCTATACAATACAATAAAGTGTAGCTGAAAAATTGGAGTTAACCCTTCTGACTATCTACATTTATGTAAACTTCAGACTCAAATGACTTCCAATAGCTACTGAAGGAAGTTAAGCTGTGACAACTAACTCAGATTGCACAGGAGAGTGGCAGGATCTGCAAAATCAAAGCTACACTGTGCATGTGCTCTTGGGATGGCACGTGGCAGGTTCTGGGTAAATTGGCAGACAGTGGTTGGGTCAGGTCCTCTAGCACTGTGTCCAGTCCATTAGAATTGCCTCTGATTGGAAGCAAGGAATGGTGTTAGCAGAAAGATGAGGCTACAGGCAACGGGGTAAAGTGTGAAGCATAAGAGGGCAGACAGGTTATTTCCTAAAGAACAACATATTTGGAATTTAGTATAATTGTCCTCTGGTATCTACTGGGGATTGGTTTCAAGACTCCTACAAAGATCTCCAAGTCCACAGAGACTGAAGTTCCCAAAATAAAATGGTGTAGCATGTGCATATAACCTACACATGTCTTCCTATGTACTTAAAACCATCTCTAGATTACATATAATCCATAACACAATATAAATGCTCTAGTTGTTATACTGTATTGTTTAGGGGATAATGAAAAGGGAAAAAAAGTCTATACATGTTCAGCCTATATTTACTCCTCCAGATTTGAAATCAACTGTTCTTCAAGAAGCCCCGAGTTCTTTTAGGGAGAAGTAAGATTTAGAGACCACAATCAAGAGGCCAGGATGGATCTGTGCTCCTGGGCTAATCACTGTTTCCAGGCTGTATCAGTGAATATAGCAAGAACACACACACACACACACACACACACACACACACTTCATAATGTGTAGTATTACACAAAATACATAGTATCTACTTAAGATAAATTACATTTAAGTTCAGGTTGATACTTCCCATCCAAATTCAGAATTACAAGTTTTTATATAACTTCATTAATCTTTCAGTGGAATTGCCTTTGCCCATGCTGAAATCCTCAATTCTCAATGTCACTAATCTAAATTCTTATTTGCATTATCCCACACTAGATACCCAACAGTCCCAGAGTAAAAAGAAAAATAGCCATCAGTGATATCATTACTGAAACAGCTAATTTTTTTTTGCATTTCTTTCTGCTTTTGATATACATAAAATTAGTATGTTTCGAAATAACTGAGATGAGTCCTTCTCTGTAGTCATGCCACCTTCTGGATACAGAGTTGGGTACTGATTTCATTTTGATTCTAATTTATTCTTGTTTTAATTTCTTTTTAAAAATGTAGGCATCTGCCTTTTTATTTTATACTTTATGCAATTTTTATTAGAACCCATGTGTCTCCTATGCTATTGATGGATATAATTACTGAAAGTATTGTTTTTTTTTAATTGGTGCACTATAATTATACCTAATAGTGGGATTCACTGTGACATATTCATACATGCACATAACAGAATTTGGTCAATTCCATTCCATGGTACCTACTCTTTCCCTCCTCTCCTCCCTCTCCCTGATCCCCACTTTCAATTATACTGGTCTCCCTTCTAATTTCATGAGATCCCCACTTTTTTTTCTATCTAGCTTTCACATATGAGAGAACACACGTAACTTTTGACTTTCTCTATGTTTTCTTTCACTTAGCATGCTGTTCTCCAGTTCCATCCATTTTCCTGCAAACGATATCATTTCAAGTCTTCTTTACAGTGCAGTAAAACTCTGTTGTATATCTATACTGCATTTTCTTTATCTTTATGGACACCTAGGCTGGTCTCAAGGTGCTGTTTTAAATCCTAGAGCAGTTCAGATTTAACTGATTTTATTCCTGACTTCTAATTCTTTAACATTGTACAGAACTCTGGGAAAATTGTTTTAGGTCCTGGACCATTTTCTCTCCCTGACCTTCGATCAGTTCTTCCATAGAATTTTTCAGCTATGTCAGCAAGGCTTTCACCACCTACTCACTGGACTTTGATTCGTTTTATTTTCATGGAGGGAAGGAAACCCCTTGAAATCATTTCTTAATTCTTTTACAAAAACAGGAACATTTGGGACTCTTTAATATCTGCTGTGTGACAAGGAACAGTGTGCTTCTTTCACTGTTGGTTGGAGTCGATGTTGAAATCTTAATTTATGGTGTTTATAATGGCAGCAATTGTACAAGGCAATTCACACTTTCCAGAAAATGTGGCTGAGAAGCTGCTGGATTGTGGAGGTTTGGGGAGGAGGATGCACCTCCTTTTTGTCCAGATGCATCAAATGGAAGACACGAGGGAGAGCCCAGAGGATGCAGAACTTACTTCAATGTTCTACTCATTAACTGAGTTCCCTTCCTTCATAATTACAAATGTGGTCTGACCTGAGTTGTTCCATGATCTAAGGTATCTTATTAAGCTGCCAATATATGGGCAAGAAGGTCTGATTGTGGTCCTTCAATGCCCTTTGATTTGCAAAATAGTAGAGTGAGCCCACTATTTTTTTTTCCAAGAACATTTCCACTACCACCTGTACTTTTAATTATTGCAATAGTGTCCTAAGTGGGCTCCCATTTTAACTTTGCTCCTCTGTCCAAATTTGTCCTTCATATAGTGGCTACAGCAGGAAAACTGGACACACCAGACATTGAGACTCATAATAAAGCCATAATGATTAAGATGGTGCGATATACAGACAGGCAACCACGGAACACAGCTGGTCTTAGCCAATGGGAAAAGATGAAAACAGGGTCTCACGAATATCTTTCCATTTCAACAGCTGTTTTTAGACATTATTTTAAATAGCTACAAAGCAGTACATTTTATGAATGTGCCATTCCTATACCATCATTTCTTAACCAATCCCCTGTCAACAGTGAAATTGTTCTTCCTAATTTTTGCTATTACAAACCGTGCTGCATTGGAGATATTTGTACCTAAAATGTTGAACACATTATTTCCTTGACATTAATTCATCAGATGGAGATAATAAGTCAAAGGGATTGGATATCTTGGAAAAACCTAGTCCACATTCTAAATTCCTAGCTGAAAGGTCTTATATTCCTACAGCAGCATATGGAAGAGTTGACATGTTTTCTTGGACAAATGGAATATCATTACTTTAAAATATTTTTGCAATGAGGGAGGGAAGAAGGGAAACTTACGGTTGTTTTAATTTGTACTTACTTGATAACTTTAAGCGGAACACCTTTCCCCCCAATGACTGACCCTTTAAAGTTTTCTTTTGTGAAATGTTTTGAAAGTTACCAGGTTGCTCTTTCTCCCACCAATCTCATCCAGCAGGTAAGCCCATTTTGAAATTATCATCTCTCAGCAATGACTGTACTTGTACTTTCAAATGTTTCCTCCTGCCCACTGATGAGGATAAAAATCTTTAACCAGAGCACCAAACCAACCCCAGCCTTCTCTTCCATCCTACCCTTCCCACACAAACCCCCCTCCTTGACCAGCTTGACTGCTCCCTCTTCCTTCTCTACGTGATGTAGCCTCCCTCATCCTTTGGCTCTCGTTGCTCTTATCATTTCTTTCTCTTCACGTGCTTAGTTTATTTCTTTTTATGCCTGGCTTGAGTGTATCATCTCCCTTAAGTGTCCCCGGGAGAACATCACCTCTGACCTTATAAACACTTCTGAGTACCTCCCTCTGCTTCATGTCATCTACCTTTTAAAACGTTTTTGTTCAGGGACATGTGTCCTAACTGAAGTGTAGAACTCTCAAGGTAGAGGACAACACATTTCGGGGCTCTTTTATGCCAGTGTCTTGGACACTTGTGGGAACATAGAGTGTGGATGATTTCTACGATCCTGTGAAGGAGGCCCTGTCATGGCAGATTGGGGAGATAAAATTTTTTATCCTTCATACCTGCATAAGACCAAGCCCTAATGTGATTTTCACTGAATTTTCAGATGGTTATTGATAACATCTGATTTCTTAGTCATGGAACAGTAGAGCTAGTAGGTACAAGAAGAGGTAAGAGCACAGTCTGCTACAGTTGGTGAAACAGATTTCTTGGGTCATTCTGGAATTCTTTGTCTTTCTGCCTCTATTAGCCCATAACCCAAATCTCAGCACAGGCTGGGGCTGGTGCACACTAGACAAGGGAAAGTCAGCATGCAGAGTAAAACAGAATAAGGCCAAATTCCATCCCTGCCATGGGTAGGTTGTGTTCCCACAGGCAGACCCCCTAAGTCTCTTCATCTGCTGGTAATTACTTCCCAGGATAATTAAGAGAATTAAGTAAGATAATGTGCATAGAGTATTCAAGGTGCCTCCACAGAGCCAAAATTCAATACATGGAAGTTATTATTAATATAAGTTTAAAGAAAGACTACTGAAGCCAGAGGGTGGGTCAACAGGAGCAAAGAGAAAGCCAGGTATGTCCACGGTGATAAGAGTCCAAAGGCTCTTAGGTGGAGAGTGTTGCTAAAGCACTTCTCCTACTCAGCAGGGCTGTGACCCTAGTGCCTTTTTAGGGGTGTATTATAGTGTAAAAAGAGCAGTGTGTGCAATCTGACTTGACTGGAAGAAGTACCTAGGGCTGCAAACAAGACCTTGGAGTTGTGAAGTCTAAAGCCACAATAACTGTGAACTTTCTGGATAAACTCAGGAGTGACAGCTATATGAATTGACTCTTCAGGGAGAAGCGGAGAAAGGAGAGAGGAAACAAAAATTATGGAGAGTTACTAGGCAAAAATGAAAAACCAAAAAATAGCAATATGCATATGAGAAAAGGTGAATTTAAGGGTGAAGGTCGGAAACATAAAGACGAATGGCATTATATATATTAAACAGCACCTTTCTTAAAAGAGACATATTCAAAAACCTATATGCGCCATGCAACATAACAGCTAAACATATAAAGACAAAAAGCTATTAAAATACAAGTGCATTTTAACTAAAATAAAAGTTGGAGATATCTATACACATATCTCAGAGTTCAATGTATCTAGGAGACAACAAAACAAGTAAGGACAGTGGGAATTTAATATTTCAAAAAATTGGTAGACGAAAAATTGCTAAAGTTAACATTATCTGAGGAACTAGTAAATGCACCCAGGCAAGAAAATGAGATCAGTGGTATCAATATTGAGAAAAGTAGATGAAATCATCTCTGCGCTGATATGTTTGAATACCTACAAAACCCCAGAGACTCTAATGAAACACTAGTCAAATAAATGAGACGATTTAGTAAAGATAGTAAAGATAAATATGCAAAAATCAATAGATTCACTTTCAACTAGCAATAAGGACCCAGAAATGAGAGCAGCAGGGGAAAAAAGTGCCTTTAGAGGTTGGGGAGAGACAAATTTAATAGAAAAGGGAGCTGGGTCTGGATGGCATGTTTTTGTGGCAGCCATGCCATTCCCAGAGAGCTCTGGATTTCAACCTCAGCTTTGGAGCTCCTTCTTCTAGATTCTTCTTTCCATCGCTACATGTAGTGCACTCCTTCAGCCTTGGTTACTGCTTCCTGCATTTGCTAATCTGATATTCCTTAGTCTTCTTTTAACCCTTTCAGGAGTTAACCACCTTTTATTTGTTATAAGTGTTATGTAAATCTTCCCTGTATAAATTATTGGTGTGGCTTCTGACCAGACCTTGGTTAATGTAAACCTTTGTGGAAAAAAAAAAACAAGGAGTAAGCCAAATAGATATTTTCTAAGATAGGAATACTTAATACTACAAAAATATTCATTCTACTGAGAATGTAATGTAATTCTAATTCCAACAGATTTTCTTTTCTGAAATAGATAAAAATATCTTAAGTTCTAATGGGAGGGTAATTACATGAGAACTTCCAAAAAAAAGGGATGAAAAATAAGAATTATGACGGGGCGATATGACTTTCCAAATATAAAGTCCTAGTAATCGAATCTAAGTGGTATTGGCAGAGAGACAAAGAGATTGTAGAACAGAATGGAAAAATCTAGGAAGAGATCTGAGGACACATTAGAATCTCATATATGATAAAGACAGAATTTCATTTCAGAGGGCAGAGGATAGTTTATTTAACAAATTGTACTGGCACAAATGACTAGCCATCTAGAACAGGGCTGGCAAGCTTCTTCTGTAAACAGTCAGATAGTAAATCTCTAGGCTTTGGGGACTTGTTGTCTTTGCTGACAACATGCAACTCTGCCATTATAGTGTAAGAACAGCCATGAGACAACACTTAAGTGGATGCGTATGGCTGTGTTCCAATAAAACTTTATTTACACACAAGCAGCTGACCTGTGGGCCATAGTCTATTAAGCCTTGGTTTTAGAGGAAAATAAAATTAGCTCTCTTCCCTTATCTCTGGCCAAATACAAAAATCAATTCTGAATGGAGTGAAGACTTAAATGAAAAACATAAACCACATAAAACTTCTTAGAAGAAAAATCCAGGTAGACGAAGGTATGATTATAACAAGAAGGGCATACATCTTAACCAAGTCTGGAATCTCAGAGTTGTAAAAGAAAATTGGACATATTTGACTATATAAATATGTAAAACTGTTATATGGCAAAAACATACCATAACGATAAACAATAGTTTTAAGAGAAATGTTGGTCCTACAGATGACTGATAGCTCTTATCTACAAAAGGCTCTTATCAATTGGCAAGAAAAAGACAAAACAATTCCATTGAAAGATGGACAAAGGGTATGGATTTTAGTTTAAGTGCAATTGGAGCCTTGCAGGTTTTGAGCAAAAGAATAATATGCTTTAAAGAGGCTCAGGCTGCCATGTGGAGAGTGGATTGTTGGGGCAGGGAATCATGGACCCAAGGCGGTCAGCCAGGATGTTTCTGCAGAATTCCCAAGAATGCTTAATAGATGTTCAATAAATGCAGGCTGTTGATGAACATGTCTATTTCATGCCCCCTACAGCATCCAGGCCAAGGGTCCTTGCTCCTTTAGCTGAGATTTAGAATGTAGTATGAAACTTCTCAAGTCTTTGGTACCAACAAATGCATATCTCTGGTCATGTACAGCTAAGAACTTGCCAGAGGCTTGGGTAAGTCCTGAGAAATCCTGCCACAGTGGCTCAGGTGGTTTTGCCTAAGGTCCTTCTCAGCTCTGGTTATGGGAAGGGGAGGCAGAAAGATCAGTTGCAGGTTGGAGGAACTAGTAGCTTCTTGGCCTAATGAGGCAGGGCATGGGAGGAGGGGCAACAATGACAACCCAAGATGGGGACAGAATATGCACCTGCAGCCCCCAGCAGGGAAGAGGAAGGGGGAGTGCACCAAACAGTCCCTACTCTGCCCTAAAGATTTGTCTGCAGGTCACCTGTCCACCTGTAAAGCCAAGAGTATTCAAGCCTAAGTGGTCAGAGTGAAAAAACTTGCTTCTCCTCCTTTGGGAAGTGGGTTCCAGAACTCTGTCCACCTACCCTGCAGCAGGACAGCAGCTGCAGAGACAGAAAAGAGGAGCATCTCTTGCCTTCCCATGCAAGGTTTAGGGAGCTCAAGGCAAAAAGCTGAACAGTAGCACCAGGCTGGAGCTGGTAAGGCAGACTCCGTGGCTCTGTGCAGAGCCTCTGCTTTTTCAAGTGTAAAATAAAAAACATCCCGGACGGGAGGAATCTCTGGAGAAAAATGAAAGAATGCACACAGACGTGAGCTGCAGGGAGAGGCGGCGAAGCTGACATTTGCTGCAAAGGGAAGAGAATAGCAGGGTCGCAGAGGGACCAGGCATCCGGCAATGGAGCTCTGCGCTGCTGATGTGTGGAGGCTCTCAGTTGCCTGGAATCCCTGGTGGACCAGGCAGAGGGAGGGGGATCAGAAGGAACCGGGAGGTGGGGGCTGGCAGTATTGGCTCTCCTGCGACTCTGTCTCTGGCAGAGGCATCTGAGCAAGTTGAGATTGTTCTATTCTCCATGACTGAGCTGTGTCTGGTTTCCCAGGGAGATGGGCACAGTGGGCCCCACGTGCCATAGGCTTTAACAAAACAGCAGTGCCTCGCGCTGTCCACAGCACACACTTCCACACACGGGGTGGCTTGCATGCCTTCCAGGGAGCATCTGCCACATAGTAGGCATGCAGGAAATACTGGATCTCTCTACCATCTTTGCCCAGACTCAGTGCTACCCAAACAGTATGCTCAACACAGATGCTTTGAAGAAATAAATGGAGACTATTTTGGAGACCCTTTGGAACTCTCCATCTGGAAATGTAAACCCAAAGCAGAGGTGACAACCAGGTGAATTCAATCACAGCCATGATCACTTCAGGTCCTCTAGGACAGGGCCTGGCAAGCCACAGTCTGAGGGCCAAATTCAGCCTTCAGCCTGTTTTTTATAAATAAAGATTTATTGGAACATAGCCTTTGCTTACATGTAGACTGAGGGCTGTTTTTGAACTTTAACAGTGGGAAGACTTGAGTTGATAGAGATCATGTCTGGGGTGGAAAGTCTCAATTATACACTATCTGGCCCCTTCCAGGAACATTTGCCAGCCACTGTTCTAGGTGACTACCTGGATTTAGCAAGACTGGAGTAGGGTCTAAGAAGCTTCCTGGTGTCACTGATACAAACAAGGTGCTAGGCTCTCTCTCCCCCAAAGCAAAAGTAGATGAACTAATCAATATCAAGTGTCAATGACAAACAAGGCCTACGCTTGCCCTGCAGCACCACACAACTGGAGTTAGCCACAGTCAATGCAAGCCTGGGGGAATCCCTCTTCCTTCCCTCACAGTCTCACCCACTGATACAATGCTAGCAGCAGCAGACACCAAAGGACCTGAACAGGCCTGCTTAATTTGTGGCAGCTGAAAAGCCATATGAGGACCTTTGTTGCCTTTTGACCGCCAGCATCCATCCATGGCTCTCCCTATGCTGCCATATTTGGTGTATTTCTTTTTCATCCCCATAGTTTGGGGGGGGGGGCTGACTCCGGGTATACACCACATGATCCAGGCCTAAGCCAACCAGAATAGAGCATCCTCCCTGGGTCACCATGATTGGTTTAGGCATGTGACCCAGTAGTTTCCCTGGGATTTTTGCAGGGTCTTTGGTGGAAAGAATATTTTTTCTTTCCTAGAACATCTGTAGTGAGTAGGATCTAGGCTTCTGTAACTAATCTCACAACATTGAGGAGACTCCTCATGGAAAAGGAACCAGTATGGAGGAAATAGATCCAAGCCCCGGGGAAGAGAAGAAATGTGGTGTCCTGGTGTAAGTATCTAATCAAATACCACCATTGGCTCAGCTACCTAACCACTTGTTTTTCAATTATCTAAGCCAACACATTTATTCACATTGCTTCTGCCACTTGATATTGGGGATTCTTCTTTTCAAGACAAAAAAAAAATCATTCTGATGGGAAAAGTTATGAAAAATTTCCATCTGACTATATTTGAGCAGCTGGTTTATGTGCAGTCCTGATGTGCATGGAGGTTTTCTTGAGACTTCTACGTGTTTGAGCACATTTTGGCATGTCACAGAAGGAACATGGAGAGATAGCTGCCCATCTTGGAGCTGGGGCACCTGCTACCCTGGTCATCTCTGAGACTGCCACTGCTTACTGACCTGGACGCCCCTACCTGTCCACCTGCAACAAGCTCTTGTCATAATATTTCCTGTTTTGAGAAGCTTGGTTCTGGGTAAAGGGCTTAGGAATCAACTCAAGGCCCCAAATCAACTGGGCAAAAAAGTGTTAGAGAACATAGCAAAGGGTAGGTCATTCCGGGCAACACTACACCAGGTAATGTTTTCTTTTGTGACATTCCATGTTCTTTTAGTATCATTTCAACCCCAAATTAACCAATGTGCATTGGTTAATTAATTCATTTCCCCTTCCTCTCTCCTTTTTTCTTCTTCCTCCTCCTTATCCTCCTTCATTCTTCTAATTCTTCTTTCTCTTTCTCTTTAACCCTCTTATGAAAACAGCTTTCATCTAGTAAACAGACTAGAAAAGATCTTATTAGACAATTTATAGTAATCAGGTTCACCAGCTTTTGAGTCAGATAGATCTGGATCTGAACTCCAGGCTCACTACTTACTAGGTGCATGGATAGGGATAAGAAATCCTGATTTGCTTTGAATCCCAATTTGCTGATTTTAGAAATATTTACCTTAACTCAAATTGGCACTATTTGCTGATGATATAATTCTATACCTAGAAGACCCTAAAAGTTCTACTAGAAAACTTCTAGAACTAGTAAATGAATACAGCAAAGCAGCAGGATATAAAATCAACACCCATAAAACAAAGGCATTTCTGTATATCAGTGACAAATCCTCAGAAAGGGAAACAAGGAAAACTACCCCATTTACCATAGACTCAAAAAAATGAAGGAGGTTAAAGATCTATATAATGAAAATTACAGAACTCTAAAGAAGTCAAAGAAGACCTTAGAAGATGGAAAGATCTACCTTGCTCTTGGATAGGCAGAATTGATATTATCAAGATGACCATAATTCCAAAGGCACTATACAGATTTAATGCAATTTCAATCAAAATCCCAATGACATTCCTCATAGAAATAGAAAAAGCAATCATGAAATTCATGTGGAAAAATAAGAGACCCATAATAGCTAAAGCAATCCTTAGCAGGAAGAGTGAAGCAGGTGGCATCGCTATACCAGACCTCAAGCTATACTACAGAGCAATAGTAACAAAAACAGCATGGTATTGGTACCAAAACAGATTGGTAGACCATTCAAGAATAGGAGACACAGGGGCTGGGGATGTGGCTCAAGCCGTAGCATGCTCGCCTGGCATGCGTGCAGCCTGGGTTCGATCCTCAGCACCACATACAAAGATGTTGTGTCCGCTGAAAACAAAACAAAATAAAACAATAAATATTAAAAATTCTCCCTCTCTCTCTCTTAAAAAAAAAGAATACGAGACACAGAGACTAACCCACAAAATTGCAATTATCTTATATTAGACAAAGTTACCAAAAACATGCATTGGAGAAAAGATAGCCTCTTCAACAAATGGTGCTGGAAAAACTGCAAATCCATATGCAAAAAAATGAAATTAAACCCCTATCTCTCACCATGCACAAAATAGATCAAGGATTTAGGAATAAAACCAGAGACCCTGCATCTAATAGAAGAAAAAGTAGGCCCTAATCTCCATCATGTGGGATTAGGCCCCAACTTCCTTAATAAGACTCCTGTGGTACAAGAATTAAAACCAAGAATCAATAAATGGGATGGACTCAAACTAAAAAGTTTCTTCTCAGCAAAAGAAACAATATGTGAAGTGAATAGAGAGCCTATATCTTGGGAGCAAATCTTTACTCCTTATACATCAGATAGAGCACTAATCTCTATGGTATTTAAAGACCTCAAGAAGCTAAACAAACAAACAAACAAAAAACCAAATAACCCAATCAATAAATGGGTCAAGGACCTGAACAGACACTTCTCAGAAGATGATATACAATCAATCAACAAATATATGAAAAAATGTGCATCATCACTAGCAATTAGAGAAATGCGAATCAAAATTACTCTAAGATTTCATCTCACTCCAGTCAGAATGGCAGCTATTATGCATACAAACAACCAAAAGTGTTGGCGAGGATGTGGGGGAAAAGGTACACTCATACACTGCTGGTGGGACTGCAAATTGGTGCAGCCAATCTGAAAAGCACTATGGAGATTTCTTGGAAAATTGGGAATAGAACCACAATTTGACCTAGCTATCCCTCTCCTCGGTCTATACCCATAGTAAATACAGCATACTATAGGGACACAGCCACATCAATGTTTATAGCAGCACAATTCACAATAGCTAAACTGTGGAACCAACCTAAATGCCCTTCAATTGAGGAATGGATAAAAAAATGTGGGATATATATATATATATATATATATATATATATATATATATATATATATATATATATACACACACACACACACTCACACACACAAACACAATGGAATATTACTCAGCAATAAAAGAGAATAAAATCATGGCATTTGCAGGTAAATGGATGGAGTTAGAGAAGATAATGCTAAGTGAAGTAAGCCAATCTAAAAAAAAATGCCGAATGTTTTCTCTGATATAAGGAGGCTGGTTCATAGTTGGGTAGGGAGGGGGAGCCTGGGAAGAATAGATGAACTCTAGATAGTGCAGAAGAGTGGGAGGGGAAGGGAGAGGGCATGGGGTTAGAAATGATGGTGGAATGTGATGAACATCATTATTCAAAGTACCTATGAAGACACGAATGGGTGTGAATATACTTTGAATACAAACAGAGATATGAAAAATTGTGCTCTATATGTATAATAAGAATAGTAATGCATTCCAATGTCATAAAAATAAAATGATAAAAGAAATATTTTCCTTGCTGAGTTATCATAGGGAGATGAGATAATGTATATAGTGGTTAGTTATAAGACTATCACTAATGAATAAAGATAATACCAAGGTAAAAATATTAGTACCATTTTCCCCTCTCAGACGTATTTGCACTCTCACAGGGATCATCCCACTCTACTATCAGAGTTTCAGTGTCAACAACAGATCTGTTCCTCGGTTTCAGTTTGGTAGGTGGCCACTTTATGAAGGTGCTCAGGACCTCTGCACAGTCCTTAGGCCATGACCTTGAGAATTAGAAACATAGCCCATAGGTGGAGAAGTCAAAAGAACAATTCCAGAGATTGAGAGCAGCCATTAGGTGAAACTTGAGTCTTAAAAATCTAGATCTTGGAGGTCATCATCACCACTGGATTCTGATGGATGACCTGGGACTGGTTTAGGGTGGGATCTCCATGAGCCTCCCACCACAGAGACTCTCCTTTTATTTGGTCAACGGAATCATCATCCAGTAAGTGATCTCCCTTCCATCAATTAGGATGTTCCAAATCCATCTTCTAGCAACAGTACCGTGGAGAAGGAACCCATCGCATAGAGAAGTGTTTCTTTAACTCCAAGAACAGTTTCTAGGACTCTTCTTTTTTTTTTTTTATTGGTTGTTCAAAACATTACATAGTTCTTGACATATCATATTTCACACTTTGATTCAAGTGGGTTATGAACTCCCATTTTTACCCCGTATACAGATTGCAGAGTCACATCAGTTACACTTCCATTGATTTACATATTGACATACTCATGTCTGTTGTATTCTGCTGCCTTTCCTATCCTCTACTATCCCCCCTCCCCTCCCCTCCCCTCTTCTCTCTCTACCCCCTCTACTGTAATTCATTTCTCCCCCTTGTATTATTTTTCCATTTCCCCTCACTTCCTCTTGTATGTAATTTTGTATAACCCTAAGGGTCTCCTTCCATTTCCAAGCAATTTCCCTTCTCTCTCCCTGTCCCTCCCACCTCTCATCCCTGTTTAATGTTAGTCATCTTCTCATGCTCTTCTTCCCTACTCTGTTCTTAGTTACTCTCCTTATATCAAAGAAGACATTTGGCATTTGTTTTTTAGGGATTGGCTAGCTTCACTTAGCATAATCTGCTCTAATGCCATCCATTTCCCTCCAAATTCTATAATTTTGTCATTTTTAATGCAGAGTAATACTCCATTGTGTATAAATGCCACATTTTTTTTTATCCATTCGTCTATTGAAGGGCATCTAGGTTGCTTCCACAGTCTTGCTATTGTGAATTGTACTGCTATGAACATCTTCTTAACTGACAATAGAGGGAACTGCAGGTGGTTGGAACATCCTGGGAATTTCCATTCCATCCAACAATATAGTACATGACAGCGTGGGAGCCATGTTTCATTTGAATACTAATGACCCGAGGTATATGTATCACCTGAACCAAGATCAAAGGTCCTGAAGTTAAGATTCATCAATAGTGTGGTCCCCAGCAGATGAGTGCCAAATTCTCATCATTCCCCATGTTGGAAATTTTGTATTTCACTTCTGCTTTGAGAATCCCACATAACTCCATAGTAATATAGAATAACGATTTGAAAAAAACAAACAACAACAAATAATGTTCTGCTTGGGGGAAAATCAGACATGAGACTTCCAACAAGAAACAAGGGGAGATGGGGAAGACTTCAGGTTAATATTTTATCTTGGCAAAGAAAAAGCCACCTGATGTTTTTGCTTCTCAAGTCTGTAGGAAGAATTATTTAAAGGTTAGTTTCACAACTTTGAGATTCTACAATTAATTTCTATGAAACTCATGGTAAATTATCATCTTTTCAATGATTTTTTTCCCTATCCTTCCCCCCCAAGAGTCTTGTCTGACAAATTTCGTTCTTTTCAATTAAAAAAAGAAAAAAAGAAATGGAACAGATGTGCCCCATGAGAGCTGGCAGTATGTTCAAGATCTGGTAATAATTTATTCAGGTCCATTTACAGTAATAAAATACATCTTTACATACAAGTTGCACAGAAACACACAGCAGACACCCACTGCTCTTGGATATGATATGGTTCCTTGTTGGAACACACAGGAAACTTTCATATATCAGAGATCACTTATGACAGCCCTATCTTCTGTGTAAAGGTCATCTCCCGGCAGAAGAATAGCTCACCTAGTTAAAGGGATACCGATTTTTAAGTGTTCTGCCAAGCTGAAGACGGAGTGAATGAGGGAGAGAAGGAGATGTCAGATTTCAAATGCAGGGCACGCTCATGGCGCGCTCAGATGCTGAGCTGGTAGGAGGGGGAAAGAAACCTCTATTTAGAGATGATTGGAAAAAATCAGTACTACACAGCGCACTTGAGAAGGGATGGGGGAGGCTGCTCTTTCCTCTCTCCAGTTGTGACAAAATGGCCACCATGGAAACAGGGAGATGTTGGCAGTGGGGCTTCTCCTGTGCCTGAAGAGGTGTGTGCGTTCAGGCCTGCAGTGGGGTCCCTGGGCTGGGAGGCTTCAAAGGTCAGGGTGAAGAAACGGGATGCATTTAGAGGGAAGGGACACCCCACAAGGAAAATGACCGGAGAAAAGCAAAAGTTAAGGATTGAAAAGAAGAGGGCTCAGGGAGATTGGGTTGAGTCCCCCAAGACAGAATTTGTCATATTTTAGCCACCTTAAACTACATAATCATGCCAGTTTAAAAAACCCCAAAATACCCGTCTCTGCAAATGTCATCAGCTGCTTTTGAAATAGTCTCTTCAAAATGACCCTGTGACTACCCCAGTTAAGTGCACAGGGGGACCAGAGACACATGCAGGGCTAACCCTAAGCACACCTGCGAGGCAGGTAAATGAGGTCTCCCCTACCTCCTCACTCTCAGGTGGCTCCTGGGCTCCCTTCCTTGTGGAGCTGAGGTCTGTCTTGCCATTCCTGGTTGCACTAGTTACCAAATCTGGTCTGACTTTCCTATCTGAAAGCCTCTGTGACAACCTGCCAATCTGATAAACCAATCTGGGTAAGCGTGTTTTCCCTCCTTGAGGACATAATTAGGTTTAGTTAGGCCTTTTCCGTCACAAGTCGGATGCCCAAAGCAAAGAGAGTGAAGCAGCAGGAATTTCAGACACTGTGTGGAGCTCCCCTGGGGTACCTCGGGGGGCTGGAGCCTTTATATCACTGTGACAGAGAACTGGTCTGCACAGACCATGACCACAGCAACTTAGGGGTTTCATCTGTCCGTGTGTTTGTGCGTGTTTGGTCTCTTTCTCTCCTTGTTACTCCCCAAACCACACTCTCACAGATGCACATCTCCAAACCCATACATGCACATATGTGCACTGTACGCAAGCTTGACGCCTGCAGGTATACAACATGGACTTTTTATTCCCAGTCCCTTTGGGGCTTCCTAATATCCTCCAAAGCAGGCCCTGGCAAACTATGGCTCATGGGCAGAAACCAGCCCACTACCTGTTTTATAAATAAAGTTTTATTGAACACAGACAGGCCCATTCATTTGTGCACTGTCTGTGGCTATTTTTGTACTATAACGGGGCATAACGGTAGTCAGGACAGACATCATATGGTCCACAAAGTCTCAAATCTTCACTCTCAGGCCTTTTAAGAAAAAGCTCACAGAATCCTGCTACATTTTTATATCTAGAAAACACGTCTGTTTGTTTTAATTGCCAAAGAACTTCCCCTCTTATAAATTATAAAATAATACATTATATTTTTGGAGACAACTGGTATGAGTCAGGCCTTTTTAATTAAAGAAATCCCTAGTCCCTCCATCTGTTTCCTAGGTGGTGGGAAGTCAGGCCCCCTGCCTCTTCTAGTTTCTCTTGGTAGCCAGAGTACTGTGAGGACATGAGGTCCCAACCATGTGGACACTGGGTACCTCAAGTGGGCACTTGTTCCTGGCCACCCCAGTTTTGATAGAGAGAAATGTTCTGAGTGCATGATAGGAATGTGTGTAGGAGCGGTCCCAGAGGGCAGAAGGTAAATGCTGGCCAATATCTCTGAAGCACTTGGTGCAGGACAGTACCACCATCTAATCTGGCCCACCCATGCCCTCTGCAGATGGTCAGACCAGGCCTCTGAGCTGGTGGCTGAGGGCCTATCAGGGATTCCCCAGGAAAGCTCCTTTTGGAGAATAGTATATCTTCAATTAGCCACTCAACAAATCATAAAACGGGATTGTCTGATTCATTATGGGGAAAAGCTGTGCTGAAAATAATGCCTTAAGTATGTGTTATGGCTGCTGGGGATACAACTGGTATTAGTGGCTTAAGGGTCTCAGGAAATTTCCATGAGACCACAACAAAGGAACAGCCCGCATCCTGAGAACAATGGAGGACAGACCCTTTTCCTTACATCATGAAAGGAGAGCTTTTTTATTTAAAAATATGCTACTCTAAACACCCCCTCTCCCCACCCCCAGCACACCGTGTCAGAGTTATGTTTAAAAAAAGTCATTAAAACACCCCCCACCACCACCACCACCAAAGAGGGCTCAATGAGGTCTCATTCCATGGTAATGAGCTCCAATTTAACAGGATCATTATTTTTGACATTAAAGGCCCCAGAATAGTGTCACATGCCCAGGAGCTAGTTTTTTCCTTTCTTTTCTTTCTTTCTTTCTTTCTTCTTCTTCTTTTTTTTAAACCAGCTAATCCTAGAAATAAGAAGCTGCCATGAGGGACGGTGAGTCAGGCCCTGTAGAAGTACTTTAGGAAGAAATGCTGCTGCCTCTGACAGACCCAGGCAGGGAGCATGGTCCAAACAAGGCCTTGAGCACCCGGAGGTGCCCTGGGCTTCTGCCACCCCACTGTCCTCTTGTCCAGGACTGCTGAGGTTCTTGCAGTGACTTCCCAGAGAGTGTGTAAGAGCTTGGGGTCGGTGTCAGATGGATTGGACCCAAGGCCTTGCTGTGCCATTTGTGCCCAAACCATATGTCTTAGGGAATTTTTACTTAAGTTCCTTGTGCCTTGGTTTGGTTCACCTGTGAAATAGAACCAATACTAGTACCTGGTAACTGGGTAGGAACAAATTGAAACAGGATACAGGAAATGGACTCCAGCATGCCCAAGAGGGGAAAAGAATGCCCGGGAGGTGACATCCGAGGAACAGGTGAGCTCCCGGCTAAGGTCACCAGCCCCAGTGGGAGCAGGTTGAAAAGCTCCAGGACTTTCATGGAGAAGTGAGATTGGTGGGACAGACAATGTATCTGAATATACTGAGAGGTGATATATATCTATAGATACATATCCATATATATAGAGAGAGTTATGAATATGTCCATAATTACTAAATAGACAACTAACCAAAGCAAAAGTAGAACTACTGAAACAGAATTGTGCAGGAAAGGAAAAGAAATCGTAACACACTACAAGGCTTGGCTAGGCTAAATATTGATCTAAGATCACCATAGAGGATAGGAATTTCAAGTGGCTTTTGAAAGGGGGATTTTTACAAGAGAGCAAGGTCTTCATTTTCCATAACTGGAAGTCAATAGGTATTGCCTAGTATTGAGAATCCAGAAAGAGCAATAAAGCATGGTACTCAGAGATATAGAGGTAAAGGCTAAGGAATCAGTTTGAAGAATTTATTTCTGGGGAGTAGGAACTGGGTGTGGGATTCTAGGGAGCTAGTGGTCTTTCTATAATAAAGGTGATAATACTCCTTGAATAAAACTGTGTGGATAAACAACTTATACCTTACTGCTATTTCCATATTTATCTAGATGGATTCATTCTCCGGCACATTTCAATGCATAGGCTCAAAGATCCCACACTTCACCATTCAAATTTTGGCCTCTCATAGAGTCTTTGTATAACTATATCAAACTCTCAAGTTCATTTGGTTAATTGATCTTGATCATTCATATATATATATATATATATATATATATATATGCATATGGAGAGATATATATCTAAATAGATATATAGACATATATATATTTGAGAATAGCAGAAAATTTCTATTATTCTTTAATGTCTTTTCATGATCCTCTACATTAAAAATTATATTTTACTGCATGTTTTTTTTTTCCTCCTCCACTAATTTAAGTTGAACTTTTTCTTGATCAAATCAACAGGTCACTTGTCAATAAATTCTTGTCCCAATGACCTTCTCCACTATCACTGACAGTATCTCATCATCCTGATACTGCAGTCCCTGGTCCTCCCTCTTCCTCTGTGCATACTTCACCTTCAGCAATCCCAATCGTGCCAGTTCCTTTGAGATCAAAGTTATGGTCTCAGATGGACAGCAGACATGAACATGGACCTCAAAGATTTGGTACCACTCACAACTCAAAAGTCACTAGAGATAAAATCCAGTTTCCACTGGAAGTAAGTATGCATCATTCTCATGTGAATCTCTCTTTGGATACTTGGTGCTGATTTTCAGCTCTAATCACATTGAGTAAAGTAGGGGAAGTGGGGACCTTGTTGAGAATACAGAGACACCTGCAGGAAAACACATTGTCTTAGGATCCACCAGAACACCCAGTGGGTCAAAGAACTATGGTAGAAGAAAGTGCTAGAAAATACTGAATTGTTCATTGAGAGCAAGATTTCTTTAGCAATTTTCTATCTTTGTCACCAATACCACTGAAGTCATATCATATTTGAAAAAAGTATACTTTTTTTGGTTTTGAATATCATGTACCAGGGATGGAACTAGGGGTGCTTAATCAATGGGCAACATCCCCAGCCCATTTTATTATTTTTTAATTTTGACACAGGGCCTCACTTAGTTGCTTAGGGCCTTGCTAAATGGCTGAGACTGTCCTTGAACTTGCAATCCTCCTGCCTTAGATTCCCATATTGCTGGGATTATAGGCGTGCACCATGGAGCTTGTTAAAACAATGTTCTACATGAACAGAGATAGAAGAAAGCAGATGTGCTTATAGTGGTACATAGAACTCTGCTGAAAGTATAAAAGTTGGCATGGTACATAGGTTTTATATTCATAGAGGTTTTCTGAGGATCTCAAAAGGAAACCAGACTTTGTATCCTTTAGATAACATTTCCTGAGTACTTCTGTAAGCTTATCCTTGACTCTTAACATCTTACATTCTTATGTTAAAAGCTTATTCACCCATTTAACAGATAAGTCAACCAAGGCCCAGAAAGGTAAAGAAATTTGCCTTGAGTTTTAAAGCTAATGGTTAGTACAATCAGGACTTAAACCCAGTTTTGATCCCAAAGACCATGTTCTTCCTCACTAGGGCAGGAGTCCTCAACTGAGAGGTGTTTTATCTTACAGAAGACATCTGGTGATGTCTGGAGACATTTTTGGTTGCCCTATCTGAGCATATGGGAGTTACTGGCATGTATTAGGTAGAAGCCAGGGATACTGCTAAACATCCTGCAATCCACAGGACATCTGCCACATGGAGAATCATCAGGCCCCAAGCCCAACAGGGAGAAGGTGGGAAAATGCCACACTATGCTACACTTGTTTTTCTTTAAAAAATTCTGAATTAGTTGTCCAATTAATTGTTACCCGTAACACCTAGAACAGTGCCTGATGCATAGCAGGCAGTTAAATCTCTTATAATTATTACCAAATGGATTATTTTCCTAAAGTTATTGAAGCTCTTAGAGTGCTATACAGAAGATACCATAAGCTTCCATAAGTGATTATGTGACTAATCCTAAATAAGGCTTGTATATGTGAACTTCACCTCAGGTACACAGAACAGCAGCCTCGATGTGTAAAAATATCTATAAACAGTACAAAAGTCCTACTGATAAACCTAGTTATCCACCTTAAGTGCAAAAATATAAGACGACGACCAATTTATTCCCCTACTCACCAGTTGTCCCATAGGACTTTGTTAAATATGCTCATCTGCACTCAGGAAGAGTTATACTTTTAACAAGGTTTAGAAGAAAACAATGCTTACTAAAAAATTCTTTGGGTTTTTTTTCTTTGCAATTTCATAACCGTCACCCTACCCGGAATAAATAGGACAGGACCTTAGAGGAACGCAGTCATTCCATTGAAGGTGGGAGGAAGCAGCTCCGGGGCCTATGTGGAAGACAAGGAGTTAGAAGGCTGAGAGACACAAGATGCCCCATTAGCTTCTCAGGAGACGTCTTTCTCTAGTCCTGTGTGGGTAAGGATGATGGGTGTGGGCTCATGGGGAGGTCAAGCCCATAGCGACAGAAGACTGGCTCCTTTGTGGATGTTTTCCATGATGCGAGTGTGGCATGCAGGATCAAAGAGAAGGGGAAGGCTGGGTCTCACCTTCCTGACCTCCTTCTGCAGCTCGGAAAAGGAGAACTGAAATGTTTACTGTTCAACTAGAAGAGTCATTCATTTTTTCATTCATTCCACACACACTCAAGTGCCAAGGTACCCCCTGGGCACTGGATAGGCTGTAGATCCAGACTCATGTAGTTAGGTGTGGCCATATGGAAGGAGTTCTCATCTACGGCAAATGAGTGGGAAAGAATTGAGCCATTTCTATACCTAGACCTTGATTCTAAAGATGGCGGCAATGCCTGGGGTGATGGAGAAGCAACAAGAGGGAAGGAACTGATCAAAACAACCTTGTGAGCAAGAAATTGGCTCCTTCATTCTTTCAGCTGCTCTATCATTGGGCTGTTTGTTTGGTGACAGACTTGGCTACTTACATGTTGCTTAATTCTGTAAGTCTATGCCCTCATGGGTTTTTTGTTCCAGACAGACAATAAATACCAAAGGCAATCAGGGAAGGTCTCTCTGATAAAGTGACAATTATAATTCAAACGAGACCTGAATGGAATGGAGAGTCAGTCATGAAAATATCTGGGTGAGGGGGGCGTGGTCTAGCCGATGAAAAACTAATGGACAAAAGCAGAAGTTAACTTGGGTGTCTGAAGAAGAAAGAGTGACATGCCAGAGGGCAGTGACTTGGCTGAGTGGCACTGGGTGCCATGGGGAGGACACTGGGTGACAGTGAGGGACCTGGAGGCAGTTCTAGGTGTGAGATGCAGCCAGCAGTGTCTGCAACCTGGCACAGGTGTGTATACGTGGAGAGAGAAAAAGAACAGTTGACTTGCATGTTGAAGATCGCTTTGGCTGCAATATGGAAAACAGATCTCAGGGGTCAAGAACAGAATCAAGAATAGAGAAGCCATAATTGCAATGGGTCAGTGAGCAATGATGGTGGCTTGGACCAGGATTATCAGTCACGGTGGGGATGGGAGAAGGGCAGGATTCAGAATGTGTTTGGAGATTAAAACCAATAGGTCTGAATGACAGATTGGAAATGGAGGGGGATGGAGTTTTAAGTCTTGAGCAAATGGGCAATGGTGGTGTTTCCTGAGTTGGGAAAGACTGGGGGAGAAATATTATAGAGGACACCAAACGGCCTGTTATACAAGGAGTAAAGTTAAGCTGCCTGCTCCAGGTTGAGGGGACAGCCTGGGGCTCAGGGAGATCATTTGGGGAGTCTTTAGCAAATAGAATTTAAAGTCATAAGCCCCAGATATATCTTCCTAGGGAAGTGGAGAGAGAAGTGAGGGGTTCTAAGGGAAAAGAAGAGTTTATTCAGCAAGAATTTTGGCCTTTCTCCTCCAACTTCTGGGATAAATACCCTTTAGCATCTCCAAGGGACTCAGGAAGACTGTGCTATTGTTGGTAATTCCAAGTGGCGTTAATGCAACCCCTTCAGTGGGGTGCTGGTGCTGGCCTGGGTTGGCCCATGAGAGCTGGTCTTACATTTTCAAGAGTTGTGTGTTCTTGTCATTCAATATGGTTATTGAGGGAGCTGCAATGGGGACATCTATGCCACAGCAATCCCCAAATTCTCCAAATCAGGACCTTTAAAAAATTTGAGATCCTGTTTGTCAGCACACCATGGATCCCTAGCCATTTTGGGGGTTTAGACTTGCCAGAGGAGTGGCATGGGGTTGCCAGACCTGTTGGTGCACAACAAGAGGACCTCATTCCTCCAGGAGCTGGTTGCTGTGGAGCATCATTTGCAGTAGAGTGGCACCATCCCACCCGCCGGGAACTCTTACAACATGCAGCCTTGATCCAGCCCAGCTCCTTACCATCACTAGTAGGTAACAAGTGACAGTGTGTCTTAAGCAGCCCTGGGAAAACAACAAAGGGGAGGCTGGGAACCTCCTAAACAGCTTTTTGTGGAATGGATTCTTAGAAAGGAAGGACACTATTGTTTCTCTTAAAAATAGTCACACACACACACACACACACACACACACACACACACACACACCTCAAGGATTTAAGGACCCATAGACTTTCTTTCCTCTAGAGCATAGGGGGCAACACTGAACTGGATTTCTGGCCCAGGGCAGGAAGGCACAGGGAACTGCAGGCTCTTGGATGCCTGTGCATCTTGTCCCATGCTTCAGGACACAGAGCACCACACTGAACTCTGGAAAGGCAGCAACTTTGGTCTTTATAACTCTACTCTTTCTTGCTCAGTGTTGGCAATGTCTTCACCGCACGTAGATCAGTGACTCCGAGATGTGTTTTCATGAAGGTGCAAATGGGTTGATTAGTTTATTCAGGAGTATCGACCTGCTGCAGGGCACTGGAGCATGGAGCATGCAGCAGTCTCCCTGCACGCTCCAGTGGGCCGTGGTTACCGCGACTGCCTCCACCAGGAATTGAGTGCTGCTTTGCCTCCATGCTCGGGGCTCGAGCAATGTGTCATTCCAGCATCTCCCTAATGAGAATTTTCAGAAGATGGAGCTGTCCGGACCTAACTGGGCCATCAGAAGTGCATAGAAGGGGTGTCATAGGCGATAGCAGTAGGGACACCCAGGGAGGCTGGGCTTGAGAGGGGACCAAATGGAATGATTGCCTGTGCATAGCAGGGCTGCAGGTGCTCACGCCCAGGCCCCCAACACATATGCAAAACCCACCACAGCCTTTCCAAGTGAAGCTTTCTTTTGGAAATGAATTCACAGAATCAGGAAGCATTGTCTGTAAGGAATCACAAAAGTCATCAAATCCAAAGCTTTGTATTTTCAGATGAGGAAACCGAGGCACACAGAGGTTAAATGGTTTGCTTCAGGCTGCACAATTCTTTAGTGCAGATCTGAGTTTGCCTTCCTCATTTGTAGTGCTCATCAGCCAGCTTCCCCATAAGCAAGCTCCCAAGTCTTAATTTCAAACCTCAACCTCAGTGACTGAGTGTTTGTGTGCATTCACATGTGTGGGTATACGTGTGTGCACAAGAGTGCAGATGTGTGTGCATGGTGTGTGTATGTGTATGTGTATGTGTGTGTGTGTAGAACTGTTGGCATGTGACAGTGGTTGCAGAGATATTCTCTGCTTGCTTCATGTTTTCACATTTCCCACAAGACAGGAATTAAAAGGCAGGAATAGCTGAGCGGTTCCCTCAGGCAAGTAGATCTGTGGAAAAGCAACAAGCCAGCGGCTTGGCCTCTCAGGGGTCAGTGGGACTTCCTTCTCTCAGAAGCATCCAGGGCTACATTTTCATCTTCACCCTGTTTCCATCTTGCATAATCTATTATAAAATGCAATTCCAAATGCATTTCAGCAATTGCAAGGTAGAATGAGACTCTCTCAGCTCCTCTTGAACAGCTGATCTGCAAAACCTATAAGGAGTTTCAGTAGAAAGTTCACTAATAGGAAAAATAGTTGCTCATGTCCTCAGTGAGGGGCAAGGTTCTTTTGAGTTGGTGGCTTGTGGTTATTTTTTTGTTATTGTTCTTTAAAAAGGGATAAGACTGCAGAGTTGGAGGCTCACCTTTGCTCTTGTGTTTAATTGCTGCAGAGCCATTTATTACCTTGCATTCTTCCCCAGAGGGGACATTATCCTTTACAGCAACCCGGCCTTGCTAAGTTTGGCTCATCTAACTGCCCCCTGAAATGAGCCCCATCACCTCTGGGTAATTCTGGGTCAGCTCCATCACCACATCTGTCTGGCTGCAATGCAGAAAGGCCCTATTGAAAGGAAGAAGGGCTGGAACTGGGATTTTTTTTTCCTTCTTTGAATTTTGCATAAAACTCCCTCTCTTGCCACATAATGAGAAAACATCCATCATCTGTCTTTCCCTGGGAATGTTGGAGGCCATCCCGAGTCAGCTCATGGTCCTGCTCATCTGTACACAGGCAGGCAGGGTTTGTGAAATTGCTTTTCCCTCAGAAAAATACGTTTCGTTTCCACTTTCCTCAGATGGCTCTCACAAATGAAAGTGCTTTGTCATTTTTAATGCCCGGTGCTCCCTTTTCCCTTCTGCCTCCAGCCACAATCCAGCCGATAAAACCCACAGGTATTTGGTTTTATTTTTTTAAATACCCTTAAAGCCCAGAGGACTGTTGGAATCTACCAGAGTCTCCCTGCAGGTTCTTCTCCTGGTGCTACACAATGCAGAAACGGCTGCAAGGAGAGTTTCTTTCTGTTCCCTGGGCCTTGTGCAGCATTTGGATAGACAGACACACAGACACACAGACACACAGAGACAATGGAGCAGGTGAAAGCTTGCCTTAGAATGAAGGTACAAATCCCTGCAGGTCGGCTCTGAGTGTCAAGGGAATTAACAGAGGTGGATGTGCTTTGTCAATGGGAAAGTGCACTAAAGATTCAAGTTATTATTATTTTTAAAATGTCTCCAGCCTATGATTTGTCATAGACACCTATCATTCTGCTTAGATAATTGGGTAATTGTTCCTCATGCCGGAGGGAACAAAAGTCTGCCTTTGAAATGTGTGTGTGTCTGTGCGGAGGCTGATGCATAGAGAGCCCTGTTATAACAGGGTTTTGACTCCACGGAGATTTGTAGATGCCAAAAGACCAACAATATCCTTCCCTGAAAACTGCATGGAGCTTTTAATGGGCAAGTTGTTTGGATAATCTGATTCTGGCCTTTGAAAAGTGGCCCTTTCTAGAATATTCATATAGGGGCAATGGAGTAGGATCCGAGGTTGCTTTACGTGATGGATTTGTGGCCCCAAAGTTACTTTAAAACAGACTCCTTGTAAAGTGTGATCATTTCCCACCTATCTAACTTTTCCCCACACTAGGTTATTTTTAGTTCTTTGCAATCTTTATTGAGAGAAATATTAACTTTTTCTGCCTTCATCACATCATCTATTCACACAGTAACAGAACCAAAATAATTTGATTATTTAAAGGGAGCCCTTGTATCCTTAGGTAAACATGAACACCCGCCTGATGATGGAGAATCTTGCTTCTCAAATTATCTGTCAGGAAGGACTACCTTTTTTGTGGCTGGCATTACCATACAATTCCATAGACTGATCCTTTTGAAAGATGCTTAAAAGATGGATTGCTTAAAAAAAAAAGTTGCTTGATGTTGTAGCAATGTCAGAATGCTATAAAAGTTTCTAAACACTGAGTGTCTGTCCTTAACTTGTTGAGGACCTCCAACAAATAGCTTCTAGGTCAGGAATGGTCAGCAAAGCACACTTTGAGTAGCACTGATACAGAGGCAACTGTCTTGCTCTCTGTGCTCTCAATTTCCAACTATACAACTTTTCACCACTTAAACTTTGTAAGAATTTGTGAATCTGACACTTTAATGGTTTTATTTAAATAGGGAGGAGTTTTTCCACAAAAATCTCTAAAGGAAGTAATCAAGGGCTGACCAAGATGGAGGGCAATTAATACCAATATGAATTACAAAGGCATTGTCCAAGAATCACTCAGGAGTTTACCCTAAGCTATCACAGAGGGAGGGAAGGGCTTGGGGTCGGCTGAAGTATAAAAAACATGAAAGTGATTCTTGGCTTATATTCCACGAAATAGCAGATTAAAGGGATAAAGAGACAGCTAAAACCAGGCTGGACCAAAGAACAGAAAATCAGCCAAGGCTGTGAGCAGAGCGGACACAACCCGAGCACATGTGGGGAGGGGGCTGGGGGGAGTGCATATTCCACCTGGTGGGCAGGCTGATTGGCGCTGAGTAAGGAAGGGTGGAAAAAAGGTTGAGGGAGCATTTTCAGAAAAGGGGTCCAATTTATATCCGTTGCTGTAATTGGTTTGTTTGTAGAGAGCAGGAAGAAGGGGGCAGTGGGGAACGTGATGGAGTGAAACACGGAGGGCTGCGAATCCCCTGCCTGATGAGTTGGAGAGAAATTGTTAGTAACCAAGACGGTCCCGCAGGGGTTCATTAAGTGACTGGCCCTCCACGATATCCTGTCATTTCTAACCCGGATGCATCCACATTAGCCAGCTTTGCAGTATGCAATTGTGTGTCTGCCAGGGTGTGCAGAAGAACGGGAAGGTCCGCTGGCTGGGTTTGTGCGGGGGTTTGTGCCTTTTCTTAGGGATACAGTTCAGTTTTCCATGGGAATTAGAATCATGAAGGCCACATGCAATTAAAAACAAATGGCAAAAAGTAAAAAGGTGCTTTCTTACTGGAAACACAAATTTGCTTTGACACTTAAAAAAGTACCGTGGAGTCGAACAATAGGGAGACCAAGAAAGGATGTGAACTGGGTGGGAGGGAGGTGGCTGAGGAACTCAAAGGCAGCCAGTGTGAACACATCCAAATGGGGACTTCTTAACCCACCTCTCAAAGGGAGAGCCAGCAGCATTTGTCTCCAGATTGTGAGGCCTGTCAGCCTCTGGGAAGGGGGGTGCCTGGGGACTCAAGTTCCAGGGGCGAGAGAGGAAGGCGGGGATGGTGAACCAGCCACATGGGCAGATTGCCTAAAATGTCTCTGGGCTTGGTGGCATTTGAGTCACTCTTGCTTTGGCTATGGATGTTTCCTTCCAGGCAAAGATGGAAGAAAAACTCTTACAAGGAGTTTTAAGGTTAGGAGTCTCTTTGGGAATCTCACAAATTCAGATCTTAAAAAAGCATTAAGAAGAAAAAAGTTTCTTGCCCCACTGGGGACTGTAAGGATTCAGTCTGCTAAGTACTGGGCCTGTCAGAGGTAGCCAAGAATCCACCTGCAAGGGCTGGGGAAAAACCTACACCATCTGAAGGGTTCCCCCAACCCCTGCCCCCTCAGCTGGAGCTGAATCAGCCCAGCCCTTGGCCTCTGGGCAGAGGATTCCCTCTTTGGCTGTAGAGGAGGACTTGACTTCAACCTGCTTGCTGTGGTTTGTAATGGTTTCCTAGAGCTAACAATCCAAATGGAAGACCTGCAAGACAGGAAAGTGGCCATCCCTTCATCCCTCTCTGCTCTCTAAGAGACGCATGTGTTGTTATCTGCCACAAAGGAGAATTCTGAGGATCTCCTGGGATCAATCTTGGCTTCAAGTCCATGCTGTGGGTCTGGATCCTCCATCATTAGCAAATATTAAGTAGAGGGAGCCACAGAGAAACTACTAAACTACATTACTGAGGTGTACCCCAGCATATGAAGATAGGCAGAGCTAATTGCAATGATTGCTGTTGACAAGACACCATCCACTGAGTACAGGTCCTCTCATCTGAACCATCGTAACAGGCATTAAGAGGGTGAGGTAGGTATTATTATCATCCCCATTTTATGCAGAAGAAGTCTAAGTCTTTGAATCCAGGAGGTCCCACTGAGCCCTGGGTGCATAGCCACACTCTTAGCCACTCACGGTACTGCTCTTCCAAGTCCTGTTACCATTTTCCGAGTGCTTCCCAGGTGCAAGGCTGGCCCTAAGCACTTTACATACATTATCTAATTATCTCATTCGGTCCACAGAGCCACAAATCAAGGTAAGCTGACTGCCCAACTCCCAGCACTTACTAGCTTGCTGTTCCCACAGAGTTGCATCATCCTCATACCACGTGAAATTGTCCAGGGTGGCAGAGAAATCACTTCTGGGCATGAGTGTGGCCATTACAGATGGCTGTGATGGGCCCTGGGGCTGTTATTCTTCAAGTCTGATATGAGCATTCAGATAACTGGGGAGGGAACCTTTTAACCCTCCTCATTACCACCGTCCTCACTGTTCTCAGCATCAGTGGCCAATGCCAAGACAGGAAATAAGGAAAAACTTTCAGGGTAATCTTCATTTTGCAATAAAGAGAAGGCAAATAGAGGCTTCCAGATTTTTAAAAAAAACTTCAGGAGCCAGAATTAAAATGAATGTCAATGTTTTCATTCAAATACACTTGTTTTTCCATTTCTACCCGAAAGGATGATTCTCAGCTGTACTACTTTATGTAGCTAAAAATCCTGCATACTTAAAAAAAAAAAAAAAAGACCAGGGTCTTCTTCAAACAGAACCCCGTTCTAATGAGGGGATTTTGGAGTTGTTTATGCAGCACGTTGCTTTATCTGTATAAAGCCAAGAATCTCTCCAGGTACTTTCAGTGGATTGATCTCATCAAGCCACAGATTTATTAAAAAGAAATATAGATAGAGGGAAACAGGCCACTGTAATTATACATTAGTATTTTTTTAAAGAAATAAAAACTGACTCCAAGTTTTTTAGTCATTGAAATGGGCCCTGCACATCATGCATGTGATGTAATGACAGCTTCAGACAAGGGATGCTTTTGATGCATTATTAACCATAAAAAAAGACATTAAATACCAGGCTTGAATGCCATGGGGATGCATATTTCACTAGGAATTATTTTTCAATGTATGCTTAAAGTTTATTTTGGTAAACAGATGACTGGAGGCTGTCAGAGCTGCAGTAAGATTTATGTTCATCTGGAATCTTCTTCTTCGAAGGAGAGGAAATGTCTGGGACCTGTGGAACACTCACAGCAAAATGTAAATATTTTCTTGGCTCCACGGAGAATGAGTGCCACCAGGAACAGTTCCCCCTTAGGAAGGTCCTTTCCAAGAGGCATCCTTGGGGGCACATGCCATGGGGAGGGGAAGAGGGGACACATATTCCATTGTCTCTAGGAGGAGCTGGCAGAGCAGAAACATCTGGACTGGGAAGCTGGCCTCAGGATGCCCTGCCAGGGGCCTTGTTGTGCGTCTGCTGCAAAGAGCACCTGGAGTGAACCCCTGCACCTCAGAGTCAGCCCCATTTCTTTTATAGCTGGCATGTCTCTAGAGATTCTGGTTTTGGACGTGGAACTTACTGACCAGGTGGGTGCTCTGGTTCTTGGTCAATGATGGAGGCATCCACCGTCTCTGTGTATAAAGCCCTTCCTTGGGTCTCTGCAGCTGTCATAGAATTGCAATCAAGGAACATCAACTGATACTTTGCTGGACCCAAAGACAATAGTGTCCACCTTTAGGACCTGCTTCTGCCTTCTTACTATTTAATACTGAAGAAATATTATCCTCAAAACCCATCCAATTTGGCAGATTCTGATAGCTAATCTAACTGCTCTGGGCTCATACAATGATATGTACAGAATGCAGTGCATCTGTTTAACTAATTTGTTACATAGATACCTAACCCCAGGTACAGGACCAGATGGGCACACCTAACCCATATGCATGTTAAAATGCTTTCCTGCTCACATCTTGCCTGTACCTGGAAAACCCCAAGTGCCCAGCAGATGTTATTGCAATGCTCAGGCTGGAGGGTGGTCTTTATCAGGTCAATGATCCATGATTTGCACTAACAGGATATTAGTGGCATGAAGAATGCCTTCAAAGAAGCAGAGAATGGCTTGGGAATGTGTTTTCTTTTTGCAGCCTTATCTTCTTGAGCTTTTGTTGAGACTGGTTTATATTCTCTGGCAACATTCCAGTTCCTGAAATGGCATCAAATTAGCCTATGCATTTATGTCTCAGTTTCTTTAGAGTAATAATTAATTGGATCAGGATTTTGGTGATGCCTCCTCCAAGGGTGGCTGATTTGATAGTAGCAGCCCTCAACAGAGGGTGATATTGTTCTGCAGGGCATATTTAGCAACATTTACAGAAATTTTGGGCTGTCTCAACTTGGGAGGGGCACTACAGACATCCAGTGGGTAGAGGCCAGGGATGCTGCTAAATATCCTAAAATGCACAGGATAAATGCATACAGAATGTTCTCGCCTCAAGTGTCAGTTGTATAGGGGTTAGAAGCCTCATTCTGATGGTGGCCCCGTGCAAGGGTGACCATTATATTTCATGACTAGAAACAGCTGATATTATAGTTCAGCCATGTTTCATCCAAAATAGATTGCACTTGAATGAGAGAGGAGCCCAAATTCTCGTTTTCCATTGAACAGTGCATCTTGTGTCCTTTGTTAAATGGCCAGTTGTATAATGATGTGATCACTGCTCTGATGCCCACAGAGCTTGCTGGGGGACCTCACAGTGGTCCCAGCATATGTGCTTCTGCTTGTCCTGTGGTTGAAGAAACGGAGGCACATCCAGTTCAGTGATCTGCCAGAGGCCACAGCAGGGCTGGCCGCATCAGGAAAAGACCACTGACCATCTCACCTTTAGTCTCTCACCTGTCAATCTGGAGTTAGAACTGGGAGATTGCTCCAAAGACACACACACTCCCTCCCTCCCTTCCTCTCCTGTATATAGAGATATAGCAAAATGCAGGTTAAGTTGCCTTTAATCTTTAATTCATACACAAGGACGTGCTGCACAGAGTGAAATAAAGAGTAAACTCCAGAGGCAGCAAGTTCTGTAGGTTTGGCCAGATCTTCCTTTTCAAAGACAGACAGCCTGGGGAATCACAAGGATGGCCTTCCATTGCCCTCTTAGATTCTTTTTATGGCAAAATGCTCACTTTTATCAATTCCTACCCCAACCTCTGATTCCCACAGGCTTGGGGGAGGCAAAGAACAGATGAGGGACTGCACCCATCCTTGCTTGTGATGGACACAGGAGACTTGGGGCCCTGGGGAGGCGGAGCAGGCTGGGAGTGGGAAGATGGTTGGAGGTCATGTGTGAGTGGGGGAGCAGCTCTGGTGGACGAAGGCTGAGTTGCTTTTTCCACTTGGGTAGAGGGATTTGGCATGAGACCTAAATGGATGGCTGTTCATTCCAAGCCCCCATTGGCATTTCTGAATTAAGTGATATCAGAGCAGATACAGAGAAAGAGAAGTCTATTGTTGTATCCACCATAAAAATAGATGCATGGAGAAAATGATCTTAAAGCAGACTTAACCAGAGAGGGTGAATGCAGGCGGAAGAAATCGAGCAAGACAAGGCCGAGTCCCCGACAGGGTCTTGAGATTTGAAGCCAACAGAGCAACAGAAAAAGGGATTTGGGCGCCAAGAACTCTAACTGGCAGCAGATGCAGCTGCTACTGGTTCCTCTTTGACACCTCCACCCTTCCTTGTCATCCCCAGGGCAGCCCTGCCAAGAAATAAGGGTAATTGGGAATCCCAGCATCTGGAATTGCTGTGGCCCAACATGTAGTAGCAAGTACCATCCAGAAGCCTCTGGGCCGGGAACACTCTTCTGGGAACAAAAGGAGCCTAACAGATCAGGACTTTGGAAATTTGCTTCCCAACCAGCTGAACTTGGGACCTTTTAGGCTTGGAGTCAAGGCAGCTGTGGCTTTGGCGTTTCCCTTGGGCAGCTCCGAGGGTCAGGCCTTTGGTCCAGATGTGGCTGAGTGTTGGCTGAAGTGCTCAGCCCCTACCCAGAAGGGAGACAGCATGGCCTCATATGGGGCCTGTATGTCATCCAGAGAGTCCCAAGGGAGAGGGCCATAAGCTGTATCAAATCCCAGACGGGAAAACCAGAGTTGTCCCCATCTGCCAGACTAGATCAAACTTTACAGATGCCAGCTCTAGAGATTAAAAAAAAATAAAAGGTTGCCTCTCTCCCCATTCATTTCAACATGGCTTTGTCCAAAAGATTCCTACTGTTAGCAGCTCTTTCTCTGTATTCAGGGCAGGGATTCATTCATTTGGTCAGGGCTAGCCACGGTGAAATCAAAGTGTTAATTCATCCACTGGCCGAATATGTCACCCAAAATGAGTAGCTTACTTGTTATAAAGCCAACTAGCAGTAACTTTTGGTCTATAGCTCCAAGCTAGGTATTGTAGACAGCAAGAGAGAAGAACATGCCCTGCTCTTTGAAAGCTATTGTTCCCTGGAGACCCCAATGATGTATCCATGGAGAAGACATGTGTGCCTGAGTCATCAACCCTGGATATGCCCAGAGACAAGAAAAAAAAAAAGTTGCATTTGGTCTGGGGACAGCCATGCTCTGGTTAAATAATAAGAAATCTTTCTAAGATGGAGCATCCTTGGCCTCTCATTTTAAAGAAGTATCTTCCAGACTGTAGCCACAGCACAAGTGGGTGCTGCCTCATCTCCTGTACTTGAACATACATGATTTCAAGGGACAACAGTTGGTGGGTGGATGAAGGGCCCAACAGAGAGGCTGCATCTGATGCTGCTGCTGCGCAAGGAACCACTAAGCAGGAAAAATCACAGTGACCACTGGACACCAGTGTGTGTTATTCACAAGTATGATTCTGTCTCATTCTCAGAATAACCCCGGGGGTGGATCCATTTTTGGTGGTGTGGAAACTGAGGCTCAAAGAGCTACTTGCCCAGCTCACAGTGGCAGCTCTGGAGCTATAACTTACTACAGGCAAAATGACATGTTCTGCATTTCTATCTGTCCACCACCCCGACACAGCACAGAGCCCCATACCTCAGATGGATGTGGCTGCTGTGTTTGATAGAGCTACTGGGGCATCGAGGACTCCTGAGTACATCACTGATCGTCCGCAAGTGAACAGCTATCATAATGGCAGGATGCTGCCCATGGGTGAATAGACCACAGCCAGAAACAGCTTAGGTCCCTGGACTCTGGTGTATTGATCCTAGCAGCTACTATAAAAGAGACTGAAAATTTTAAAGTCAGTCCTGAGATACAGAATCTGCAGAGAACAGGAATAGCCACGAGTCGGGGCAGACTTCAGAAATGCTGGCAACAGTTTCTGTCTAGAGTGTCTCAGTCCTTGAGTGAAAATTTCGTTAGTTTTCTGAGTTATTCTACCCTGGGCTTTAGGGGCATTAGCAATTAAATTTAATAGAAGATTTGTGCATTATTGTTAAAGTCTTATCAGAAATTGGCATTTGCCCCTTGAAAGATGAGCATAAATTATTCCCAGAAGTGTGATTTTTTTTTTTAAAAAGTATTGGACAAAAATCTTTATCTGTGAGAATATATCTCTAAAATTTTAATGTCCATCAAATGGAAATATATGATTCTACCACGGTTTTATTTATAATTCTGTATTTTTTCCAGGACCACATTGAATGAAATACGTTATATAGCGAAAATATCATGGGTGGGACCCACGTGTGTGTGTGCGCGCGCGAGCGCGCGCGCGCGCGCATGTGCCCTCCTTTAAGTAATGTTTCAAAAATTCTAAATTAACTGTCAACATATAAAACCCAGGCGACAGTATATAAAAATGCATACTGATGGCTTCTCATGGAGAAAAAGTGGACTATTTTAAACCTGAGCAAACATTTGACTGAAGGTAAAGACAGACCACCCCATTCATATGGGACACTGGACCTGTGCCGGTTGGCGCAGCCCCCAAATTTCTCACTATGGTTCTGCATCATGAATTTCCATGGCCTGCCTGACCCCTCAACCATTTGAACCTGGGGCCTCCAGTCTGTCCTTGGTTTCCTTGTTGACAGTTTCTACTGTGGTTACATTTAAAGGAAGAACAATTGAAACCCTTCAAGAAAGGTCCAAGCAGTCTGCTTCCAAAAGCTTTGTAATAGAAATAAATGTCAGAGAATGTGCTTATCCCTCAAGCACCGCACACTCAGCTCGCACTGTCCCCATTACACCAGGATGGCCACAACAGAAGGGACGTGCTTGCTCAGTTTCTCAGGGCCCCATCTTCTGCTTTCCTCCTTCCTCCAGCAGACATTTTCCTCCCTCCCCCTGCCCCCTCCATCATGCGCAGCTGCAGAAGACAGCGCCCCTGATCCCATCCATCCTGGCCTCATGCTTTGCCTCGGGGCAAGGTCTGTAGTGTTAAGACTGGCAATGGCCTGAGAGAAGAGGCCGCTGAACCCCTGGGGCTGCTATTAGTATCGGACTTTAGACACATTACAAGCTAAATAGGCTTTTGTGGGCTGGCTGGGAGACACATCACCCTGCGGAATCCTGTTTCTAAGGGAAAATTCAGCCCAAGTTCCAAACAGTGCACCTCAAATGAGCTTGGGCAACATCCTAGCCCATTAGTAAATTTGGTGCTTCTAAATTCTGGAAGCTAATTGGGCTCCCCATTTGGAACTCATGTTTCCTCGGGCAAGACCTGTGTCCGCCTCTCTGCGCCCCTCTCTGGATAAGCAGTAGCACAGGTGCATTTATGGATCTTAAGAGAACTGCTCAGCTCATCAACTCTGAGCGGAGGGTCCACTCCGTGCAAGGACTGGGAAAAGAAGAGGAATATGCTGCTAGGCAGGAATTCACAGCTCCCGTGTGTGTGTTGAGGGCAGGGCAGGAAAGAGGCAAACAAAGGGAGTACTGCGTGAGTCTAATGACAGCAGGGAAAGCTGTGGAGATTCAGAAAATGGCAGGACTCAAGATAGTCTCATGAAGCTGGTGGTTTGGAATGAAAGCAAAATACGGGTGATATTTCAAGAGGCCCTTCCCATCAATGAATGGGATTCCCTAGACATTCCAGACAGAGAAAACTACCCAAGTGACAGCCTTGGAGTGAGAAATTTCAGAGTGAACGAAGGTGGCAGGCAAAGTAAGTCTGGTTTGGGGAGAGTGTGGCCCACACATCAGGGAGTGATGGGAAATTAAGTGATAGGAGGAGGTGAGTTGGGACCATGTTAGAGGAAGCCCTGGGCACAATGCAGGATGTGCCACTCAGGCATTTCAGGGACAGGGCATGGGTGGATTGAAGGACACCGAGACCGGATGTGGAATTTTCCCTGGTAAAAAGCAGCTCCAATTGGTAAAAGGTAATGAGTTGTCTTCGTGGGGAGGCCAACAAAGCTTACATGAGAAAGCACCTGTGGTTTAGGGAAATCTCAAGAACTCTCTTGCATATTAGTAGTGATGGTGTTAATCCTTACATTATTTATCTCACAATATTATTCTGATATAGGTATCCATTCATCCATCCATCCATCCAGTGAACAAGAATTTGCACGTGTAAGAGCATTTTTCATATTAACATTTGATTTGGAAGTTTCTCCACACAGAAGCAATTGACCAAAGACAAGGAAAACTGAATGTTCTAGGATGACTCACCTAAGTAAAATGCTCTGTTTTATAAATGATGTTTTTCAAACTGTGTTCATTTGATTGTTAGCATGAAATAATCCCCTCCACAAAAAAGATAAAAATAAAATAAAATAAAGACACAGTAGTCAAATGTTTTATGGCTTTGTTGGTGAGTCCCAACACCCATCAAATTGTCAAAGGCTCCAATAAGTCCTGTAGTTCAAAACAACAACAAAAACCTGTTTGGCCTTTCATAGTTCAAACTTTGACCACAGATTGTTTTAATAAATAATATCTGCTAACTTTCTAAGAAAGGTATTTTGAAGAATACTGTCACAAAGTGTTACATAAATATAAGGTCTACAATTTGGTGCAGTTGCTAGATCACCTCCCACTTCCACCTATTACCTCAAAAGTAAATAAAAGGGACTATAATGCAAGGTGCCACTCAAACAGGAATAATTTATTTTTCTTTCTGTCTTTTTGGTACTGGGGATTGAACCTAGGGTCACCTAACCACTGAGCCACATCTCCGGCTATTGTCAATCACCAAGGGACTTAATGAGCTCCTACTATGTGCCTGGCACTATGTGTGGCATTAGCCATGCAATCGTAACTAAGAGAGGTGTGTGTCCCCTATCTATAAGGGACTGAGCTCACAGTTTAGTCAGTAACAAAGAATCTTTGGCTATAAATTGTGATGAAAGTTCTGCTCTATCTCCTACCCTCACGTTCCCTTGTGATTTTCCAAATTATATATACAGAAAGCAGTTTTGCTATAGGAAAATTTCAAAAGTTCCTCATTAAAAGCGGGTAATTAAGTAGTAGGATTCCAAACTAATACATTTCTCTGTGAGCTGGCAGGTCTGAGAATAGACTATTTGGGAAAGGATTTAAGCAAGAACTGTCTCAAATAAAACAAGTTGGGGATTCTTTGGGGTTTTACTCATCTCTGGACTCCTTTCTGTTGCATAGAGAACACCTCTTCCCTGGTCAACTCCTGCAGCAATCACAGCTAACTCCTGGGGGGCCACTCTCTGGTTCATCATCACAAATATTTCTCTCAGTCTTTTTTTAAAATGATTCCTAACATTCTAAAATTATCTAGCAAAAGGGGCAAAGTAATTGGTGATTTTCAATTGTATATTTAAAATAACAACAAAAATTGGCTCTGTATTGCAAATCCGTAGAAGCAGACTTTGCTGATAAGGGATTAAGAGAATTTTTTTTTTGTCTGTGTGACTGGATGTTTTGTAAGCTTTCTATAGAGTGATAAGAGTGGAAGTTCAGCTCTTATAAACTATCCCATTAAAAAGTATATCTTATGTGCAGTGTGATTCTGCAATCATTAAGCCCTAAATGGGTATTAAGCCTGATGCAAAGTAATGAAATAGACTGCAGAAACACACACACTATGGATTCTTCAATCTGGGGGGGAAAAAAGCTGATTCATTTGTTTCTAGGGCCAGGCAAAGACAAAAGACCTCATCCCAAATGGGGTTGCCTCCTCCCTAAGCCTGAGCATTCCCCTCCACTGTGTTTCTCAGGGTGGAAAGTATTATTAATGTCAGTATCACCAGTGCTTGTAAAAGATTCATGGACCATTTCCTCCCCTTTTTGAATTCCCCTGTCTGTGCTGTGGCTGCCCTGTGTTCTTTCATCTCACTGTTGGGCAGTTTGGTGACACGAGACGCAGATTCTGTCACGACCCCATCTCCCGTCATGGAGTCACAGAGATTCTGAGGTGGCAGGGGCTGGGCTGAGGTGCAGCTCAGTGGTAGAGCTCTCACTGAGGCTCCATTCCAGAGCAGCAGCAAGAAAGAAAGACAAACCCCCTGAGCTCAAATAAGAACAGAGACTTGCTAAGAGTCACATGGTTGAACTAGGCCAGAATTCTCTGAGGTTCTTTTATTCTGTTGTCTTTTTTCTCCTCTTCTTTTACATTTTTGAAAATATTTGTGGAATCCTTTTAGGGACTAAAGAGTGAGGCTGGACAAAGTCCTATAAGATAAGGAAGGACAGATTCTGAGGAGTCTGTCTATCCCAAAGCTTGTGGGAATTCTGAGGACTGCATCCAGAAGGAACTGGGTGACTCAAAGATCATTGTGAGGACCCATGTTGATAACTGTCACATGCAAGACCTATGCCTGGAATGTCAGATTTATCAGGCCCAAGTTTGAAGAGAAGTAGGATATTAGCATGAATTTTATAGTAGGGAAACTCAGCTGACATCATCTTACCCGAGTGACCAAAGTTACTATTGGATATTAAGACTTATTGACACCAGGTGCCCCATGGGAGATGCTGAGAAAAGCACATCACCTCTGTGGCATTCTGACCCCAAATGCATAATCTCAATATACTGATGGAAAAAAAAAACAGGAGGAACATTCTACATGGTAATGGATCAGTACTTTTCGACAGTACTCAGGTCATGAAAGCCAAGAGAAGACTAAGGAATTGTCACAGATTGGTAGAGACCAAAGAAGAGACCAAAGAAACATGATGGCCAATACAATGTGGGAACATAGACTGGATCCTGCAACAGAAAAAGAATGAACAAAACACACACACACAAAAAACTTACAATATCTGTAGTTTGTTAATAGTATTGTATTCATGACTGATTAGTAGTATTAGTCCCATTAATACAATTAACTCCTTAACTTTGATAATTGTACCGTGGTTATCTAAGAGGTTATCATCAGGGGAAGCTGGGTGAAGAGTATATAGGAAACACACCATTTTTCCAACTTTTTGTTGTCTAAAACAATTTCAAAATAATTTCTGGGAAAAAAATGAAAAAGAGAAGGCTGTTGAGATGGGGAAAGGAAAGAGAGTAATGGGATAAAGATGTACATGGCTGCTGACCATTCCTTCTAGAACCTTCTAAATCCTAAAGGATGGTTGGTGGCCATGGGGAATCTGCCATTTCCCTCTTGGTTTTATCGGAACTCGTATGTTATCATAGCCGTAACATACACAAGTTAAATAAACTTCTGAGAATAAGTTGCTGGGTGTGGAAGGGATTAAAGGGGGACTTGTTTTCCTCAGCTGTGGCAGCTGGTGTCAGGGAGCAGGGAGTGCTGGCTGTCAAATGTCAAGCAGGCTGGGGTGAGGCTGCTACCCCACAGGCTGCACTCACAGAGGTGTGTACCTGGCCTGGACACCCAGAACAAGGAGTTCTACTGACACAGGAAGGGATGGGAAGTGGGTGCCCAGGCGAGGAAGGTAGGGAAGAGGGATCTTGGTCCAGGGTGTGTGCTTCTCCATTGTGTGCATGTTTTAGACCATGACATGTGTTCTTGGAAATGTCCTCTTCGTTTATAGATGCATCACTACAGAGTATGTGTGTGAGAGAAAGAGAGACATGTCAGAATCCCAAAGAAAACAGCTCAGCCCTGCATTTCATTATATATACAAAGTTCTGTGTACGTTAGTGATAAATTTGCAGAAGGGGTGGGAATGTGGTTTAGTTGGTATTTCCAAATGCAAAACAGGTCTCCTTTCCCCTCTGTTTGGTTGTCACTGTTTTCCAACAGAATGCAAATACCAGCGTTTAAGACGTTGCCAGAAACTTGGTTGGCAAAACATTGAAATTCTTTTGTATAGAAAAGGATCATTTCTTCCAATGAGTACTTTTCCATGTTCTCCCCATTCCCGTGGTAATGATGGTGACATCTGGCTCCAGATCCATGGATGTGGTAGGAAAAGCCACCTCCAGATTCCAGCCCCTAAAATCTCAGGGAAGATTAACATGGACGTCAAACTGACGTTACCAATTTAAGGGATTTAAACACTCAGCTTTAGAGTAAACAAAACCCAGTGGCAAAAGTTTTGGACAACTTCAGCGACATTCGACAATGCAACCCAGATGTCAGGGAATGCAAACCTCATAAATGTATGCTTCCCACTGAATCCTTCCTGAGAAAGACAGGAGTGGGACGGACTGGCTAATGAAGGCAAGAACTAATAATTATTGAGTGACTTTTATGGGGCGGATAGTATGCCAAGTGCTTTTATACACTGTCTCACTTAACATTTGCAACGAGGCAACCATTATTTATAGGTAAGGACATGAGGCCCAGAAATCTGTAATTTGCTCAGGTAACCCAGTTGATAAGTGGCCAAGTCAGCATTTAACTCATATGGATATGACTTTAAAACCTTTGCTTTTTAAAAGTCCACATGGACTTTTGAATGTAACACTCTTTTACTTAAAGCCTTCCAAGTTCTCACACTACTACTAGTTCGGCTAATAGCTTAGCCTTGGACGACATAGTGGTGGTCCTTGCACTAAGAGTGAGTTACCTGGGATTCCTTCACATACGCATGTGGTTCCCCCACCTATCAGCATGAACTACACAATATGATCCTGTCATTCACAAGTCTGCCTATAACTCTTGCATATGGAGGGGTTAATACCCTGTGTGTCTGCTAATATCCTATAGTGATGCTTAATACCTGCTGAGAAAGAGCAGAAAAATGTTTCAAATATATGAATAAATATTTTTCAAAATTAAAACAATGTGCTATGAATGTTACTCATCACCCTAAGTAATTCACTAAAGCAGAATCCCTAAAGATCCATACTAGATAATATTTAATGGTTTTATTTTAGAGGGCCTCACCAGGGTGATATAGACCTCTCCCCTTCCGCCTGGCCCAGGGAGGGGGTATTTGGAAATGTCTGAAAATATGATGGTTGTCCCCACTGGGGGTAGGGATGTGCTGCTGTCAACTAATAGGTAGATACCCAGATGCTGTAAAAAATTCTAGGATGCTCAGAAGAGTCCCCCCACAATAAAGAATGCCAATGGTGCCCAGGCCAACATGCCCTGTTTTGTTTGATTTAGTGGTATGTGCTTGAAGGCGCTTAAACTATGGCTTGTTTCTTTCTGCATTAATTTAGATTTTTGGCCAACCAGGCTGTCTTGCATTGCCTCAATTTGTCTAAATTAGCAGAGAATGTTAAGCATTTTCCTGAGGATTTGTTTCTGGAAAAGTCAAGAACACCCTGAATGCCTTTGCACGTCTGCTCAGCAGCCATGTTTTTACACTTCCGGCGACTATCAACTGGTTGTCTGCGACTCAAATTACATAATGAATCCAGCACATAAATTATTTACCCAGATTTAATTCCAGCAACTGTTATCTTTGTATTTTTTTCCTCTGCCAGCTAATCTGGCTCACTGCATTGGAATTTTGGTCATGCCCATTCTCGTTTTGCACTAAATTATCTCCATAACGTAGTATAAACAGAACAAGCTTGTGTGTGATATACTTAACTGTTAATTTACCTAATTAAACTAATTCAATTAAATCATTTACATCTTTTTGGTAACATGCCAGTTGATACCACGGCAGAAGTGGGATGTGTTAGAAGATGATTGTTCAGCAAATGAATGGAAAAAAGAAATAATGGAACACAAAATGAGACAACAATCCAAATCTCTTGGCTTGAAAATTAAATGATACTGAGGAAAGAAAAAAGAGAGCGAGAGAGTGTGTGTGCTGCTCTCACAGGGTACTGTGATTAGCTATTTTTCTTAAATCAATTTTCTCTAGAAATTGGTATTTTAACACAGCGATCGTAATTTATTGTGTAAGAGATATTTTAAACACCATTTATATGTTCAAGTATTTGGTATGTTTAAATAATGTGTGTTCATTCCTCCATCAGGATACAATTAGTGAAATCTTTTGCGATGCTAGCAAGACATGAACTGAGTAGATTCTTTTGAAGGAATCCGCAAAAATAATTTTGCTAAATTACACAAATATCTCTAGGATAGATACATATTTCATTTACAGTCATCATCTGAACATCCCTGTCACGGTGATAAATGCACAAAAGTAAATGCAAAACATTTTCATGCCAATAAAAATCAGCAGGAAAAACACCCAAGCAACTGTAGGCAGGAGGGACTTAGTCAACTATCATCTTTGTATATCTGACCCCTTTGGCTGATAAAGGGTTTTTGTGGGTGCGGTTGCTGGTAGGATTTGGTCTTCTACCTGAAACACACACAGCCAGGGCAAAACTTGTGACAATAATCTGCCTTGACTTATCCTGTGTGAATAGAGCCCCAGGTTTCAGAGAGCTTGAGAATACCCCCGAGGGAAACCAACTCAGATTCCTCCAAATCAAGCAACCTTCTAAACCCCCTCACCCTACATGATTCCAGTGTGGGTCACAAACACACAAAGACCTCTTCCTGGCGTTCCTGCATCAGAGGGTACATTTCTTCTACCTTGCTGCAGGGGTGAACAGGCAATATAGTTTATCTTGGGGATGTTCTTGCTTTCTACCTATTTCTATTTTAAATCTAAGCATCTTTTTTTTTTAATATTAGTTCCACCATTCAGGAAGCCCAAGAAGATAATTCATTGAAATAAAACATATTAAGATTTTTTAGCTTATACTTGGGAGACCAAATCTGCAGATATTTGTGTCTGTTTGAATCTCAGGTAGGGCAAATTTGTCTTTACAAATAGCAATGACTCCAGTGCCTCCTAAACTTTCTGACAACTGGGGGCTAGAGTTGGCAAGCCAAGGTCTGATACTAATCTCCCTCCCAGGCTAAACTGGTCCTCTTTAGGAAACACTGGTCCCCCTAGACAGGGGCCACCCAATCTATTTCTTTCAGGGTCCAGGTACACTGATCCGGCACAAGAACATATCATAAATAATTGAAGTAAGGATAATTTTCCTCAAGTCAAAGCCACCTTCATGGTCAGTGGCCTCATGACCCTTTCTGGCACCTGGGCTTAGATTTGAGCTCATTGTCTGATGAATCAAATCTCCAAAGCATACCCACAATTCCTCTTGAACACCCATACATGGTCCTTCCTCTCCCCTTTATCTTGATTACTGCAGTCCTACCCCTAACTTCTACCTTCTCTGTCATTCCCAGTCTTCGGTGAATGCAACGGATTGGAAAGAAATCTGACAGACACCCACCTACCTGATAGTCTGCTAAGGCTGCCATAACAAAGTAGCACAGAGTAGGTGTCCTAAGCAATGGAAATTTATTTCTTCCGAGTTCTAAAGGCTGGAAGCCCGAGATCAAGGTATTGGCAGGCTTGGTTTCTCCTGAGTCTCCTCTCCTTGGCTTACAGATGGCTGCTTTTCTCTGTCTTTCCACGACCTTCTCATCCAGTGTCTGGGTCCTAATTTCCTCTTCTTAGAAAAATACCAGTCAGATTGGATCAGGACCCACTTGATGGCCTCTTTTTAATGTCATGACCTCATTGAAGCTTCTGTCTCCAAAAACATTCACATTCTGAGACATTGGGGGTTAAAACCTCTATATAGAAATTTTGGGGCAGGGCATAATATAGCCCATAATGTTTCCCTTTGTTATTCCACAGCTGTTAGGAAAAATAATTCAGAATTCCTACAACTCTGTTGAGCACTAGCCAGTCAAGGTTTTATAGAGAGAAGATTAACTTTTCTTTTTGGTTCACAGAGGGTTAAAACCTGGCTGTGGCTGATGATGGCAGCTACCTCTGACTTCCAGTTCTGAGTCTTCTTTGGCATTTGCCCTCCTCCCGGTCTCCTTTACCCACCGCTGTGCTGGACGAGGAGTCTGGGTGGTCTTGGTGATCTCACACACTTGTTACTGGTTGGTTTAGGTCAGCTGGTCATGTGCCACAGAGGAAAGAAAGGCTTCTAGGTCTGCTATTAAAAGACCCCAAAAGTATGGCCATTTCCTTTCTGCCTCTGGTAATAATAGTAGGTCTCCAGGTAACCTCTGGAATTTGCACATACTACAATGACAAAGTCATCTGAAGCAGGACAGGACAGGGCACTGGGGCAGTGTGCCATTGGGACAGATGGAAAATGTCTAGGTCCCTTGACACCATCACTGAGCCACTGAATCCACCAATCTGAAAGTCTAGCCTATTGCTAAACATGTTATTAGGTGACACCAAACTTTCTTATTATTTAAGAAACAATTTGGAATATATTTTTCTTTCATTTTCTTTTTTTAACCAAGTTCACCACAAAAGCATCCTAACCAGTAGAAGGGCTTCAGACCACTTGTTCATTACCTACTCGTCACACTTGGTGCCTCAGTTGCCTTATTTGTGAAATGGAGGTAATAACACCTGCCCTGAAGTATTACTCTACAACTCAAGTGACACGGGTCACATCAAGTGTTCGGCACAGTGCCTCGCACTGAGCAAGGGCTCCATAAGCAGGATAGTTTTTGCTAATCTCTTCCTGGTCTTAACTCTTCCAGGGGCTTCTGGTAGCTTAGATATGGCTCTGCTTGTACCTTCCGCATACATGATCAGAAGCAGAGTAGCACAACGGTTCAGACTACCAATATCGTCGTAAACAGAACTACTGTGGAATTCACTCAGGCATCTTACTATGTCAAGAAATTCTGCAACCCAGCTCATTTGTAAAAGAAGAGCCCAAATGAACTCGACCTAAACAACCATCTCTTCTCTTTAGCAAAATGATTTATGTTATTCTACAGGAAGCCCCCTTTCCTGAGGTTGTTCACTGGGCTCACTTGCTGATCTAGAGCTTTCCTAAGCAGGACACATCTGAATGGTGGTCTCAACTGGGGTCAAAGGCCACCTTCAGGAGTGTGCCCGTCCCGAATTTGCTCTGCTTTGTTCTTTCAGTGTCTCCTCCTGCCTCACATCAGGAGCTCCAGACAGTGCTCTCTGCTCGTACTTATCACTGAGTACTTACTGAAGGAATGCTTAGCTGTCAGGATCATGGTAACAAAGTTGGGGGGAGACTGGTGACAGGAGAATAGACAGAGAGAAGCAGGAGAAGTATAATCCTGGGAACTGCCCTGTGGGGTGTTTGCCCTTTCACATTTCACTCTGCTCAGGATGCATGCTGATGCTGGGGCCACTGGGGGGCGCCCAGATGGCCCAGCCTGGGCAGAACGTTTGTATATAGATATGCACACACCTTGTACGGCTAGCAATGTACTATTTGCTTAATCTGTACCCCAAGTTTTATAGTTTCATTGAATTACTACAATTCTAAAGGCATGAAGCCCATTTTATAGATGAAGACATTGAGGATCCCAGAGGAAAAGTGACGTTTTCGAAGTGAGTAGAAAAGCACAAACTTAAACCACAGTCCATATTTTCATGTCTGGGTGTCAAAGGACTCGAGGCTGAACCATGTTCAGGGTAGGCTGTAGGAGCTGCGGGCATGGCATCCTCATGGACCCCTCCTGAGTTTGGTCATCAAAGTAAGCTATAGAGGAAGAGGTGCCATCACCACTCCATGATCCCATGAAAGTCACAGAGATCTGGCTCGGTTTACACATTGAGAGGATTAGCCCATGAGTACCAGCTCTGTCTTTCTCTTGAGATCATTGTAAAAATCAAGTGGGCAAAATCTACCAAGGCATTTTGAATAATATCAACAATCTCCAACATCAGATTGAAGGACCACTTCTTATTCTTCCTGGCATAAGTAGGTGCTCAATAAATGAGAAATCAGTGACAGCAAATCAGAACTTACTTCCTTTATTAATTAAAAATGTTTTTTTTTCTGTTTCTCATCTGTCTACCGTGATCCTCTCTTTTCCTTTTTCTTTCTTTCATTCCCTCCACCTCCTTGATCCTATCACCCCTGATCAAGCCTGCACCCCTGGGCCGTGGCGAGCCACACCTCAGTGGGTACTAAATGACTAGTCCCAGCTGGTGTGCCTGTAGCCTCCCACAGCCCTGGGCAGCCTGGGTGTGATGGCTAGAGCTCACTGGTGACAAATGGGCTCTCTGTGCCTCTGACAAGGTGGGGCCAATTAATCACCGGAGGCGCTCTTTCTGCATATATATGGCCAAGGGCAGTCCTGACCTTTCATTAGAGGCAGAGAGGCCAAGGCTTTAGGAGAGTTTGTTTGTTGGCTTGCTTGTCTTTGGGAACCAGAGAGACCAGAAGAAAGGGTGTGGGCATGTTGGAGAGAGACTCAAGCTGTAAAACAAAGACCCCAAAGTACAACCGAGTTAGAAAGATGATTGTTCAGTCAGTGGCTGTCCTGTCTGGCCTTGGGAAACCACATTAATGATGATCAGTAAAGAACTCTGGTCAGAATATGAAAAAATATTCTCATGGAGAAGCAGCCTGAACACAGTTCTGCAGCCAGAAACATCTGAGAACATGTTCACATCACAAGATGTGTGTGAGTGTGTGTGTGTGCACGCGCGCACATGTGTGCACACGCACATGTGTGCACACATAAATCTGGGAGAAAGAGCTACCTGTGTGTACCTACACCACAAGGAAATATGTGTACGTGAGATGTTTGCGTGAACAAAAATTGTGGCTATATTGCATGAGCTACATCTAAACCAATTCACTATTAAGAGGTGCTCACTGTTATCTGTTTTTAATCCCAAAACATGGATACAAGGAAAGGGGTCAGAGAGTCCTCAAAAGATACACCTTGAACATTCTACATTTTCAGAAAGCACCTGAATCCCATCTGGTGAAATCTCCGAGAAGCCAAGGCAGCGCCTTCCCCTTCCCCAGCTCTGCCCACATGCACCAAGATGTCAGCATGTTGATTATTCTGATTAGACTTTTAGTGTAATTTACGGGGTTCAGCCATCGAGCCTGGGTGTCTGGCCGGCACTAGCTGCCCTGACGATGCCATTTTTAAAATGTCAGCTTGGCCGTGATTCATGGCTGATGCTAGTGACATTGCTGCTGACCCGAAAGAGTTAGGCAGCAATATTTAATTAAAGAAGGGAGAGAGGGTCAGAGAGACAGAGGGAGGAAAAGAAGAGGAGACTAAGGGAAGTCGAGGGCAAAATCTAAAAGAACCGGAAAGATGGGCATCTCAAGGCGAGGAGAGGGTGGAGGGAGTGTGCCGTGTCTTCACTCGGTCATGGTGCACTGTGTCCACCTGTCACATGTGAGTGGTAAGGTCATCCTTAATGACGGAGATGATCACTCAGATCCCCTTCACCATCATTCGGAGGGCTCGTGTTCCCTCCCTCTGCTAGGATTCCCCGGAAGGAGGAACCGTCACTTGTCCTTGCTCTGTGGGGTGGGCCTGTCTGTCTTCAGCTACCTGCTGCAACTCAGACGACCTCTCCCCAGCTTGAAAAACGCCCTGTTCAGTCCCAAGCTCCTAGCTCCAAGCTGCAGGTCAAGTATCAAGGTGAAGTGGATATTGTAGAAATGAGGGCTTCACTTGTTGGGGATCCCATCCCAGCTCCTAGCAGCAGCCACGGAAGCTATTTACTGGTTTTGAGGAGGGGGGCACTTCCCCAGGCTTTGTGAGTTTCGATGTTTAAGTAGGAGAAAAATTATCCTTTAAAACTCTCCCTTTCTCGACCCCAGGCCCTTCTCTCCTTCTTACACATATAGACGAACACACCTTCGTTGGGAGGCCTAATAAGCCAGTCCCTTTTCTAGAAGTGGAAGGACAGAATTTCTCATTACTGATAAGTCACAGTAGGATGAGGTTTGAGACCTGGAGCCAGCCTTTGTCCAGGTCTGCGGGAGCCAGGCTATTGTCTCCTAGGTCCCCCTTCCCCAGTGACCCCAGGGTCGGGGGCACACATGCCGGCCTTGAACTCTCCGTCTGTCTCTCCCACCATATTAATTACTATTCCCTTTGGTCGGGCCAAGCAAACGGCCTGGACTGCATTAGTGCTAATTAAGAAGAGTGAGCTCGCCATTCTGGCGGCCTCTATGGGGCCCCGCAACATTCAGGCCCGGAAGGGACCCTGACAATCTTATTATGGCAGAGAAAAAACACCTCCCCACACTCCTTCCTGGTAGGGTGAATGAAGAAGCGCCCTCCCTCTGGTCTCCAACACTTCCATTCCAAATGCATCTGCTCCCAGTGATCAGGGAGGACAGTGTGGGTCAGCCAGACACATGGGGCAGGGGACAAGCTTCTTTTCCTTAAGCCAAGGGGAGTTAGCAGAGAAAATGCGGGGTCATGTCCAATTCTAACTCCATCTGTTGCCTTCTTCCTGCCTCACCATCATAAATAAATTAATAGACAGAGATAGAATAAGTGTGGACCACTCCATGTCATTATCTCTTAAGCCCACCACCCTCTGCATTTATACCCACAAGGTTACTAGCACCATGACTGGAATCCAATGCTCTGGATTCCAGAAGGCTCTAGGCCCTTCTACAAAGATATGCAGACAGATCTTAGCTGTTTATTATCTGAGCTGCTTCCTAATTCATGTCCTCCTGGTCATCCTTGCTGGGTCATCTGTCCTAGGAACACTGCAGTGACCTGCTCGCTGACCCCAGGCCTGTCTGCTCCCATGCATTCTTCACACATTCAGGGTGACATTCTAAAGGACAAGTGAGTAGCCACTGGTCTGGTTTATGAAACACCCAGCTGATTCCTCCATTTATGGAAGAAATCTGTCTGGGCTTACGGGCCCTTTGCAGCCTGGACGGGCCCTTCCTTCCTTTACCGTCTTCTGTCATGATTGTCTACCACACCTAGCAATTCTTTGGATATCACCCTAGTCTAGGGGCAGCAAGCACAGATGCTACATGACTCAAGAGGAGACAGCGTCTGAAACAAGCTCTCGGGGAGTGTAGTCAATGGGAGAGCCCACCTCCTCCCCGTCTACAAAGTACACCTGCCACCCACCTCCTATCCATTGGCAATAAAGACCTTCAAATTAAAAAAAAAATAAAGTTCACAGATTTAAAGTGTTGATAACTAATTAAAACAGGAAGAGCAAACAAAACATGTCAGAGCCCCCATCTGGGAACTCTGGTCTCCACTCTAGGTGCATAGAGCATGCTGCTTGCCGCTCCCTGGAAAAACCAGCACCCTCATTCCTCCATGCCTGGCTGTGATTCTGCCTCCTATGCCTTTGTGTCATAGCTAAGGGCTTTTCCATCTACCACCTTGGCTCAGCATTGCCAGGTCCCCTGGGCTGCCCAGAACGAGGGAGAATTTCAATTAACAAGTATAAGCATGTCCTAAATATTGCATGCAACATACTTACACTAGAAATTATTGTTTACCTGAAATTTACACCTAACTGGGTGTAAAGTTTATTTTATCTGTTAAATCTGGCACACTTACCCACCCTGTCGCTTTTGGGCTACTGGGGCTGGCTGAGGATACTGTAGGAAACAAAATGGATTTAAAAAATCCCTTGGCACCCAGAGCTTTTGCTCTGCAGTAGAGTCCAGAGTTTTCTTTTTCTTTTTTTGTTCCCAACATCATTTTGGCTCAAGAGTTAGAACAGAAGTTAGTAAAAGTAGAGCTGTGTTTGAGTTCTGGCTGCCCATTGTGCTGCTAAGCCTCTGGGCTGTCACTGTCCCCTTCTCTAAAATGGGGCAATAAGACCTTGGTTGCAGTTGTGGTGACCACGTGAGGTGACCAAGTGAGGTGACCATGATGACGTATTGGCCTAGGACAATGCCTGGCATGATGCAGGTGGCACATGGTATTGTTCCTTAATTCTCTCCATTTCTATGACCCCCTAAAACTCCCTAATAGCAAGAGATGATGTTCTAATTACCTTTATATTTCCAGTGCCCAGCACATTGTTGGCACCTAGGGGTGACACATGGCCAGGCTAGTGTGTCACAATCAGGCCTTCTCTTGAATGTGATCAGGCATGGATTTTGATGTTCCCACACAAGCGAAGAGAAATGGAAATTTGAACAAAGTTTCCCAAGAAAGAAGGATACTCCTAATTGCAGAGAAAAAGTGGCTTTCTTTTTACTCTGAATTAGGCCATTTGTATATTAATCCCAAGTGAATTTTAATATTAAATTCATTCCACTTTTCCTGTATTGAGCTGAGGTAGCTTGTTTCTAGGGATATCCTTAAAACTAAAGCACCCTAATTATTTGTAGGAGTCTGGCCTTTTAAAAAAATGTTTTCTGATTATAAAAAATAAATATTGTACACATATTCCACAAATGTTCCATTATTTGTATACCTAATTATTTATTGTTAGACATTTGACTAATTCCAATTTTGTTTGTTTTTACATAGAGTTCCAAGATTTATTTCCTTTGGAGAGAAAATTCTGGTGATCAAAGGAATGCAGTTTGATTATAATATTTGAAGAATATTAAGCCTATGAACTTTGAGAATCCTTACACCAAGTAAGGAATTGTGGATGGTCTTGAGGCAACTGGGATCTCCTAATGGGGTCAACAGAGGTGAGTTTCCAGGTAGAGAGAAGCAAGGAGGCCTTGTAACTCTAATCTCATCTCCAAGATCTGCCTCCACTTGGCAGGGGAAGGCTGGGGTTTGACCTGCACAAAGGCAAGCTTCCTTCCACTGAGTGCTTGGCTACCTAGCACTGAGTGCTGGCAGTGGGCCTCTGGCACTTGTGAAGTTCATCTGTACAATCAAAATGCATCTCCATTCTGTTTGAATGAGGATCCCACTCTAAATGCAAGAAAATAGAGCTTGGTGCTCTTTAAAGTTTTTTTAGATTGCTGATTCCTTTCTTAAATAAAAAATCGACATATGGTATAACAAATGCATGGTTTATATGCCATTATTCTCCAGTCCTGTGCCTGTTGATGACAGATCTTCTATTCACAGATTCTGGATTTGGTCTCTGGGTCCTCATGGAAGCCATGTAGGTGGCCCCTATTAGGTGATTGGAGTTTGCACATATATCTGTAGTCTATTCCATAGATTAGATGTAGAAATACACAATATAAAACAAATCAATTGGAATTAGACAATTTAACAAGGGGGGGGGGGGAAGGTCCCAGAGTCCAAGCCACTTCCAATTCTTCTGAGATGCCTCTTGAGAGTCCTATCTGATGGTCACTGATCCAGTTGATCTGCTCAGATCTCTCCAATCCTAGCATTTCAAAATTCTTGTATCTTCTCATTCACATTATAAGGGAGCATTTCTCAAATACTAGGACTCTTGTTTGCCCACCTCATCCTTCTTACCACGTGACTTCTGTGCACTGAGTTGAAGTGTAAACAAGCAGTCAAGATGTAGGGGGCCACCCCCGCATGGCAATATCAGTAACAGCAACTGAGCAGCAAAAGCAGTGTTTGATACTAAGATCATCTTGGACAGAATCAGTCTTCTGGATTTTTCTATCTTAGACTGCAAGAAGCTACAAGAGCTTTGGACAGATACAGGTTTTATTGACGTAATTTTCAGGGTTTTTCTCTAGCTGGCCTGACACAGAGAGGGTCAGAAATCATCTGATTGAAAAATCCAAGGGCTGAGGACGTAGCTCAGGTAAAGTATGTGCCTAGCATGTGCAAAGCCCTGGGTTCAATCCCCTGAACCACACACACACATACTCCTCTTCCACTCAATGAGACAGAGTCCTGCTAAGACCAATACCAGACCAAGCCACGGAAATCGTGGCCCTCCACTGCCCTGAGAGCTCTGCTGCATCCCTTGGTTTCTTTCCTGACTGATGGAAGGGGCAGGCAGGGACATTCACTCAGTCCAAGATCCTTTGTGGAGCGAAGCATGGAGGCAGGTCAGGGCCCGCTGCCATAGAGCTGCCACTGGGTATTACCATCATCTCAGACAGCAGCACGTCCCCTGCAAAGAGAGATTTCAAACCCCACAAGAACAGCCCTCCATCCCCTTGTTCTCCCAACCTTATAAAAATAGAAAGAACACATGTTCCCATTAGTCACTTGCTTGAGGGTTGCTGTGGGGTAAATTCAAGCAGCCTGTACACTGGAGCCAAATTTGAATATCATTTGCATCCTCCAGGTAGACACCGGCTACTGCATCAAAAACATGCACACAGCACCCCCACCCTCTCCTCCCCAGCAAGGCACTGAGGCGGACCCAATGACGGGAATGAGGCCTCTCTTTTGTATGTTTTCAAATCCACTTGATAAGGCCCCTCCTGGCTGCTGAGGCCCATCCCAGCTGGAGAGGCATTCTGAGAGGCTTTTAATTAAACTTCTGCTTGCCAAGAGTGGTTTGCATATGCACAGGAGAGACTTGCTCCTCAGGAGCCATAAAGACAGCAACTGCCTTTGCCTCTGTGTCCTTAATGCTCTGAGGTTATGGGGCAGAAGTGCAGCCTGCACTGGCAACCCCTTTGGAAGGACCTGGAGTGGGTGAGCCATGCAGGGGGACGGGGTCTACTTTCCCTGCTGGGCGACCCCTGGTTTCATGGCCACCCCTGTGACTTCCAGGGTAATGACCAGAGTAAAAAGAAGGGACAAAGCTGCACTGAGGTTATGTCACAGAACAGCAAGAGAGAAAAAGCTGGCAAAAGCCTTCAGACCCTACAGGTGGCTTTGTTATTGACGTGTGCATCCCTTTGGGGAGGGGAGTAGCCCCCAGAGCAGGAGGTGACCTCAGTGCCTCTGACCTGCCTTGACCCGACCTTTGTAACTCTATCAGGATGCATGGTCAGTAGTTATCAACTGTCAATAAACCGCCCCAACACACACTTTAATTCAGAATACGGGGAGGCCCATCTATTTGCTGATCGATCTCAGACTTGCAAGTTGACAAAATGCAGAGTCCCTTGTCTTCTTATCATGATATTGAAAATATGTGCTGCGACAAATTGAAGGATCTACACCTTCCCGTGCCCCACTCCTGGGGCCCTCAGTAAACACAGGATGATTGATTGAGAGGTCTGTGGTGTTCCTCCAAAGAAATCAAGGCCACCGAGCCACAGGCTAGAGGACGAGTTAGTCCCTCTGAAGTTTTCCTATCCAAATCCTATGAAAGAGCTCTGAGCAGGTCTGCCCCAATTAATTTAATTTAAATTGGTTAATTTAAAAACAATCTGCACCTGTTTGAATAATTCAGGCAAAACCAGACTTTGGAGACTCAATGATCTATTTACATAGATTTTTGTAGTCACCAGATTTCCCTTCCTCCACCTCTTTCCACCTGACCTTGTGCTGGGTTGATATGTCTATTGTGTTATAACTAATTTCCTCCTTCCTTCCTTCCTTCCTTCCTTCCTTCCTTCCTTCCTTTCTTCCTTCCTCCCTCCCTCCCTTTTTCAAAAACAACTCTCTGTTGTTGGAGGTAACAGACCTGGGGCTGATCTCCCCATGCAGAGTAGGGAGAACAGGACCAGCTTCTGTTTCCCAGTTGCTGGGACAACGGCAGAGGTCACTAAGGTCAGAGACTTCAGCAGTCCTCTGGATGAGGTGACCACTCAAACTGGCAAAACAAGCAGTCTGGCTGACACTTTTTAGTCAATTGCCAGCCTGGTTATTTAAATTCTCAGTTGTGGATGGGATTCCCATCTACTCCTAGAGTTGTGAGCTGGATGAAATGGGTGGAGGCTTAGAAAAGTGCCTGGCAGGTAGTAGACAGGAATCAATGCACGCTAGTTATAATTAGTTATAATTATGTTATTATCTTCATAGAATCATCCTTATTATATTAAATCAAATGGCCACAAGGCTCAATAATCAGTGTCCTGATGTGTGTAGATAGAATCTCTTTTTTCCTACATCACATGATGGTGAAGGAGGAGGCAGAGCTGGGTTTCTTGGTCTAGTCCTCTTGACATGCTGCACTGGATGTTGTAGAATTGTCCTATGTATTGTGGTGTCCGTGTCCTCTCCCCATTAAATTCCACTAGCATTTTTTTTTTCTCCAAATTTTTGACAATCCAAGCATTGTCAAATGTTTCCCTGAGGGGTAAAAGTGCCTTGGGCAAGAACCACTGAGATAAAGCCACAACTGTGAGTTATTTTTCCAGGCCCTGGTGTTCCTGTGCTGTCACAGAATCGCCATCTCTGCTTAAGTTATCCCCATCTCTGGGTTAGGTCTCACAGGTACTCACAAACCAGACACCACCACCCCCGCCTCCTTGGGAATCTGCCATTTGTCTGCTCCTGCCTGTTGCGGGTACCTGCTCCTGGAGTCTGGGCTGCCCCATGGACCGCAAGGGCACCTTCTCAGCACTGATATTTGGCACCATGGTGCTTTCATCTGCTGATGCTCCCTGAGTGGGTGGTGAAGCAGGCACGGCCTGGAGTGCTGGGTCACAGCTACCCACAGCCTCTGCTACCATGGTTCACAGGTCCCTATGTGTTATGAACTCTGCTGCCACCAGATCACCAGGACCCTCCCTTGACCTGGCTGCACTGTGTTCTCTGTGACTTCAGAAGCAGTGAAGCCAGGGGACATCCTGGCAAAAGGTGGGAATGGCTTCCTCTGGGTTATTTCTATGGTCTGGCAGGCAGACACTAAAATGATCCCATCTTTTATCCAGAGTTGACACAGAGCCTCACGGGAGACATGTCTTTGGATTCATATAAGAGGAAGCTGGCCCAAAGCACACATGCAAAGGAGGCTGACTATTCTAAGTTCCAGATTGTGCCTTCTTTTTCCCCTCCATGGATGGTTTTTGACTGAGTCAAGGGGTCTTGCTTCTCTTAGATGGACGTTTCCTCAGTCTTCGGGTCAAACAGGTTCTAGGGAGGTCTGGAGCCCAGGGGCATGCTTTGCACACCCATGGACCTCTACTGCATAGGAATCTCCTGACTTATGCAAAGAGTAGAAACTAGACTGTGGAGTGATACCTCATTTTGCAGATAAAAAACTTAGGGCCTAGAGATGAAATGGTTCAAGATCACATAACTAACAGGCAACAAAGTCAAGAACAAGATGCTCAGCTCCCTTGCTGGTTGCCGTCTTCAACTTGCAAACTATAAACAGTGTTGCTGAAATTAATAAACTAACTTTAGGAAAGTGGTTTTGAACACTGGTGTCTTTTTACCTGTCATCATTGGAATGAAGCATTTTCATAGGTGAATGTGGTAGGAAATGGTAGTGTATCCCTTCAACTTCCAAAACACAGTTTTAAAATATTTTAATAAAACTATTTCTAAAATATATTTTTAAACAATCTGTGAAATATTTATACCTTATATCAGTGTGCGCATTTTGTGCTGTTTTTCTGTTAACTTTTCCCCCAATTTCTTTTGAGTTATTAAATTTTGTTCCAGATACTCAAAACTCCTATGTATACTTCCTGCATAAATGAAACCATCACTGTTAGCACTCTTACCAAGTCCATGTTTACTTGATTTTGCTAAAACTGTTTCCAAGTGGGAAACATTAATCAAAAGAAATCCATTCCTCACTATTTCTTAGGTGGGCCCTCTTCGCCGTTTTTCCTCAGAGCACTTGGGTGCATTAAATTTTCAAGATATTTGCAGAACACAGTGGTCTTTGCAAATTTTTCTGTCATCTTTCTCAAAATTATGTCACTTCCTTAAACCAATGAACACTAAACAAAGCTGAAAACAAGAGCAATATTCTTGTTCAATATAAACCTTCAACTTTTTTATTTGGCTTCCATTTCTTGGGTTGGAGGTTCATATAGAGTTTGATTTGAAATACAAGTGGTTCTCTGATTGCCCTGTACCTAAGAAATGACAAAGAGGGGTTCATCAATTTTAAGTCTGGGGCAGGGGACTGTCAAAAGTGTATTTGCCTAATTCTGTGGTTACAGTTTATCACTCTCTCCCATGCCTGCAACCCCAAGCTCCAGAGAATTCCAGCTCATCAAGAAAAAGTGTAGAATAAGGCTTGATGACATTATCACAAAGTCAGATTAACAACAAATAGGAGAAAACAAAAATTGACTCTTTCCTGGAGAAGATGTGTCCCTGCAGAAGGGTGGCTGCTGATAATGTGGTCACGGGATAAGTCCATCAATCATGAGAAACTCATGATGGCTCAAATCCACTCTTGGCCATTTGAATGACAGTGACAAAAATCATGAAAGAGGAGGAGGTGAGACAAATCACCAAATGCACACAAGATAAAGGACATAAGCATCTCCATGCATTTTAGATTCTAATGATTTCGTAAATTTCCACGTTGACACGAAAAAAATAAAATAATAATAAATAATAAATGCAAATCACATCATCTATCTGTGTATCACCTCTGGGTTGTACCAAATGCAGGAATTAAAAACATTCCTGGGTTTTAAAGGAAAAAAAATAATAATAATTTCATTTTATTCATGAGAACCCTGGATTATCATTATAATATTTGTACAGAATTTTCAGAACCTCAAACTCTTTGTATCTTTTCAGCTTCCTTTTGAAAAGTTGACAGTAAAATGTATGGTCATTTCCCCTCTAACAGCATCTTGAATCCCTGTTCATGGGAACTTCCTAGGAGGGGGTGGTGGTGTTTTGCACTAGAGAGGAGATCAGAGTCACAAAATAGCAAAGGAAGTAAGCCAGGACCAGAGACAAAGGTGACAGAGGTTCAGAGCACAGAGGGCTGTGGCTTTGATTTGCTGAAGACAATGTCACCTGTGAGCCTTATAGTATGACAGACAGGAAGGGTGGAGATTTGGACAAGAAAGCAGATCTGCCTTATACTTAGAATGCAGCCTCTGTGGGTTTTGCCTTCCTTTCAAAATCAAAGGAAATTAAGAGAATCCAGCTTTTTCTTGCCTGGAAAACTCTCTAAGGGTCTAGCATCAGCAACATGGGCTGGGAATCCTCTTTGTTACTTGCCAGAAAGTTAGAAGAGTGGGTCAGCAGAAGGGTGCTGCTGACCGGGCACCTTACTTCAATACTGCTCAGTGATTAAGCCCAGTCTGGAATATTAAAAGGGCCACTTGGGAGAAGAATTAGTGGCTCTGTGTCTCATCTCATTTTCTTACCTTTGAGCTCAAGAGTGATATTGCAACTGATTTTCATCGAGGGACAGAGAATATTCAGAGATCATGGGGATAGAATCCTCAGACCCAGATTATTTGGAACTTTATTCATGCCAGAGCGCTACTATGTGCAAAACGCCCGGGTGCACGCGGGAGACCGTGGAGCTACTTCCTGATGCTCCATTATTCCAATCCCTGTGTGATCTACAGAAAGCAACCTGCAATTATACAATTAGACTGAATATACACTTTCTGCGTTAGTGTTTATTTTTGTCACCAGTCATGTTGCTTACTGGAAAATGAAGCCCGTTAGTCTATGTGGCTCGTCCTTCCTTCCCCCTTTCAAGACATTTTGCTGATCTGCTTTGATTTCTTTTTAGCAGCCTGCTGATTCTTCCCTTTAAGGAAGCTCCTTGGAGTTTGAGGGGCTCAGAGGTGTGTGGATTGCTGAAATTGGACTGACGTGGCATATTTATCTTGAAAAGCTGAGACATGTGTAAAGATTTTCAGTGGGGCAGAAAGGGGGGAGGAAAAAACCAAAGATACTGCAGAAATGGGCTAACCCACGGGCATAGGGTTGGGGTGAAGGAGCAAGGACACGGTGGTTAGTGTCAATCCTAAGCACGTGGCCCTGATGGGAACCGTCCACAATTTGGAGGGAAAAACCACACTGTGTTTACTGAACTGCCAAACTGCCTGGCAGCAACCCGCCTGACCATCCAGTGAGTTTCCCAGAAGTGCAAATCAGAAAGTCAATAAGACACCACCAGTTTCCAAATTCGATCTCATTGCACAGAAACTGAAAGTCTCAACAATCAATAACGTGTTACTGAATGACAATCAGAATTCAGCGTAGTGACCCCCAGACAAGCATGTGTGTCTAGGAGGTGTCTGAGTCAATGCCTGAGCTCCAAAAAATTTCAATGGGATGAGGTCATAAATCTGGGAGAGGAAAAATGAAAATAGGAGTGGAAGAGTGCAGAGAGGATGTGCTTAAAAAAAAATTGGACCTGCTCAGCATCAATTAACCATTCCTGTTTCTCCAGGTCCGCCATGGAACATCTCCAGCAGCTCGGAGTTTGTGTCAATTTCCCCAACTTCATTTCTGACCCATTGGGTCAATTTCCAAGTGGGGGAAAAAGCTACTGTTGATTCATAGTTGTGTTCACCTCCACTTTAGTAATGGTTCCGAGGAGATCCATGAAGCTAATTCTAACTCTCTAACCACTGTTTTGGAAATGGATGAACATTTTCAGGACCTAAGGGAACCATCAAGGCCAGCCTTTCAACTGATTTTGAAAAACAAAAATTCATCTGCCTCTCAAAATCTGTTTAGCTGAACAAATTGCCACAGCTCCCAGGTGCATAGACACCACCACTCTGCTCCCCCTATCTTCTGCCCCTTCCCCTTTATTGCTCTCATATTAGTAGATTAAAAGATCAGAAGTGCCAGCTTTTAGCAAATAGATTCGTCTTTAGTCACAAACAGATTTCCATGAGAATAAACGCAAAGTTATTAGAGGAGAGAGATAAGTACATTACATGTATTTTAAGCTTGCTGTCTGATTTCTGTTAGGCATGCCCTGATTTCTTTTAAGCACTGGGAACACGTTCATTTTCCAGGTTTATATGGAGGCTCCTGCGTATCTAGAGTGCCATTTAGAGGATTACTAATTTACTAAATGGTACCCCAGTGCCCTGAAAGAGTTAATTCTCTTCCAAGAGATAAGCAATTTATTTTCTATTTAGCAGCAGGATAAGGCCCACTGCTTACAAATGACTGGGAGCTCCTTACAGAGAGGGAGAGAGGTACTACATAAATACAGGGAATGATAATTATAATTACTGCAATATAATGTCAAACTGTCGCTTTTTTTTTTTTTTTTTTTTTGTATATACCATTTCCCAACCTTTGTCTGAAGAGACCGGATCAACATCATGTGCACCCTGTCACTTTTGCATTCATCTTGAGATCACTACAGATGCCAAGAAACGTGCCAGACTGTAGTAAAGAAAGTCCATTGAACCAACTGCTCAGTCCACAGATGCTCCCCCAACCCCAGAACTAAACAGAAAGCTCAGCTCAGAACCCTGCCTCCCTAGAGCTTCCACTTTAGTTGGGGTGATAATGGCTTCTAAATAAATACCCAGCCTAGGGTAACAACGCACATCGACAGAAAGCTCATGGAAACTCTGCTCAGAGGAGCAGCTGTCATTGGCCATCCCAAGCCGGGACTCCATGACAATGCAGGTCTTCACCTTGATTCAGATTTCAGCTCTGTCAACCGTTAGCTCTGTAATGTTCACTGAGTTATTTGACCTGAATCTCTGGGTCCTGAAAAAGACTCTGACTTGAGAAGTGAGGGTTAAACAAAGTTTGCAAAAATACTTTTGCTGCCCAAACACAAACATAAGTCTCCCTAAAACGTGCACTTAAAAAAAAATGACGTAAATGATGGGTGGCAATGTTGGTTTTAGTTTTTTTTTGTGGGTTTTTTGGTACATGGAACTTTCCCGACAGTTCGAGCCTTGGGATTCCCTTCTAACAGGACTCTGTGTCTACTTCTCACTAAGGATAGGACAGGAAGGAGATGACAGTTCTGAGGGGACAGTCCTGAGGAACATGAAGAAGGGAGAAATGGCCACGTGTTAAAGATGACTTGAAAGAAAAGACATGTGGGTGAGCTGCGACAGGTCCCTCCAAGGGAAGGGAAGGGAAAGGGTGAGAACATGAGAAGGGGAGGACATGGCATACTTCTCCAAGGTGGCTGTAAGAAAGTGCCACAGACCTTGGGGCCCCTAACGGAGATTCTTAGATAACTATGAAGTTTGACTTAGTGTGACAAGGACATACAGAGGGGAAGAGACAAACTTTGAAAGCAGATGGAGCAGCTCACATGTTTGGTGACACACTTGTAAAGACTTAAAGATTATTAGGGAGGTGGTGTCCCCCTGCCTGAGAAGTTGCTCATGATGTCTGACCAGAAGCGCTTGCTAGGGGAAGCCGATGTCCAGCAGTCGGGGACCTCATGACTCTGCGGCGTCCATCCATCCCCTCAATCTCTGCTGACCCATCTGTCAGTCTGTCTCACTCCTTCCCTCTTCTCCCTTTTTCTCCCACTATGGAAATGCAGAATAACTACTGGGAAATATCTACAGGAACTTCCACCCATCTATTTGGGGGATTAAGAGAAGAGAAAGCCATTCTCTGGGTAGGTACACAATCACACATTCTCCCCACCGGTGCCACCTGCCATCCTTAGTTAAATTTTATTCCATAAAATAGAAAACACTCAAGAATTTTAAAATAATGGTTTCCAGTATAGATAACTTTGTCGAGCAGCATGAAGTGACCAAGTTGGTAATACTTTTCACATGAATATACACACATATCTGACCTCTGGGTGGGACTTCTAAAGTACACTTGCTTATCAAAATAAAATCTCTCCACATATACTTTACATGCAAAAAAGCTGACTGGCATCCTCTGATATCATTGTAGTCAATGATAATTTTTCTCTCCACTTTAGCCAATGAGCTTGGAGATCTTTATAATTTTTTCCTCTCAGAGTTAATGTCACTCACTACTTTTTAAGCACCAGGTTAGATCGTTCTCACAGAGGAAAGGGATGGATTTGTGGGACTTCATTCAAATATATGACATACATAGCAGTCAAAAGTCATGCCCTTTCTAAAACTAAGCTCAGTATGATATCTTTGTAAAAGAGGGCTATTTGAAAGTAGGATTTTAGGTGAGTAGATTTGTATGGTGGCCTTCGTAAGAACTATGAGATCCTTTGGTGTGTGTCAGAGAGGAACTGATGGGGATATAACCGAGTGGCACTCTTAACACTCTCAAGTGGAGTGTCCAGACAGCACCCATAAAACACACATCATACACACTTATTATGTCTATGCCCCCTCACCTATGCTCACCTCTTATAGAAATCTTTTCATACATATATCTAGCTGGTCCTCCATCTCCATGAGTTCTGTAGATGTACATTCAATGAACTGCAGATGAAAAACTTTTTTTAAAAAAATTGTATCTTTACTGAACATGTACAGACTTTTTTTCTTGTCATTATTCCCTAAATAATAAAGCATAACGATTATTTACATAGTATTTACATTATGGTAGTTATAAAATAATTAGAGATGATTTAAAGTATATGGGAATATGTGTGTAGGTTATATGCAAATAATATGTTATTTTATATAAGGGACTTGAACATCTGAGATTTTGGTATCTGCGGGAATCCTGGAACTAAACCTCCAGGGATAACAAAGACAACAGTGTAATGAATATAATTTACATATGTGTGTGTGTGTGTGTGTGTGTGTGTATAATGTGTATACATATAATTTTCTATGTATATGTACATATATAATTCTGTATGTGTGTATCCCTTGGCTTTCCCAGCTTTTTCAGCTAAAATAGCTCCCCCTTACTCATTCTAAGGCCTGCTAAGACAATCCCCCTGATTTTTTGCATATGTGCTGTTATGGTTTGGATATGAAGTGTTCCCCCTGCAAAAAAAACAACTCATGTTAGACAATACAGCAATGGTCAGAGGTAAAATGATTAGACTATGAGAGTTCTAACCTAATCAGTGATTAATCTATATGATGGGTTAATAGTTTAAGTGGATGACTGAGTGGCCTGGGCAGGTAGGGTGTGGCTAGAGGAAGTAAATCACTGAGGGCATGCTTGGAAATTATGTTTTGTCTCTGGCTCTCTCTTCTCCCTCTCCTTCTCCCTCCCAACCCTCCCCTTCCCCTTCCTCACCCCTTTCTCATCTTGGACCCAGAGCAATAAATCCTGCCAACCATGGACTACGCCTCTGACACACTGAGCCAAAGTAAATTTTCCTTCCTCTCAGCTGTTTTAGCTGGATGTTTTGGTCACAGCTAAAAAAAAGCTGACTAACACAGGTGCATTCATTAAATTTGAAGAGATGTGATAAGGACACCATCTAGAAGAGATCACTGGCTAAGGTCTATACTTGTTATCAAGTAAGAGACTACCCAAATGGAACCATCTGAGGAGATCCTGCTTCCTCCCTCTCTTACTCTACCCAAGTGCCAAGATGCCCCAAATTCAAAATCACATAGTATGTAGTGGTCACCTTCCATGGATTTTATCATCTCCAGGCACGGTAGCCCAACTCCCAATTTTGGAATCTTGTGTTTCATTGAGAGCTGTGACCTCAAAAGCTGCTGCACATCCTGTGTATGTGATGGGTAGGAAGCGAGGGGATTAACACACCTGGGTATACTGGTATCCATTAATGAAGAACAGGAATCAGTGTATAAATTCGCCAGCTCTCTTTTCTCTTGGTGGGGGGAGGGGACAATTGTGAGGCCTATCTTGTACACTCTTCCCTGGGTTTTGCTCATGAAATCAGCTACCTGTTGCTCACAGTGGCAACTTGCTTGATACTCTGCTGTTTATTAGCATTCTTCTCTCTCTTCCTTTGCTTATACTTCTCATAGTACCTAGGATCACTTTATAAAGAGATGACTTCTACTTGAATATTTGTCTCAGGGTCTGTTTCTGCTGTTCATTTGGTTCAGTGTAGCAACACTATTGCTATTAAAATGTGAAACCTCAGATTCAAGGGGAAGATGGTGAAATAGATTTGGGATAAAGATTCTTCCTGCTCCAGCATCCTTACAAAAGGAACAAGAAGTAGTGGGGGGAAAAAATCAGGAAAATATGGTGCATCAGTAATGGTCAAAGAACATGGTAAAAACCTCAACCACAAATTTCAAAAAGTATCAGCTGGGTAAGGGTAGGAAAATAATTTTAGTATGCCACAATACTACTTTATATTGTACCCTGTGTTGGGAAAACATATAATGGCAGCAGCACCCCCAGAGAAAAACCCCAGTATGGCGTCTAACGACCCTCTTTCTCCTCTTTGTTTCTTGTTCCCGCAGGCGCCAACGTTCAAACCCTGCTGGTGGGAAGCCTTAGCCCCAATTAGAATTAACTTCTTGGGCTCTGGAACTGACACATGGAAGAGCTTGCCAATAAATGGGCGACCTGTTATCTACCTCAGCCCTGCGACCTCTCCTTAGACCTATATAAACCCACAGCCTTTTGTAATAAAGCGGAACCTCTTTGGTGATCTGTGTCGTGTGGTGTAGTGCGGTGCAGCGTCTTCCAGTCTTACCCCTGAACTCCAGAATGGGTAGAAAGGGATAAAGAAAATACCTAGGATTTCCCCCCAAATCCCTCATAGGTTGGAGAGAAGCAAACTGAAGGAGCCCCTAGGCATTGGGTTGGGTCATGTTATGGTTTGGATCTTATGTGTCTCTCAAAGGCTCAAATGTTGAAATCTGATCACCAGCCTGTAGTTCTATTGGGATGCGGAAAAACTTTGAGGAGGTGAGCCTAATGGAAGGAAGTGAGGTTATCAGGGATGTGTCCTTGACGGAGACACTGGGACCCTGGCCGCTCCTCTTTCTCTTCTTTTGCTTCCTGGCTGCCATGAGATGAGCAGCCTCCTATACCACAAGCTCCTTGCTAGGATGTTCAGCATTGCCAGACACCAAAAAAACTATGGATTAGAACCTCTGAAACTGAGTCCAAATAAACTTTTCCCCCTTTTAAGTTGTTTATTTCAGGTATTCTCTCATAGTGATGCACAATGCTGGTCAGAAGAAAAGCAATTTCAAGAATAGAAGCCCTCTACCTAGCATTATAAGATTTCAGACTATTGTTAGAGGCAGGAAAACTGCCTGGGCTCAGTTGGAGGGAGGGCTTTGGGATAATAAGCTATATTTCCAAGTAGGTGTAATGAAACATGATGAAGGACATTTAAAACACTCTCAGGAGAAAGATCAAAATCTCTGGTATTTGGGATAGCAGCCTCTCAGAACATTCCTTCTCCCAAATGATTCAGAGTATATAAAATTAAACACATTAAAGTTTTTTAAAAAATACACTCTTTTTAATTGTCAATGGATCTTTATTTTACTTATATGCAGTGTTGAGGATCAAATCCAATGCCTCCCACATGCTAGGCAAGCGCTCTACCACTGAGCCACAACCCCAGCCCCACATTAAATTTTTGCAAAGAGAGAAAACAGGTCTCAGATTAAGCAGGAAATTGGTCAAGAATTTGTCCAACATCTATCAGCTCAAAGAGAAGATTTGCATAGAGTTCCATATGTTAAACAAGAATAAGACAAATGCATAAATAACAAAATGAAGGGAATTCCATTTTTATTAAGGGCAAATGAATTGTTTCAGACTAAACTCTTTACTGAAAACACCAGATCAAATAGCAAAAATACTTTAAATGCTTTGAGAAGCTATTGTAAGATCAAAGAACTGGTCAAACCAAAGAAATTTCCAGAATATTGAAAAAAAAATTCTTAAATCACAGGCATTTACCATTGAGGATATTTGCCAAGTCAGCAGATTTGAATTTTGGCTTTCATAGCCCTGCTCTGTGTAAGGGAACAGTCATTAATGCCTAAAACCCTTCCAAGGTAATGAATCTAGAAAGAAACTTCCCTCCATGAAGTCAGGATCCCAAAAGATTGCTCATTAAGGATGAGAAAAAGAACATAAAAATAGAATGAGGTGTGCCAGAGAAAGATGAAACACCTTTTTTGAAGAAGATATAACCCAGGGAAAATCAAATTTCTTTTTGAGTATTTCATGCTATAATTTATATGACATGAAATAGGTGTTAAATGGCAAGCTATTAAAATAACACTTGTGCAAAAATAAAAGACTGTGGAGCTTAGGACACTAATTGAGGATTGATCAAAACATCATTATAAAACTAATAAATAAGTTATCACAGGAAACAGAATAAACATGACTGAAAATAGAATTACTGACACAGTGGAAAAACTTGAGGGAAACTTACTGATGAAAGAAAAGTAAAGTAATAAAGAAAACAGTTTAAAAAAGAAAAAATAATCAATGTCCCTGGATCAGAGAATTCAACTGATGGGGAAAATTGAGCTATATAAGAGGGGAAAAAATTGTCTTAAAAGAAGAACATATACCCCCCTAAGGGTATAGCTTATTCTAGGAAAAAAATGTTATAAACTAGGATATATTGAGGATATCCTGGTTTCTGAGTTTAAAGGATAAAACAAATATTCTTTAATTATTCAGGAAGAATAATCAAGTTCTCTATATTTAGAAAATTTGGAAAAGTCTCTGTTTTCACCACAACCTTTAATATAAAAAAAAAAGAAAAGAAATCAATATTTACAATGTTCTAAAGAAAAAAAGTATGCTGTATAGCATATAATATTCACTTAAGTTGACATTTAAATACAATTACAATAGTGAGAGATTCTTTAAGTGATAATACGGCACTATCTATCAAGGAAGCAAAACAGTACAATGGTGTGATTAAAGGATGTTACTCAAGAGTCTAGACACAATAAACAAGGGTCTACAAAATTCTGAAGAAAAGAGTGCATGGTTCTCCAAATTTTATACCCAAATAAACTATCCTTTTATTTATACATTTATTTTTGCTTATTTTTAATTCGCTTTTAATCCTTCCCTAATGCACCTTAGATAAAGAGGCAAATAACATTCTCAGATATTCAATAAATAAAAATATAGTATTAAAAAACCTAAAATTCTTCCTACAGAGAATGGAGTAGCATAGTAGCCACTAGAGTTTAGGAAGAGGATGGGGAGAGAGAATAGAGGGAGGCTGGGTAGCAGCTATCAAAATGCAAGAGATGGAGGAATATGTTCTAATGTCTTATAGCATAATAGTGTTACTGTATTTTATGACAGTGTGTTATAATATTTTATGAAGAACTAGAAGAGAGGAGTTCAAAGCACCAAGACATTATAAATGTTTAAGAAGAGTTAAGTGCTCTATGTTGTATACATGTTCTCAATTATCATAATGTACTCCATAAATATTTATAATTATTATGTCAATTAAAATAATATTAAAAGGAAAAATTCTACTTAAAGATAAAAATCTAGAAGATCAATCAAAAATATAAAAATGAGAAAAATAGAGAACTTGGATCTAAAAATTTGAGCACTGAATCATTATTTTAAAATATAACTATAAAAGCATGACAAAATGGGCTGGGGTTATGACTCAGTGGTAGAGTGCTTGCCTAGCATGTGGGAAGCTCTGGGTTTGTTCCTCAGAACCACATAAAAATAAAGAAAATGAAGATACTGTGTCCATCTACAATTGAAAAAAATATTTTTTTTAAATATGACAAAATGTGGCATTTGTAGTTTTGGAACAAGATGATAAATGTCAGAAACCATGACAAAATAAAACAATAATCAAGAAATATTAGGAGATAGAGGAAGGACATTGGGCAGTTGTGCTAATTCTCTCAACTTTTAGGCAGGCTCTTAGTTTATATGGTTTTATTCTAAAGCATGAAGTTAAACACAAATAGATATAGGCAATGTTTTTTTCCTGATCTTTCATCTTAATCAGAGGTAGATTGTTTAAAAAACCACATTCCGATGAAAGAAAAAATCTTCTGCAGATCAGAAATTCCTTCAATTTCACCTTCATGAATTTTCTGTTAATTCTAATCTAACAAAGTTCAGTATCATTAAATTTAGCACTTCTGATCTTTGCCATACAAACTATTTTTTTTAAAAAATTAACTGACAAGTAAAAATTATATATATTCAAGCTATACACATGATGATTTGCTTTTCGTATATGTAGTCATTACTGAAATCAAATGAGGTCACTATCCTTAGTTACTATCTGCATACATGTGTGTTTCTTTGTGTGTATGTATGTGGCTGAGGACACCTAAAATCTTCTCTCTTATCCGATTTCACGTAAATAATACAGTATTAGTCACTATAATCACCATAATCCCTTTTAAAATCTCAGTTTCTTTGAGCCTCAGTTTTTCTCTGTCTCTGTTGCTATTTCTTTTATATAGACATGGTAAACAAATGCTTGGGAAAATGTTGACCAAATTTAAAGATGACTATTTTTGGAGGGAGAAAGTTTTTAGTGAAATTTTCTTTTTTCTTTCTTTCTTTTTTTTGGGTACTTAACCATTGTTAATGTTATATAGTGAACATGTGTCGTTTTCATAAAAACCAAGCCATCATTCTGTCAAACAGCCTGCTGTGGATATGTTTGTTTTTTTAGAAGACAGAAAACTAAAGTAGAAGTTGACAATCCCGAACTCAGACTGAGAATTTGAGGCAGAGAACAAAGGGGAAGAAAATGATAATAAAAGCGTCACAATTATTTTTATGCATTTTTCATAATTTTGTGTATAGTTTCAAATTAAATGAACCACCACTCAACTTTACCACATTTTCTTTTTTTTTTTTTTTTTTTGAATTCTACTATTTTCTTTAGAAGACTTAGCCTCTGAGGAAGTGGATGCTCCTTTTCTTTTAATGGTGCCAGATCTCTGACTCTCAGATATTCTAATCCTCAAGGTTTTCTGAGCATGTGAAAGGAGGCCTCACCAATGCCTGCACGCATTTGCAGATTAACAGCTTCTGCCATTAGTGAATTGAAAATTCCTTCTCTCATCCCTCTTACAGTGGGAGTCTTTTTCTCTTAATAGTACGATGATTCCCATTTCTCCATTTTCCTTATTAATGCACACTATAAAGCGCTTCTATTTTCCTTAGCTGCTTTAGCCTTCTGTTGCGTTTCCTGAGTCTTAAGTGGAATGGCTTATCTATGGGAACAAAGACTGCCTTCCTCAGTGGGAAAACAGGGCTTTACTGCAGGAACCAGATGCTGGAGGCAAACAGTACCCATGCCCTGCCCTGTGTTCCACTGTCATACTGTTCTCATGAGGTCAGACAGCAGGTTCCCGGAGCAAAGATGGTTGCCCCAGGTGGCACAAGACCAGGAGAGACTATGCCCCTTCTGACTCGAACACAATAGACATATGATCAGAGTGTGACCCACATTTCCAGCCTACACTAGGGATGCAGTAGACCTGGTAAGGGGAAAGATGGAGGCCAGACGTACCACAGAATGATTTAGAACAGAGGACAACTGCACAATTCCTTTAGACTACTTGCTACCTGAATTCAGGTGGCTATTAGTGACACCAAGTAATGAAAAGGTCTTTTTCCCCCTTGCATTTTGCAAAAATCTCTGGCTTCTCTTGTATCCTGTACCGAACAGCATTAAATATTCTTTTTATACTGAGCAGTACCCCTATTTCTAATGACAAATGTTTTCAAGCATTTTCTGAGTTATTCTTTTGGATATTACTCTTTGGATAAGATGTTTGATTTTTAAGTAATTCTCCATTGACTAAGAATCGAGACCAGATGAAAGATCCATTGCTTTTTTTTTTTTTCAAAAAAAACCAAAACCATAAAAGCATTAATTTTTAAGTTTGTAACTTGACAAGAGAACTAAATCCAGGAGAAAATTACAATTATAGCAATAACAACACACACATATGCATTCTGATCATATTGTGGAAGAGAATTGTTCCATATGACAAATCCAACCCTTCATTCCAAGAACCCAACTCTCAGCTTGAAAAAATATCAAAGATTTCATTGAAGTTGCCATGGGGCAAATAGACTTCTGCGCACTTCAGAATCATTTGGAGAGATGGGGGCTGCTCACTGTATTTAACTTTCAAAACACTGTGAGTAGAAGGAGCTTGACACTCCGCAAAGAACTCGGAGTTTTGGCAATAAACACACATGGGAATCGGGATTAGTGTGAGAGGTAAAAAAAAGAAAAAAAAAGGAGACTAAAGATTACAAAATTCAGTCACATTTCAAAATTTTCTGCTACAATAATTCACTTTATGTAGAATTAATGTGGCTGATTGAACGTTTGTGCTGTAATTTACTTATAATTAACATTTTATGGTGAGCAGATTTCACTGTCTCCTTCATGCTGTGAACTCTAAGCCATAGGTCAAAAATAGAGATGAAACAGATAAGCACGCAATACTCTCGCTGAAATATTAATGAGATTTTAATTTACTTCTTTAAAATACATCTTTCATCAACATCTGTATATAAAAATCACTATTTTAATTTTTTAATCACATTAGAAATATAATGAAGTCTTCTAACTAGTAAAAAGACTTAAAAATCTCATGCTCACAAACAATCCTAAGGTGTGAAATCGCTTCTCTGACTTGCTCAGGTGCCAGAAAATACAGTTGAAGATAACAAAGCCAAGAATTGCCTCTCAGTCAATGCATTTTGATGTAGAATCATTTCTTTCCAATGCTAATTCAAGAAAAATAGTTCCTACTCTCAAAGTCCCACGTGAAGCCTAAAAGTCAGGTAGCCCTCCTTTTGCTACATTTCTGTACCTTCATGGATGTTTTGAGATTGAGCCTCAGGACTTCAAGTGGGGTGAGGACTTGGGGGCAAGGAACTTTCATTCAATTCTGAAGTAACCACAAGTCCCTGTCTTTCTACCAGTGGCTATTTTTTTCTACAAATGCACTGGACACAGGCCCTGCTTACTCAGTCTTTGAGAGCTGGACCAACTTTGGTCCACTTAGCTGCATGTTTCTATCATGCCCTATCATTTGGATGGATTTAGCATGACTCTGTGTGTGTGTGTTTCCTGTCAATTTGTAAACCCTGAGAGCTCAATATCACATTTGTTTTACTTATGCTACTTACAACTGGTGGCAGAGATGTTTGCCAATAGGTAGAATGGTTAATTTGCTGGGTTGGCATTTGGCGCTCTGAACATGAAATCCAATGTGATTGCTTATTTTCAGAATGTCTGCCACCAATTGTTTGCCCGATTCCACCAATGAGCCGTGGAGTGCACTGATCCACCCACTTGAGTCTGAGCCAGCTTAGGACTGCTCTGTCACATGGAGGAAGTAACTCTGTGACAATCTGGCCTCTGCTTTTGAAGGACAGCAGGTTCCTCTACCCTTGATCTGGAACATTGGTTCTGAAGGGATGCTAGTTCCACGAGCCTGAGACTTCCACATTTTGAAGTCTCATTCAAGGTAGCTGCATGAAGAGGTTGCTTCAGAGGGTAGAGGAATCCCAGCCACCCTCAGCCAGGTGCCAGACATGCATGTGAAGGAGCTTTCTTGGACATCTTTACAGTCCAGCCCAGATTCCATGTGGAAGTGTCTGTAGACTGAATTGCCCCATTTGGATGGCACTACCTTCTGAGCCATCCAGAAGGGCCCTCTACAATGTGGAGCAGACATGGGGCATCGCCAATGTGCACCATCCAGATTCTTGACCCACAGACCTCCTGAGCATCAAAACAGCATTATTATGTTACATCATTGCATTTTGGGGTGATTTGTAAGGCAATGATAGAAAACCGGAATAAAAGGCTGGCCATGCCTTTGCTTTTATCTCAAGTACTAAATACTTTTTATCCTAGAGAGAAAATCCACACAAAAAAATCCTCTAAAATTCTTTTATAGATGGTATGAATTGGGTGGGGCCTTTCATCATCAACAGGCTTAATAAAACCATCAGGAATTCTGAACCTGCTGCCAATCTCCAGGGAATAAATATCTCATGAGGGTTTCAGCTTAGGAAATGAAATTTCTTTGAATTCACTAACAGTAATGGAGCTATTAGATCTACCAACTTCAGCAGTGTCTCCCGAAATTTTACTCAGCCAGATTTCTCAGATCAATTGTTGACAGTTGTCTCCGTTTCTTCTCCTTCTATTTATTCTTCAACCTATTCTGAGCCTTCTCAGTGATTGTCTCCTTTTCTAGCTAGAAGGCCATTTCCTAGCCCTCCCCAAATAGTGTGTGTGGCAAAGGAAAAGGAGAAGACTAACATCACCAAAGAAAGACCAATCTGCTTGCTTAAATTACATCTTATCCTTTCAGTTACAAATCTTCTAAAGCTTTATGCAAATATTCAAGAGTTTTCCATCATTTATACAATGTTGGGAGAGCTAGGATATTAGAATATTAGGCAGTTAAGAAAAAAAAAGGCTATAGAAAACTGGGCCTTGATTTATGTTTTTCAAGGTCAGACCACAAGACTCAAGAACTTGCATGCCCAGGAAATGCTACTTTTTAAATGACTTACAAAAGGAAGTTGTCATTGTAAACTTCAATATGACTGTGTTTTATAATTTTTAACCATCATGGCCTTGTTTCATGTCCACCACAGATGGAGTAAGCTCATAAAATTAGACCATGACCCCCTGATAGGAACAAAGATCTATGCAGGTCTGGTTTTTATATCAATCAGTTGCATTTGGAACAAAGATGAATGTATTTAGTTCATAGAAATAACACCTCTGATCTGAGAGCTCAAAACCCTTCCCAGGAACTCTGTATTCATATGCAAAGCATTTGGGAAAAGAGGAAGATTTCTTTGGAGAATGGAGATGATAACTCATCCAATTCATCAGCCCATCACAGGAACATGCAAATCAAGGTGTGGAAAACAAAGTCCCCCATGGTAACTTATAAAGGAACAGATGGGATGATTCTATGGTCTTCCCATTCCACATGTGCTTTGGTTGCCCGTATCAACTCAAGAACATCCCCCGGATGTAAAGGAGGTGCAAGGTGAGAACTAGAGATACCCGGATGTCCATGAAGAAGGAAGCAAAACCTCACAGTTCAATGAAGTCATTTCATCCCTTTTACTTTCCAACAAGCTTCAAGCCATTCAAAGGACTTATTAGAATTCCAAATGAAAAGCTGAATACTTTGAGCATTGTAAATCAGCTACAAACAGCTTTTAAAACTGTGTCAGGAGAAAATATACTTGTAATTTTCTTCCTTTTTTAAAAAAATATTGTCCCCCCCACCCACCCACCACCCAAAGCGTTGTTTGTTAAGAAGCAGGTAGCAATCTACTTTTTACAGAGGGAATTGGTTTAATTTGGGGAGGATTCAGGAGTGGCCCAATTGGTGAAACCCTTCAACTAGAGTTCGTGGACCTCTCCGAGCACTGTACCTACCTGTGGCTTAAGTCCTACCACCCAGGTGTTCCTTGACAAAGCACAATACATTGCTTTTTTGTTGTTGTTGTTGTTGTTCTTTAGATTTCTTAGAACCAGAAGTAGAAATATCACTTACCTGGAAAAACTGCTTTTCAGACTCCTCCAGCCTTGGAAACCAGGCTTGCTGTCCTTGAACAGCTCCCAATAGGAACAGGGGTCAGTGATTGGCAGAGGGCATCCCAAGAGTTAGTAGTCCTTTGCCTCCTTAGCTAGGATGTCCGCCATCTTCCATAGGTTCATTTTCCTGAGAACCCAACAGGGTCACGAGACAGGGATGTTTTATACATGTTCCTTATTTCACTTTTCGAGTCCCTGGAAAGGAAAGAAAAATGCAAGCTTTCTCAATGTGTCAAATTTATGAAGTGGTTGGAGACTGAGATTAATCTGCTAATGGAAGAGATTTCCCCCTTCCTTCCATCCTTCCTCCCTTTTCTTCTTTCTTTTCCTGCAGTGTAGGAAAGCCCATGTAGTGACAGAGATACCCTCCATAATATACAGAGCAAAGAAAGATAAAGACAAATCAAGGTGTCACAGGGGCTACATCAATAGGAAGCCATCCACAACAACCAGAGCTCCTTGGCAAACGCTACTTTCTCTAGAGACCACCATGATATAGGAAAACATGTCCCGATGGACACCACAGTCATCGATGGTAGAAAATGGGTGCCACTCAGAATTACAAACTTCTCTCTCTTCTGTTTCAGTTCTAAAAAGTAGCTGCCCCAAGGTCAAGATGAAAATGACAAAAATCTCAAAATTAATAAACAGCTGCCCAGACCCGGAGAATAGGATCCAGATGTCATTCTACCTCCTATCTGGATGGAGAGATTTAATCAAGCTGCATTTAGCTATGTATTTATTTAAAAAGAATCATGAAGCTCTGATGATTGAAAACCATATGCATACACATTAAGTACTGGTAATTCTCTGCCTTGCCTCCCTTTTAGATTTTATAATTGCATTCCAGGCAAATACTTGATTGGCCAGTGGACAGATTGTCCCATAACTCACAACCCCCTTCAGCGTGGTGTCATGGAAGACCCTGGGCTCCAGGATGAGAAAGACTTGAGGTAACATCTAGGTAGAAGGAAGGCCTTGGATGGCTTTGGGTTAGAAATGAAGAGGACACCATTGGCAGAGGGTGGCTAAAACTTGTTTTTTGAGAGGACTGGAGGACACACACTTATTTCCTGCGCCCTCCCCTGCTAAACAATGTCTCTTTGATCTCTTCCAATTTTGGAGAATCTTCATTGAAAAAACTGACAGTTTTATTTCACAGGGTAGCATCTCCCTAGAAACCACTCTGGTGGGTCAAGAGGTATCAAAATGAGGCACCACTGTATGCAACAGTGAGGTCCAGACCTTCCTTGTGGACAGTCCCTGGCTTTGATTGTATTATGGGGATGATTGTATTATGGGATGTTTCTGTCCACCTGGGTGTGTATGACTAGCAGAATGGCCCTGGAAAACTTTTAAAACTCTCTGAACCTCATTCAGTTGCCCATAAAGCTAGAGTGCTCATAGTGATACCTCAATGAGAGAACGTGAGGAAAGGCCTAGCACTCGATGGATATATCAGTCTGCTTGTAGTTGCCTTCTGACCCCTGACTGTTGAACTTCTCTGGCCTTCCTATTTTCTATCTGATGCTCCTGGGCTCCCGGATAGTACTCTGGGTCATCTCTTCCTGTTCCTCATCCCTAATCTTTATATCACCTTTTTTTTTCTTAAATAATATTTTTCCTTCTTAGTAAAAGCACTTAAGATGACTCCAGTGGCCAGCTCTATAAACTCTACTTTGTCCTGCTTTAAATAATGAAGTAAGCAATATAACTGAAATATGTCCATTGGCTTTATATTTATAGCAAGTGAAACCTGTCCACATCAGGGAGACTAAATATCTGCCTCTCTGATGTTCTCACAGACTTGCCTGCCCAAGCTGACCCGAGCTGATCAAATTTGTCCATCGGCTTTGGACTCTCCTCACTTTCTCTCACACCTATTTGCCCTGCTGATGGGTATCAGTAACATGACAGAAAGATGACGGAATGGACACATATTTGAGACAAAACAAGTAAACTGATTCCTATAAACAAGACTAAAAAACACAAAAATTTACATTTTTAAATATGGAAAAGTTCATGGAGTTGCTGGAGGCATTGAGCACCTTTTTTTTTTTAAATTAAACTTTTCATTTTGAGATAATTGTTGATTCAGCTGGATTTGAAGAAATAATATGGAGAGATCCCATGTACACTCTACCTAGTTTCCTGTAATGATAATGTTTCCAAAACTATTCCAGCCAGGATACTGGTGACATGGCTCTTGGCAGCCTAATAGCACAGCCAGCCCAATAGTCCCTGCTGGAAGGCTCTGGTGAAGTGGTCCAGAGAGGCCAATCAGTGGCTTTGGCTGGCTGGAGCACAGGTGGCAAAGCTTGGGCCATTGCCTAGAGCTCAGCACGCCAGCTGGGGCCTGAGATGTGGAGGACCCAAGGCACCACCGTGAGCCAGCACCCGGGAAAACCAGGGTAGACAGATCTGTGGCACCAAGGTGGCCAGGCCCAGGCCTGATGCTGATGCCCACCCCAGACAGCACTGTAGCTCAGAACCTCCTGAGCATCCACCATCCCACTACCTCAACCTTGCGCTTCCCAACCATTGAAGGAAAACAGAAGACCCAAATGGGATTGCAGGACGAACCAATAGCATTGGTACTTTTCCATATCCCGATCAGGATAAATTTGGACCAATACCATTGACCACATGCTACTAGACGGGCACACCCAAGCAGCCACCTTTCTTGGGTCCCCTCTCACACTGCAGGAGTTCTGCTTCTGTTCATATTTGAATAAATGCGACTCTTACACTCACTCATTCTCGACTATGGGTTTCACTTTTTGAATTTGGGCAATATGAACCCAGAAAGAAGAAATAGGCAATCGGCTGCTGCAGTCTGCTGCAACCCTAGAAAGCATAACCTATCATTAGAGCTGCAACACATTTCACAGTCCCCACCTGTCAGCAGAAGAGGAGAAACTCTGGTCTAACCATCATTGGTGTAGTCAGGATGTGGACCAGCTCCATGATCATCACCATCTCTCTGATGACTCTTTTTAGTGATCCTTCCCCTCCATTACTACTATGTCCTCCTTTATCCTTGGCCACTACTAATCTGTTTTTCCTGTCTGTAATTTTGTTAATTCATGAGTGTCACATAACTAGAAATCACACAGCATGTAAACTTTGGGGACTGGCTTTTTCACAGCCTTATTCTTTGGTGACTCATCCAAGTTGTTGCATGTATCAACAGTGGCTTCTTCTTTATTGGTGAGTAGTGATCCATTTGATGGATGTCCTCATCCATTGGAGGACATCCTGATTGTTTCCAGCTCTTGGCTATTATGGCTACAGCTGTTCTAAGTATTCAGGTATAGGTTTTCCTATGAATGTGAGTTGTTGTTTCTTTGGCATAATCATACCTGAGTGCAACTGCTGGGTTGTGTATGATAATCTCTGATTTATGGTGGTTCAATTTGTGATCTTTCAACATTAAAATGCTGCAAAAACAAAGCTATACACACTCCATGGAATGTATATTTTGAAATTTGATCTTTTCTTGGGTTAATGATGTGGTACTATACCCTCCCGTGACGCTGGGTGCTGGCAGTGAGAAACAGCTGCTGATCAGCCACACAGTCACAAGAGTGAACAACCGCTAGCCTCCAGTGTGCTAGGCTGTGATGTTTTGTAAATTAGATGCATTAGATTTGTTTTCAACTTAGAATGGGTTTGCTGGCATCTGATCCCAGTTGAGAATCATCTGTAATTATATAAATATATATATATATATATATATATATATATTCTTTTTTAAAACTCCTGAACAACTTTCTAAAGTAGATGTATCATTTTACATTCCCATTAGCAATCTATGAAGGATTTGTTTTCTCTATACTCTTGCCAGCCTTAGGTGTTGTCAGCTCACCATAGATTCAATTTATATTTACCAAATAGCTAACAATGTAGAACATCTTTCCTTGTGCTTATTTGAAATTTCTATATCATCTTTGGTGAAATGACCCTTCATACCATTTGACTATTTTCTAATTGAATTTTTTTATTGTTGAGCTTTAAGAGTTCTTTATATAGTCACCATACTAGTCCTTTGCCAGTTATATGGTTTTCAAATATTTGCTTCCAGTCTGGAGCTTGGCTCTTTGTCTTTCTCTTAAGGCTTTTTCCTTTCTTTCTTTTCTTTTTTTTTTTTTTTTTGGTAGAGAAACTGTTTTATTGTGCTGAAGTCTAATTTATCAAGTTTTCTTTTTATGGGTCATGGTTTGGGTATTAGTCAAAGAAATCTTTGCTTAGCCCTGGATCCTGAGAATTTCTTCTTACTTTAAAAAAAAATTTTTTTAGTCGTAGTTGGACACAATACCTTGATTTTATTTATTTATTTTTATGGGGTGCTGAGGCTTGAACCCATTGCCTCACACATGCTAGGCGAGCACTCTACTGCTGCCCATTCTTCTTACTTTTCTCCTGAAAAGTTTTATAGTGGTAGGTTTTGCATTAACTGTTACTCACTTGGGGCTCATTTTAGTATACAGTGTAAGCTTAGGTGGAATTTCATTTTTTGCTTGCCCCTGGCTGCCCAATTGTACCAGCAACATTTGCTCTGAAGGGCCCTCTTTCCTCCATTGAATTGCTTTTATACCTTTGTCAAAAATCATTTGGAAATATTTATGTGAGTCTATTTCTGGGCTCTCTATTCTTCTTCATTGATCTGTGTGACAATACCACACAGTGTTGATTACCCTGGCTATATAATAAGTCTTTAGATCAGGTAGATTGATTTGCTCCCACTCTGTTCTTCTTTTTCAAAATTGTAGCTATTCCAGTTCCTTTGTCTTTCCGCATAAGTTTTTGAATAATTTTGCCTACATTTACAAAAAAAAAAAATCTTGCTGGTATTTTGATAGGAATTATGTTAAGCCTACGTAGCAATTTGAGGAGAATTGACATCTTTCCTGTGTCGCGTCTTCCAATCCATCTACAAAATATGTCTCTGCGTTCATTTAGATCTTTGACTTCCTTTCTCAGCATCTAGTAGTTTTCAGTGTATAAGTCCTATACATGTACTGGTAGATTTACACCTAAGCACTTTTTTTTAGATATTATAAATTTCCCTTCATTTTCAAATTCAGTTTCCATGCGTACCTTGCCGGTACGTAGGAACACAACTGATTTTTGTATGTTTATCGTGTGTTCTGTGACTTTGCTGAACTCATTTATCCATTCTATGAGATTTTATTATGATTATTTTTGCAGGATCCTGTGGATTTTCTATGTTGACAACCATTGCTCCTTTCAACCTATGCACCTTTTATTATTATCATCTTTTGTCCTTACTGCACTGACTTGATTGTCCAGCTCTACCTGGGACCAGAGGTAAAGTGGACACCTCTGCCTCATTCCTGATCCAGTCTTTTGCCATGAAGTCTGTTTGCTGTAGGTCTCTGTAGATGCTCTTTACAAAGCTGAGGATGTTCCTCTTTATTTATATTTCCCTGAGAGTTTTTATCACAAATAGGCATTGAATTTTGTGAAAAGATTTTTCTGCATTCATTGATATGACCATGTGATTCTTCTTTTTTTTTTTAGCCTGTTAATATGGTGGATTATATTGATTGATTTTAAAATATTTAACCATTCTTGAAACCTTGGAATAAATTTGGTTTGGTCATAGTATACACTTTTTTTTAATGTATTGATGAATTCTATTTGCTAATATTTTGTCAAGAACTTCTGCGTCTATGTTCATCAAGGGTATGGATCTGTAGTTTTCATTCTTTCGTGCCATTTTAGCCTGATTTTGATATCAGGATATTAATTTCATAAAATGAATTAGAAAATAAAACTGAAATTGGGTTGAAGTGGTGTTAATTTTTCTTTAGACATTGGTTAGAAATCTCCAGTGAGATCCTTGGGTCACGGTGATTCTCCAGCATTCCTTCAGGATCTTACTTTCCCATCTCCTCCTACAGTTGGGTGAAGTCTGATCCCTATAATAGATTCCTTATTCTGGAACAGAGTGAGTCCCCCTTATCCATGATGACTATATCACAAGACCTCCAGTCAATATCTAAAACCTTGTGCAGCACTGAACCCTGTGCACTTTTTTTTCTATACATATACACCTATGATAAAGTTTGATTTATAAATTAGGCAAAAATAACCAATAACTGGTTACAAAATGAAACAATAATAATGATAGACTGTGCTCATAGCATCTGCTTCCCTGGTTATATTCTGACTGATATCTTAAATGATTGGCCATCAAACTGAATGGAGTAGTAGTTAACATTTACTGAATCCCTAAACTATGCCAAGTACTTCTCATTTGTTGGTACATATAAATTATCCCAAGAAGATTACCTACTCACCTAATTTTACAGAAAAAAAAAAAAACTGAAGCACAAAGAAGCTAAGCAAGCTGGGAGAAGTCACACAGTACAGATCAGAAGCAAGAAAGAACCCAAACTGAGCTACATAGCTCTAGCTCTACTAAAGTGCATTCTTAGGCTATCTAATTTGACTTTCTGAAGAACAGAGTATATGGTGCTGATAGAAGGGAAATACACAGCTGCCTATCATTTTTGGCATTCTGTGTGCTTTTCCTTTTTGTCTGTTTCCTCTTTATACCTACCTGCTTTCACCTCTTTTCCTTTTGGCTTCTTCTCTCTGCCTATTGAGGATTTTCTCTCTGGACGCTTCCCACTATCTAAAACCCCTCGGGAATCTCCCTATCCATGACTGATGTGTCTTCTAGACTTGGTCCCCAGGTGAGTAAAGCACAAGAGCAAGGGAAGCCCCGGTTGGGACAGACATTGCATCACGCTGCACAGAAGGGGTGTCTGTGACTAAGAGCAAGAGCCGTGTATCAGCACCAGGAGCCACGTACCCTGGAACCTGCAGGAAATGGTGTGGGGTCAGCTGTCATTTTTCTTGTTCTGGCTTTTTCTCTTTCCCTTTCTCCCCCCCCTCCTTCTCCCCCCCACCCCACTTTGGGGTCAGTCCACTTATTTATTTATTTAAATCTCTCCCTTGCCTTAAGGAATGGTATTAGTGCTTTAAGATCCTTTGGATGTAGAAATGAACATTTACAGGGATGCAGAGTGCGTGCACGTGGTTTTTCCCCCCTCTAAGTGCCTTTGCTTAGTAAAAGCCATCAAATAACGCTGAGAATTATTACTAATTTTTTAAACAGTCCTGAAGAACTAAAGAGAAGAGGGGGAGAGAAAGAGAGACTGAATAAGAGGAAGAGAGAGAGAGAGAGAGAGACAGAGAGAGAGAGAGAGAGGGAGGGAGGGAGGGAGAGGGGAGAGAGAGGTTAAGCTCAAAGGCAGAGAGAGCGAAATGGACCAGATTATACAAAATTAAAAAGCAAACACGGACAGACAATTTGTGCCGAGTGATTGCAAGCAATTACAGTCCGGCTTTTCTGGAGGGAAGATGGGGGGAGGGGGCGATTTCAGCTTAAAAGGAGACTTTATTCATTCCTGATCAGCTTCTCCTACTATTCTCTCTTTTATTCTTGGATATCAATTTAAAAAAAAAAAAAAGTCAGCTTTCAGATGTTACATGTTCACCCCTACCAATCCACCCCTGGGCAGACAGTGAGAATTTAAGCTTCCAATAGGTTCTTTCTATAGCCCTGAAAACCAATTTGTTCATAAAGAATAAAATAAGGAGGGGGAGGGGTCAAACACAAGAGCATGTGTTTCTTTTAGAGGAGAGCTTCAATTTTACTATAATTGTCTAAAGACGGAGCTGCTTTGATCTGAAGAATTATTATTGTGCCTCAAATGCCGGCTGCTAATGTCACAGCTGTGCTGGGGCTTGGTCACGCCAAGGGGCTTGGGGTTCAACTTAGTCCCAGACCTGCCTCTGGTCTCCTCTCTCCTCCTCTTTTCTTTGTCCAAATGGAAAAGTTCATTTTCTTGGTCCATCCCTGACCCCCTGAAAGCCACTGCTCAAAAGATTTTGTTTAGGTTCCTTGGAAGGCGGGGACGAATGCTCGAGGGGTGACATATGTGGGGCCAGGAGCCATCTCGCTCTCTGCTGTCAACGGCTCCCCAGCTCAGACCAGAGCGGAGCAGAAATGCTCCTAGTGTTTGGGAGGAGCAGAGAACCATCCCCTGAGTGTGATCTCTGTGCGCCGAGTTAACATCTAGCCTAAGCCACACTGAAGCTCAAGAAGAGAATTCAACAATTTGCTTTCAGAGGGAAAATGGCTACAATCTGCATCTAGGGCTGAGTGGTCTTTGGGGCTGTGTTCTCTCTCCTGTGGCTGAAAGATGGCTGTCTCCCTGGTGGGCCTCTTCCCCTGCACCCAGCCCCAGGCTGCCTGTGCCCCTTGCTCCCATCTGGGAAGCCGCCTGGCCTTTTCCCCCAGGTTGAACCCTGAGGGTCTCCTCATCTGCTCCTGCTCTGCTTCCCTGTTGCCAATAGCAGCGTCCATACCTGCCGGCTTGGCCTGAGAAGCTCTGCAGATGCACTGCCCATGCGTGCTCAGTCCTGTCTCCGAGTTGTACACCTTCTGCTCTTCCAGAAGCTGCCAATGAGTTCTGGCCTCTGACTTTGCTCTTGCCATTCCACTGCCTGGAAAACAACTTCTCTGTTTTCCTCCCTTCCCCAAGCCCTCTCCCTGCCTGGCTCCACTTCTAGCCAAAGGACAGATGAGATGGGTAAGAGAATTACTCCAAATGGACTATTGTGAAACAGTTTCACCTAAACAGCCCCAATCTATAGTCCGAGAGGTCTATATGGGGATAAAGAAAGGACAGACTGAGAGGGACAGGTACCACTCCCACCCCTATTCCCAGCCACTAAAGCCCTGTTTCTCAGACTAGATGAATGCACAGGACCCTTTAAAAGAAAGGGTGGTAAAATGAGGTGCCTGAGTACTCTTGGGGTTTGAAGATGTGAAAAACACTGTCATGAGAAACAAACCCAGCAACATGAAAATGTTAACTTGATTACAGCTCCACAAAGCTCTAGACCCATGTTGTTCCCCACAAAACTCATGCTTTCAATCTGGAGGAGCCCCGATACAAACAAAACAAAACAAAACAAAAACAAATAAACAAACAAAACAACAACACCTCCATGCAGAAGAAGACCTTCATTAGCTGTGCAAGCTCAGTTCAGTTATTTGCCATTTCTGTGCCTATTTCCTTATCCATGAAATGAAGAAAAAAGTTATTACCTTGAAGGGACATTGCGGGGCTTAAATGAGGGAATGGCATGCAAAGTGTCCAGGCACCCTATCAGTTTTCCATCGGCTACAACTTTTATCAAACTAACTCCTAGAGGTGCCTGTCTTATTGCTGGAAAACCAGGGACTTAAGCTGAATAGTGACCCCATTCCCTCTTCAGCTGTAGGAGGTCTCGAATCACAGGGTTTCCAGAGAGTTGGTGGGGGCGGGGGGTGAGATGGAGCTCTGAAAAGGCCTGGGTTGTAACCACAGGGAACACCAGGGAAAAGGCTCAGGGCAAAGCCTGAGCATTGAGCAAGGAGAGGTAAAGTGGCTTTGCGGGTGACATAGATGGGACTGGACAGGTACCTGACCAGATGCCCCATGGATGGAACAAAGAGAGGCCGCCTTCCCTGCGGAGTTTTATGGAGGAGGAGTTGGCTGTAGAGAAGGATAGAGGTGTCTTTTGCTCTAAAGAGTCTGGCTAAAGGGGAATGAACGGTCTTTTTGCCTTGGAAGTCACAGGAGTAATGGGATTTACTGGGAGTTGGGCAAGGAGTGGGAGAATGAAATACCCACCTATGCAGGACTCTAGGCCACGATTCTAGGGTTCCTTCTCTCCTTCTTTGCAGGGAAATGGATTTGTACAGACACAGAAAAGAATTTATAAAAATTAATAAAATTTAAGTAGCAAGGAAATATTCAGGGGAAAGTGTAGTGGTGGGTACAATTTACTATGAAATACAATTAAGAGAAGTAAAAGCTGGGTTGATAGTAAGCAGAGAGAGGAAGAGGTGGATGGGGTGTGATAAACCCATCTCGTTTCATTGTTAACAGTTGGATGTAGATGGGGAGTGTATGGGTACTTGCTGCACAGAGTTTTCAACTTTTCTGTGCATATGAAAAGTTTTATGATAAAAAACAGATTCAGCTACCTAATTTTTTTTACCTAAGATCATCAACCCATGTCCTTATGGCCCCCAAGACAAGATGACTCCATAAAACAGCTGGCAGAAGGAGAAGGAGTGCTCTCTTCTCCTCTCGACTACCTTTTGACTCCTCAGTGCTGCCCACATGTCTTCCTGGAGCTGGACAAATCTGCTAGGAAAATTTCTTATAAAGATTCAAGCTATGAACCCGTCCTATGGAATCTGGGTTTGTATCTGATCTTTCCAAAAGACTGGTATAGGCCTTTCTCATCCAAATAAACAAACTGTAAGGAGTGGACTATTGGGAAGAAACTTGACGTAGTACATCATCGGGATTGGGCTCAGTTGCAAGGGTCAGACAGGCCCAGACAGCTGGGACTTAAACAAGGGAGAAGCTCATTCAGGATGGAGGGAAGGAGCTCTACACCCCAAAATTGTATTACTATGAAAGAAGGTGGAAAATATTTAAAGGACAGCACCCGTTTCTCTCAAAGGTGGTGAGAATATCTGACCTTATCAACTGACCTGCCTAGTAATGGTCTCCATTTTGGTCTGAGCACATGGTAAAGAGGAGAAGGGAATAAGTTACGTGGGAGGTGCCTTAGAGTGTAATCAGTATCATTGGAGACAAGTAACTGGGGCTTCTCTAAGATCAAAGGACTGCTGAGGTCCTTATCTGTAGAGGTCACTGTTCAGGTGTGTGAGGATGCAGAGCCAGGCTCCCACCACCCAGCCCCTCTGACTCAATCAGTTAGCCAAAACCTCGCAAAAGGGCAGATGCGGCCTGAGAGCCCTGGAGTCTAAGTAGATGATCTCACCTGGCAGGGACTGCTCAGAGTGGACTGCAGTGAGGCATCAGGGGAATCCTGGGCCAAGAGAGGCTGGCCAAGGATCCTGGCATGGTTAAGGACCCTCAGAGGAAGACGGAGAAGGTGTGGAGGGCAGGGGAAGATTGCCAATGGCAGGAGTGCAGGCTGGTGCCGTGGCCTTCGGTCTATTCCAAGGGTTGGAAGAGGAGCCCTCAGAGTTGTCAAAGAACTTAAAATTAATCCCCTGTCACTGTCTTCTTGAACAGAGATTCTCAAAGTTGACTGCCCATTAAAACCCCCTGGGTCTGGTCATAACAAACAGACACCTAGTTTCAACATCCAAAGTCTGGACTGTATTGGTCTGGGGTGAAGCCTGGCACTGGGGTTTTTCAAACCTCCTAACATGACTGGCTCCCAAGGTGCAGGCAAGTTGGAGAATCACTGTCCTAGAGCCATGGTCCTCCCTGCTCCACAAGCATATCCACCACCTTGAGAGTATGTTCTTATTCAGGAGGCCCAGGGTAGGGCCTAGGATTCCTCATTTTAATACATGCCCAGGTGAAGCCAGGACTGCCCGTCTTTGGAGCCAACACTGCCTGTCTTTGGTGCATGCTGCAAGTAGCAAGTGTGATTTGCATTTCTCCTCCTGATGATGTGCATTTCTGCTTAGTTGGGGGTGCTTTCTTGCACTGCCCACGTATGCAAAACTGTTTAGTTTCCATGACAAGACTGTTAGGGTTTGGATATGAGGGGTTCCCCAAAAAGCTTTTGCTGATGCAGAGATATTCAGAGGTGAAATGATTAGATTTTGAGACCTGTAAACTAATCAGTCCATCCTAGTTTGAAGGACTGACTGGGTGGTAATTATAGGCAGATGAGGTGTGGCTGGAGGAGGTGGGTCACTGGGGCTGTGCCCTAGACCCTTTTCTCTTTCTTTCTCTGCTTTCTGCCATGAGCTGGGCAGTTTCCCTTCCCCAGGCCCTGGCCTCATGATGCGCCACCTCACCTTGGGCTCAGCAACGGAGTTGGCCATAGATGGACTAAAAACCTCTGAAACCATGAGCCCCAAATAAACCTTTCCTCCTCTAAGTTGTTCTTTTCAGGTATGTGGGTCACAGGGACATAAAGGCTGTGAAACTCCCTGAGGGGACTCCAGGTGGGCTTCTTGTGGGTTGGTTTGCATCCGCTCTTGAGTTTAATGTGTTGTCCACTAAGTGGATGATCTAGAATGGCCCACGATGAGCCAAGCCAAGAGCACCTTGCTGGTGCTTGATACAGCTCTTATTAATAGTAATAATCAGTGTTTAGTGCTAATGAATAACCAATCACTAATAGTAATAATGACATCAAGAAAACAGTGATAATCCTACATGATACAATCTTCTCTGCTCCCCCCACCCACCTCCAAATTACAGTTCTAAATGAATTACCAGCATCCTGTTGTGACAGGTACAGCCTCACATGCATTTTGCTTAATAAGACAGCTCTATGGAGTGAAATTCCACTTTCAACAGATACATTTTCAGGGTGGCACTCAGGAAATTAAATGTGAAAGTATCATTAACATGGAAGTTGTGAGTTTAATTCCCTACACAGGGTGCTGACAAACTGAGATTGTTTATCTATTTCTCATCATGGTGATGTTTCCTATGGGATCCGGTGACTTTCTTAGAATTCAAAGTCTGTTGCCTCCCTCTTTGGATGGACATCTACTCTTGGCATCTAGCCTCAGAGACCTATTTTCTCAGAAGCCAAAGAAACTAATGTGTGTATATGACCAAGATCAACAGGACTTGACAGTGTGGTTTGCGATCACTGAGGGTGGAATTCGGGGCTGATTCAGGATGTGAATTTTTTTTTAAATGGTAGTTTCCTTAAATATTTTCCTTAGAGGAAGTAATGTAACACTTAACATCTAATGACACCTATTAAGGAATTCATTAAGGAAAAGCTGGTAATGAGATATGTTGTCGTAGTCAACAATTAATGGATGTGTAATGGTGTGGCTTTTGCTTTTGGAGTTCCCCCCCCACACACACAAAATGGTAAGTGAGACATAGATGCACCTCTCTGAAGGCCTGTTTTGACCATGGTGGTCCTTGCACTCTGTGGGTAGAGCAATGGGCTGAGGGCGGATACTCACACTCTGAATTGGTTAATGTGGGCAGGAGAGACCTCTGCTCAGGGGATCTGTTTTTTTAAACCTCTTTTGTCCTCAGGTCTATCCCTTTCTATAGGTCCAACGACTTGGGTGATGGTAGGCAAATGAGGGTTCAGGGGACCCTTTATGTGTCATGAGACCCTTGGGGACCACTCCAGGGGAATCATAAGAAAAAAGATTTATGAGTAATCTCCCTGGGTAGGACCTAGAAGAGAGACTGCAAAATCTCCGTTCCATCCCTGGAGAAGGGGAGAATGACATTGCCTGTATGTTTAGGGCTCATCTTAGCCTGGAAAAGACTGAAGTTTTCAGACATCTGAGAGGATCTAGCAACTTCAACCCATGAGCTAACCTGCTCCATGGTGATAGGCCACCTACCACCTTCCGATTTTGATGATGTGATGCTCAGTTGGTTCAGGGCTCTAAGCACCAGAGAACAACCTCTTGCTTCTCCATTCCATGAACTCATTTCTGAGACTGGCTCAGATGTTGACCTCTATAAGCATATCATGCCTCCTAATAGTCTTCTTGTTTTAACTTAAATACCAACAGAATGTTGGAGCCAAAAGAGACTTAAACCAAATTCTAGCCTAATTTCCTTATTTTACAGATGGGAAAACACCCAGAGAAGGTTACCCAAGGTTCCATAGCCAACTGGGATGCAAGCCCAGGTTTTCTGATTCTCATTTCAGGAATCAGTTTTTCAGATCTCTCTCTATATAAAATGGTACATCTAAAGACTCAAAGATACAGATCTTGGTTATTTTTCCCTCTGGTGGCACAATGGGGAGGAGTACTTAGATGGTTTTGTAGAATTAGAACTCAGTCCTTGGAGCCTGTTGCCCACCTGGTGGATTTTGATGGAGCCACAAAGCTTCACCCCTGTGATAGGGTACATTTTCTACTTCCACCAATGACAGAAACAGCATATTGAGCGTGGACAGATCACAACATCCTCCTAAACTGCCCCTCTTGACCTACTTTCTACCCTCCATCTTTTCCTAGTCTATTCTGCATCCTAGAAGACCAACCTCTGCAGACCCACCTGTCCTTCAGCTCCCATTGGGGTTTGACCAATGGGAAGGCCCAGAAGGAAGCTGGAGGTCAGGGTACTGGCTGCTCAGGCTCAGTTCCTGCCTTCTCATGGTTTTGGCATCCCTTTACCTATGGCCACAGCTCCTGACAGGACCACCCTCTCCCTCAGCCACAGTACTCACCAGGTCCTGGAAAAATGATTCTTCCTCATTAGTCTCCTGAAGCGCTTTGTCCTCCCTTGTCAGTTCCCTTCACCTTTTCACCTCTACAAATGGTCCCATTATTAACCTTTCTTCATTGAATGAACACATTGAGTGTGCTGGGTTTTTCCTGCCAGGACCCTGCTTAGAATAGGGGCCAGATAACAATAATCTACATTAACTGCCTTGTGGGCCAAGATACTACCATTAGAATTGGGGCCGGGTGAAAATAAGATAGGAGACATGGGGGAACCAGCTGCAGTTACCAAGATCTTCCAGACACATGAGAATCTCCTGCCAGGGCCTCCTTTGGGTCCTCCCATTCAGATTAAATGAGTACCCTGTAAAACTACAGGGATCCATTTCCACTACCATCCATTGATTTAGTCTGTAGAATCAGGCTAGTCTCCACTTCCATCTTTCTAAATTGGCCATATGATCCTGTTCTCTTGCACGCCTGCTAAAAATAATGTGTTGCTACCTGCAGTATCCAAACTCTACCATCTCCTGGTAAGCTGTCTTAAATGCTAAAACAAACACAAACTGAACTGGTTTCCCCATCTGTTTCTTTAACAAATGGGAGCTTAAGCCCATAGGGAAACTGCGTGGGTCAGGAAAACATCAAATGAACACTTCTGAATAAAAACAAATGTTCCTGAAGATCTCAAGATATTTCAAACACTGTACTCCACTGGCCAGGCCGACTACCCTCCAACGCCTGCACAAGATCCTGATGACAGCATTATTTGCTTGAATTGGATTTGTTTCTGTGCACAGAAACAACACACAAGGAACCTGGAATAGGAAACAGCTACTGGGTCCTCACAAGTCTTTCCAGGACACTGACTGAGACCAGACAAAAATGAAGCAAGAGTTGGGAACCACGTGGAGGGAGCAAAGGGACTCATTCTTTGGAATGCACAACGTTGTTCTTCTTTCACTGTTAAAAATACCAAGGGCAAAGTGCAGCGGCTTGAATTCTGAAATAAAACCCTGTTGAGAGCCACAGCCAAAGGGGCCCCAGCAAACTTCCAGCTGATTGGCTCACAGCTGCCCCAGCAAACTTCCAGCTGCCAGCTGATTGGCTCCTCTGCGGTGATGCTCATTGGGCTGTTTCCCAGCCCTTTCAGACCACAGAGCTGCTCATTGGGGGACTCTTTTGGCTCCACCCACGAGACCCAGCCAATCGGCCTCAAGAGCAGGAGGAGTGGGGGGGGTAGAGAGGCTGGTGGGAAGCCGGTGGTGGCAGTTGAGCCAATCAGCTGGAAGTTTGCTGGGGCCCCTTTGGCTGTGGCTCTCAACAAAACCCTGTCAGGTAGAGCAGGAAGATGGGGAGAAGACCCTTCCAGGACCCCTGTATCCCAGCCAGCAGCTTCTTCGTCCAGCCTGGGACTGACTGTGTACACCCCAGCTTTGCTTTTCTCTATTTTGCACATCACTAGGGCCTAAGGAAGTGCTGGGCATATAGTAGACACTCAGCAAATGTTTCTTAGTTGACTGAATTAATAAAGTCAGAGATGAATCAGTGAATAGAAGAATCTAAATGGAGAGCCCCATCTCTTTAAGCTGATAAACCCTTTCTTTCAGAATGAGGGCCTATGTGGGAAATTCTCACCACAGGGACCCTCTATGTGATGAGGTCACCGGTCTGTTTTCAGGCATTCACTGACTGATTCTCGAAGCTCCCCATCCTGTCTCTGTCTCCCTCTCTCTGATTCTTCAGTCTGTTTTCTATTATTGCTATTTCCTCAGTTTCGTTATTGCAGAGGCCATACTATTTAACAATCAAAGAGGGACATTTTTGAGCAAAACGGGGAAAGGCAGGAATAATAAAATTTATATAATTCAAAACATTAATTTATTCACCAATACATTAACTTTACAATACTGGTGAGCCTACTATCTTATTTAAAACTTGCTTTCAAGAAATGGAATTCTACTAAATAAATTTAATACATATCTATGTTCATTAAAGCAAAAAGTACAAAAATATTTTGTTAAATCTCTTATCTGAATATGAAACAATACCATTTACAGAATAATGGGGCTTTTTATATATTCATTTATTTTAATTTTTTTAGCCATATCTATTTCTAATAATAGTATGCAATGGTATTTTCCTAAAGAATGTATTTTTAATATGGATTTATTTTTTAATCCGTCTGTTTGATAAAATTGCATGCACTCTTCTTTGAAGTTGCATGTTTAAAGGTTTCTGAAGTTTTATATACAGAAAAGTATTGAAGTTGTGTTTTATTGTTAATAAATTTGAAACCATTAGCATTCTCAATGAAATATTACTAGAGATCATAATATTTTTAATTGAGAAAATGCTTTCTCCAAAGTTACTAAGAATGTCTTATAAATTCAAAGCAAATTCTACTAGAGTACTTTCCAATTCTCTTTCACATTAAAACATGTAAATACGTCACAAATATTTTCTCAAATACTCTCTTTTTACTTCCTAAATACTTATCTTTGGCAATACATTTTCAGGGGAAAATTCTTCAAGTGACTTGTCTCTATGATCCCAAAGCCTGTGTCTTTCAGTTTCATTCCAAACAGCAAGAATGTAACTTTATCAAATAAAAATGAAAATACCAATCAAAATATTTATCCCAGTAGTCAAGATATTCCAAAAGCAATTACAATTTTGAGAATTAAATTTTGCTAATTTTTTGAGCTCTAGACAATTTTTTTGTTTTTGTTCATGTTATAGGAATAACATTTTATTGTTTTTATGTCTCTGTGTTTTATTTTCAATAATTGTAGTTGGCTAAACACTAAAGTTCTTTTTACACTTTTCTTGGGAGATTTTGATTAAAGATATTCAAATGAAGTGGAATAAAGTACCACCAAAATGTCAAATCTGTTTACAAAAGAAGTTCAATGCCATTGTGAGACATGTAGGGTGATTTAAAAAGTAATTCTTCAAAGGTGCAAAATCTTTTAAAACCCCATTGACGATAAGCAGACAAGAGAAGAGTGCAGAATGCCCACATTTTTTAATATATATATTCAACATCAACTTGATCACAAAATTTTGTGATTTGACTACTTTAACAGGATATATAAAAATATTTGTAAATTTAAACCACTACAGTTTGTATTTTAATTGATCTAATAACACACTTTAATGGGAAGAATTTAGGAATTATGTGAACTCCAAAACAAAACTCCAAACTTATTTTTGCCTTAGACCTTTCTCAATTTCGTAATGATATTGTTTTTACCATTCAGCCAAGCAATGCTTCACCAAAATTTGAATGTGCATTATCAGCACAAACACTAATAATTTTATCTTCAATGTTAAGCTAAAACATGCACTTAAAAATGAATCTTATACTAGTAAAATAATAGGTCAGGCATTTCAACTTTGGAAGAAACTTTTGAAAACTTTATTTCAAGTTTTTGAATTGGAAGTAAAAAAATAAACCACTTATTTGAATTAGCTGGTGTTCTTTGTGAAACCTATAATAGCATTGACAAAATAACTATTCTTTGAACTGTTTGCAGTATTTCTCTTGTTGAAAGTGCCAACACATGAACTATAAACACTTTCTGTTTTGCACATGTATAAAAAATGGAATTTAGAAAAAAATGAATGAAATTCAGGAAAAAAAAATTGAGTCATTTGATACAAGTGAAAAATTAGACTCTTTAGAGGTATCTGTAACCTGGTGTCTGCAGGATTTATATGAATTCATCATCTATGGGAGAGTCTTCTTAACATAATTACTGTTTTCTTTTATATTTTTTTCTTCTGGTGCGGGGGATTGAACCCTGGGCCTTGTTTGTGCTAAGCACACACTCTACCACTGAGCTTTACCCCGCCCTGACTTTTCAGAGTAGATGCTGATGTTTGTTAGCAATGTTTTTCTTCTATTTCTTTATGCAGTCATTTGCCACAGTAGGTAGGTAGCACTGATAAACACTTTGAGAGAGTTACATGTTTGTTGACTTAAGTGGGGAAAATTCAGTAATTATTCCTAAACCACGAGTTTTTAGTTTTTGGATCTCATTGTTGCCCAAAGGTTTTATTTTTGAAATAAAAATGTTAGCAGATAGTAAAAATAAATCATTGTGGACTTAAATTGTATAAGTGACAAAGCTGGTATTGCAAAGGCATTTGGACCAGTCTGCATTCAGTGGCAGGGCAGACCAGCCTGTGTGTCCTATATGACACACATTCCCGAGCTCAAATATCCTAGATTTCCTACAGTTCCCTTAGGCCCTGCCTGCGGTGTCTTCATGGCATATTGTAGCTCCTGGGCCCCAGTACTGGCCCTTGCACAGGTAGACAGGAGGGGTAGTGGCAGCAGCCACCTGTCACCCGAGGATTTCATTCACCCTATGAGCCTCTGTGCCTCATCAGCAAGCACCCTGCTTTCTGCCCCCGAGACAGTCAAGGGTGTCACTTTCCCTGCTTATGGAGCTGTGTGACAGGAGGGAAAGCCACCATCCCTGGCAGACTTCACCATTAGTTAAAAGGAGAACTCTGTTCACTGAACCCAGCGCCGTGAGACCTCAGCAGAAGCTTACGGAACAAAACAGAGGTCTACCGGCCCCTTCTGGCATATTTAAATTTAACTGTAAGTAATGAAACTTTCTTAAAAATAATAATTAAAATAAGACCAAGGACAGATACTAAGCTGGTGACGATACTGAGACAAAAGGTATATCCCAGGACTCCCCTGGGCAAACTGGGACAGGCTGACACCCTGTGTATTTGGAGTCTTGGGTTCTTTTTCATGCAAGCAAATTTCCCAATGTTCTTATTGTTCTTCATATGTTTCTCTCTGTGCCCATCCCTAGGACTCCTAGCTCTTTCACAAAACAGATGAGCGCACAAACATTTGACAGGGTGTGGATATGAACGGAATGTAAATCTCATCATGATCCTGGGTCACAGACCCCACTCCAGGTAAAATCCAAACTCCTTCATTTGCAAAAGGACGTGTGGCCTGCTCTGAGCCTGCCCCACACCTACCCTTCCTTCTTTATGAAGGAGATGAACTTGAAGATGGAAACCACCTTCTAAGGATGCTGATTCAGAAAACTAAAGAAATCCTGGGTAGCTGATGACTGGAGAGCCACCATAACAATTAACTTCCCACCTCCAGACCCACTAGAATGCAATTCGTGATTTCCACAAACACCTGTTTGCAAAGTTACCACTTTTTTCACTGTGCCTTGACCCCAAACCCTGTTTTGAGTCTCAAAATGCATCCCTCTCATCCTCTGGGCATGCTGTTCCTTGGCTGAGATGCCTTTCCCAGCCTTGACAGACAGCCATTTCTGCCTGTCTGCCAGAAACAAGCCAGGCCATCACCTCCTGAAGCAACGCACCCACAGAGCATCTCATGCTGGTCCCCAGTGATCTGCCTGCCTGACTTCCTCAGCCTGTGATCCACCTGAGGGAGGGAACAGAATGTCTGCCCTCTTTTTGCTATCAAGTGCCACCACGTACAACTAATATGAAATGGATGAATGAGTGTGTGCGTGCGTAAGTAGATGTGGAAATTCACCCAAAAGGTGAGGTCTCCCAGTGGGCTTAGCGAGAACACCTGGTTGGCCTCTGCAGGTGGAAGGCAGGAAATGGATCAGGCCCATCATCCTATTATTCCTCTTCAGGGACCTGAGGGGACCAGAGGACATGCCTATTAGTAACCCCAGTTTATAGCTGGGCAAATGGAGGTACAGAGGTTAAAAGCCCCAGGTCAGCCCAGGATTGGTGATGGGCCTGTGATTGGCAATCAAGGCAGTCCCCATGCACCTGATGTGTGTTCTGTCTGAGCGCCACTGCATTCAAAGACTCCTCCCTTCCATCTTTCTTTCTCTTTTTCAGTAGAATCCAAAAAATCCTCTCTCCAGATTAAGTCATCCTGGCTTCAAATATCTAAAGCAGCTATTTTTTTTTTCCCTTCAGCATTTGAAATGTTTTTAAGGGTTTATTTCAAACACCCTTTTCTTTGAACTGATTGTTCAGAACTTTCATTCCACTTTGTCAGTGTTTTTTGTAGTTGGCTCTGATTTCTAAAAGGTTTTTATTTCTTCTCTATTAGTGGCCACCACCTGCTTACTGTTTGGATGGATTTTGCTTTATTTTCTTTGCTTTCATCTATTGAAATGGGTGAGAGGGACCTTAGGTAATGAACCTTGTTTCCAGTTTTCCCCCTAACCTCCCCTATTTTTAACTCTCCTCTGGCTGCTGAGGATAAGAAAAAGGATGAGAAATTCTCAGGGTGTTGATAAGTCTATGGGAGTCACTCTGCTTTTCTCCCCAGGCATGCCAAAGGCCCGGCAGACAGAGGAGAACGGACATGTCCTTACAGGTTGGGGGTGCCCTGGTGGTCTCCGCATGGCAGGACTCTGTGGCATCTTAAATTCCCTTCCTGGCTGGGACTGAAAAGAAGATGCCTTTCTCCAAATCTTAAGGTGCCCCAGAGGCTCTATCATGGGGACACAGGTATTGATGGCCATTGCTTGTTCTCCCCCTTGATGGACACTAACTTCTTCCATTTTTGGCTCATCTGTACACACTGGCCCTTATGGGATCAGCCTTATGTATAAATATATAAATATTTTACTAGCTCATCCTGCCCTCAGGGTATCAAGTTGAATGAACTAAACATCCTCCATTAATCATCCAGCAGAATGTTATTTACTTCAAGTGAGAGGGTAAGTGGCCAGCTGCAAGGACAAGTTAAGGACTCTGTGCAACTCTTCCCTGTGCAGTGTCTCCCAAAATCTTGCAGAACCAACTCTGAAATCCAGAACTTGTGCCAGCCTTGCACCCCTGTCTTTTCCTCTCACCTACCAAAGTACCGGGGTACCCACTTCTCAGTCATTTTTTGCTACCTATGAAATAAGGCATACCCCCCACACCTGGCCAGCCCGAGAAGTGCAGGGCTGTGGGAGGTTTCAGCTGAGGGAGGAAGAAAAAGGTCTGAAGCCTATTTCCCATGATGGCCCCATGGCCAATCAATCAAGAATGTTTGAGCGACTTGAGAAAATGGAGCTGGAGTGGGTACAACAACAGAGGCCTTTGACATCCCTGAATATCCTCTGTAAATAATATCTATAACTCAGCTTAGAGCTATGAGAGCCACTCAGGGCAAGTGTATACAAGCAGAGAAATGAAGGAAAGGGAAGGGAAGAGGAAAGAAATGGAGACCAGTGCTAGAGGGCAGGAGGTGACCTGCGGGTGGGGGACTTTACATAGCAGTGACCACGTGGAGCAGAGCATCTCATTCTCTGACACCCCTGCTCCTCTGCCTGTAGCCACAGGCAAAATGCAAGGCTTGGATGCTGACATCTTGCTTGCTTCTCAGTGGGGACAGTGATGTCTGAAACATCCTGATACCACTGAAATCTAAGAGGACTGTGGGGAAGCTGGGGTCCCAGCACAGAAAACATTGCTATAGCACATGAGGGCCTTCTGCCCTTTGTCTTCCCTCTTTTGCAGGGCTAACCTGGCTCTCACCCATTCCCCACTGAAGGGGGCCCAGCCCCTCCCTCAGTGATTCAGGCTTTCCTGAGCATCTCATATTTGGTCAGAGGTCTTGGGATGCCTCTCCCAGGCTGTGCAGGGCTTCAGCCCCACACTAATTAGTAATGCAATCCCGCAAAGAGTGAAGCCGCCTGCCACCTCCCCTCACTCATAGTGATTTATGTTCAATTTGTACAAATGGAGAAAATGAGATTTCAAATTTCAATGCCATTTCTGCAATGAGGTGATTAAAAGAGAGAGAGGCATCGCCTTCCACTGTATAGAATATTGATCCCAGTGCTATTTTCCTTTGCAATAACCATTAGCTCAGTATTATTTGCAAACCTCTAATGTGAACCTGGAGATGTAATTTACATTTGTGCCTCACTTATTTGCTTTAACAAAACAACACAAAAGCTTTGGGTCTTTCAATCTATCCATATTGTCAATAAAATTAGCAGCTTGAAGGGAAAAATTATATTCAAAACCATAACTTCCCATTAACTACTGCAAGACACAACTCAATGTTGCAAAAGAGAGAGCTTCAGTGGTTAAGCCCCTTCTTATTCTTTTCTTCTTCCTGCCCCACCCCCCACCCCTCCCTCCTCCATGGGGTTAAGATTCATCGAGAAAATTTTAAAGTGAAGCATCCGCTGCACTTCCAAATGGAGATCGGCTAGAGGGGGCTGGGGGCTGATCTAGTAGTATGTGGAAGGCCTGATCCCCGGAAGGAAGGGTGTCGCCCAGTGCCAAGTGCTGGCACACGCCTGGCCCTGAGGTCCAGGCCACACTGCCAGGACAAATGCATACACAGAGCCACGTGCAGGGCTGGGTACTGACCCTCCAAGGGCCTTCCCCAAGAATGGGGGGAGCCAGGGCAGGGACTGGAGGGGGTGAATGAAAAGGCGAGGAGGAGGAGGAGGAGGAGGAGGAGGAGGAGGAGGTAATCAAGAAATAAAAGCACAGGGCTGTGTTCATGCAATTCAAGTGGCAGTTCGTCAGCCTCTGACTCTTAACAAATAGGCCATGCAGCTCCGCTTTCTCATTTCTTGTCTCTGCAAATCCGTCAGCTGCCTACCACTGCCTACCAGACCCTGGAAGATGAGAACAAGAAAAAGGGAGAAGGGGGGGCCGAGCTAATGACCCATAATTGCCGTGATAGTGGGAGAGGGGCCAGGCAGCTGTTTTACATTCCTGGTATGTATAGTATGCAAATATCGACAAAGGCTCGACACAGTTTCTCTATTGTGGATCCGGAGGGTAACCAAATTAGCCTTTGGCAGCCATGGTAATTGGGAGGTGCTGTTCCCATTAGGAGTCCTGCAAATTATGAAGAAAAATGGACTGAGGGCTTTGTCACAAATAATAATACCAAGAAGAAAAGAGCAGGCGGCTGTCTTTTCTTTTCTCCCCCTACTCCCCACCCTCTGCCTTTATTTTTTTTTTTTAATTTCTGCATTGTGGCGTTAATACCTCGCCATTTAGTAATAAGAAAACAGTCTGAAATCCCCGCTAGACGGTGCATGGACTTGGTGGCAAGAATGTCCAGTTTGCAGGGGTGCAGGGTGAGGAGATCCTTTTCCGTGTCAGAGCCCTGCGTCTGCAGGTAAGAAAGGTGCAGCTGTCCTGCACCCTGAACTGGAGCCCAGAGCCCTGGGTGACGAGAGAAGCTTCGGAACTCCTATCTGGAGATCCTGCTCTTTCCAAGGAGTATCCTCTGCTACTCTGATGAACATCTCCTGGGAGATGGCAGGGCTTTGTCTTTTGTCTCACTCCCTAACAGTCTAAAGTTCTGGGTGACTGTCATCTCTTCACAATTCAGACACCAGCTTGAAAACCTCCAGTCATGATGCATTAAGCCCCAAACTCAAGCAGAAAAGGTTTGGAGACTTTCGCCCTCGGCATTCTCTTGAGATGGCCTAATTCCATGTCCCAGTGAACTAGGTGCCTGGTGACCAGATGGGCCACTGGATATCAGATGACACTGGGATGAGCTTAGCCCTTTGTGTGGCACGGGTGAGTGAAGGGAAATGGTCAGCTCAGGGCCAAGTGTACCCCAGATGAAGGCCACAGTGTCACAGGGGTGATATATAATGGTGTTTCAAAACCTACAATGTGTACACACAGGAGGAATAAGGGGCCTGTAGTTTCAAAAGCAGTCTCTCCTTTAAAACAATCAACTTCCAATTTCCCTTGTTTTAGCATCTGTTCATTCTGTCAGAGGAATACCTTCAATGAAAAAGGGCCTCTCTGGAAATTCAATGTCTTTCATTTATGTACCTCCAGTTATATGGAAACATCTTATGCATTGCTTTATATTTTATTTTGACTTTATATTTCATAAAAAAATGTACAATGTGAAAACAGAAAAAGGAATAGGAACCTTCCACTTGGATAACTGGAAAGATATAGCCATATATATATACATACACACATGCCTTTAAAACCATACAGTATTTCCCATAAGGAACAACAAAAAAATGGAATTTTCATAAGGTTTGAAGTATCCTCAGAGACACAGCTACAAAAGGATCCCACCAACTTTGTCCTCCAAAGAGTACAGAAAGAGTGGATGGCTAGTTGCATACATTTGGAAAGTTAACAAAAAACATGATGAATAAAAATAAATCAGGTCATAGCAAAGTCAAGTGGAGGGTTGAAAGATGGGTGGGAGGGAAGGACAAGTTGCTTGCACAACAGTCCCTGCAGATGGGACCATGGGTTCTCAGGATGGAGCAAGGAGGGAAGGAGCCAACCAAGATGATCTTTCTTTGTCCTTCTGTAACATCCAAACCCCATTTCCGTAAAGGGGAGTAGCCACCATTGCCTGCTAGTTTTAAAGAACATGCCAGTGTTAGGGACAATCCTGGTTTCAAGTATGTGAAGAAAAAAACACTCATGCAGGGGAGAAAAACAAAACAACAGCAACAAAAATTCTCTGGTAGGTAGAGAGACGTATTTAAAAAAAAAATGAATTCATTGATGAAATGCCCTTCTGCTTTGTGACCGTGCTTAGATGTCTGTCCTAGGTCTGCTCCCGGACGTGGCCAAGGAGCTCTGCAGGTCCAGGCTCTTGGTCGCCTCCCCAGTCCCATTTCTTTCTTCCCTCCTCAGAGCTCCAATTATAAGAAACGTCTTCTCATGTCTGGAATCTAACAAGCTTTCCCTCCTCTCTCTTTCTTTCACACAAAACACTTCATGGGATGCTCCTGCACTGCCCCAAGCACCTGTGTGGATGCATGAGCGCGCGCATGCGCCTCTCCAGTCTGGCTCCTCTTTATTCTCTCTCAGGTCTCTGCTTAGATGCTACTTCCTGCCAGCAGCCTTCCATCCTTCTCTGACCCCATGTGTGGGGAAGAACCTTCCTACCCACTCTGAAAGTGCCCAGTGCCACAACTTCTTACAGAGTTCTCGGCTGCCCGATCACTTTTCCAAGACCCTGAGCACTATGAACGCAGGAACCGCCCCTCTTCTGTTCACCATCCGGTCTCCCATTCCTACCGCAGTGCCTGGCACATGGCTGTGAGCCATGAGCATGCCTTGAATGAATGCCATCTGGTTATAAGAACTTGAGTTGTTGGTCTACCCTGTAACTTGATAACACTGCCTTGGCACTGGAGAATTCTGCTTGCCAGGAAAGCCTATCAATTCCATAATCCTGGTGATTCCACAATATAAAGGTAGATCGGTGTGTATTCCAAAATCCAAATTAATAAGATTCTTTTAGTTTATGGATTTTGTGATGTAATTTTCATTCTAGTCCAGAACCTTCTTTACCTCCTGCTGTATCTGAAAGTCTCCCTTCCCTGCCCCCCCACCCCACAGGGATGGAATTTGTTTCTAATCTTCAAATGTTGCAAAGAATCAATCCTTTAACATGCTGATCTGCCAGGACCCAAGCTTTGCTAAACCACAACTCAGAACAAGACCACTTTGACTCTTGCAAGAAATTCACAGACACTGAGGCAAATTCCTTCCACTGTGAGCTCCATTCAATTCAGGCTACCAAGTATTTGTATCTTAGGTACATACATTTAAGGGCCTAAAACCTGCTTGAAAAAAGAAATAAGGCTTATAAAATGACATCAATAGCAGAAATGAAATGATGGGAAATGGTACTAGAGATTGGTGTTTGGTAGAAGAATAGCATTCCTTGAGCTGAAATAGCTTGCTATTTAGAAATAGCAAGGGTCTGACCTTGAGGAAATGGGAAGAGACTGAATAGGGACATGGGCTAGATAGAGTAGAGGATTCTGGAGTTGAGGTTTATAAAAAATAAGCTTGGAAAGAAGCATATTGTCGAGATCCTTGACTATCAAATGAAGAATTAAGTTAATGGTGGATAATTTGGGTGTGGCATTATGGGGCACAGTCACTCAAATATCGTTTGGATCAATCACAGGAGGATTTTTATGAATGTCATGCCTCTTCGTTTCCACATGATTGCTTAGTTTTCTCCCAGTTAACTCTGGATAGGGCATATGACTTGCTGTGGCCAATGAGTCATTAGCCAATGTGATGCATGCACTAATTTGAGAAGTCCTCATTCACTGGAGTTTAGCTGCTCTGGCTACTTGCTGGGGCCCTGTGCCACCATGTAAACAAAGCCTAGGCCAGCCTCCTTGAAGATGAGAATCCACATGGAGCAAAGTCTAGCTGCCCTAGCTGACCCACATGGAGCCGCAGACATATGTTAGCCCATCAGAAATGCACCGTCCCAGCTAAGCCCAGCCCCAATGTCCACCTACATAATACTAAGCAAATACATCATTTTTGTTTCACACTTCTAATGTGGGGAGTGATTAGTTCCTTAGCAATAATAATCCTCTGGCCTTCCTTACCCCTACTCCAACCAGCGCTAGTGCACCTTGCAGGGTGATTCATTGTAGAGAAGACTAGACCATGCTGGAGATACCATGCTGGAGAGACCATGGAGATAACAGAGAAGGTATAGATATTGACACAGATGGATTCAGGTAAAGCCATTGTCTGCCTCCTGCCATCCCATCAATGCAAGAGGCACTGGACTGAGGTGATATTTTAACTCTACTGAGAGGAAAGTTCACTGACTAACTTGATCAGTGAACAATTCAGGTGGTTGACTATATTTTAGAGATACGTAGGATGCCCAGAAAATAAACCTGTACGATAGAAAGTACAAAACCTAGCAAAAGTGGCCTGTTGGTCTAGACATCATCTTTGTTTGTATTTTCATCACCTTGTTGCTACTGAACTTGACATCCAATGTATGCTCAGCTGTGAGAATGCCAAGCCAGAGCAGTGACTAAGAGCTTCTATTCCAGAATCATATGCCACCTACTCGCTGATGGCCCTGGGCTACTTACTGAATCTCAGTTTTCTCATCTATAAAATGGAAATAACAATAGCTTCCCTTTCATATGGCTGCTGTGACAATTAAATAAAAATCATACAAAATATTTAGCGTAGTATCCAGCATAGATCAAACTCTTAATAGTCATCATCATCATCATTTTTATTTTAAATAGTTTTTGAATCTTTCACATTTCCTCAAGTTTCCAAGTAACTCATTTGTATTATCGAGAAAGGTTTCAGCATTTGAATATCAATACTTTTTCTGATACCTAAAATATATTAATTAGGGGAAATGACTTCTTGATCCCAGCATTTAAATCAGTGAGTAAGAAAAGACAGTTCTGTACTTTCCTGATGTTTGGGATTCTAATGTATTCCTGATGAAAATCTATATGCACATTTGACTATATCTGATCTTTATTTCCATCCCATCTGGCTAGCAAGTTCTCATTAAGATATGATTTAAGAACTGAAAGTTCATTAAAAAGATCATTTTATGACAAAGTGAGATGAGCGACGTAGAAATGATTCCATATCTTCTCTAGATATCCCATTTAGGGCTTTTTTTTCCAACTGAATCCAGCATAATTTATAAAAGCACTGAGATTTGCCTTTCAAAGGTCTGGAATAATTCAGCAATTAACATTACACACCCTTGTTACCGGATGTTCTCCATCCAAACTGCAACAAATATAACTGCTAGAAATTTTCTTCCACAACTTTCTTACTTCAAGCAGCATTATCTTGGAAATCTTTCTTTTAAATTCAGTTGTAAGGGAAAACATTCACCATGATTTCCAGTTTCAAAATAGTCTTCCTTGAATCTTTGTAAGAATAGAATTACGAGGACAAAAGCCGTTAACATCATTTTATAAAAAGGATCAGAGTTCTGACTCAGAATGCTTAAAATAAGTTTTTTTTCAGATAATTTTTTCAATGGAATAAAACAAAGCTCACAGTAATTACAACCGTATTAGCATTCTTTCAAGAGCAGGGAAATCAGTCACTGAAACCTCATGTTCTATAGTGTCAAAATTTGTCTGAACTGCACTTCAATAAAATCACAAAATGATAACGGTATCTCCATTCACGCTATTTAAGGATGAAAAACATTAACTGGAAAAACATGAGATGCACCATCAATATAATTGTTATAAATTTCTGTTGTAGAACCAGTTCCCACAAAATACCACTTCAGTTATTCAAACACTGATGGAAAGTACCTTAAAGCCTCTGCATTTCACACCTTAAAGTTACCTTAATGGAAATCCTATCAGCAGGCATGCCCACAATTTTATCAAGAATACTCTGCAGCTCACAATGGAGGAATAACATCTGTCCCTTCCTCTACTGAGAATCCAGTGTAAGAATTGTCATGTTAATTCTGGTACTTCCACTAACATATTTTCTAAAAGCAGGAAGCTTTTTATATGTATATATTTTTTACACCACAGATTTATGAAGTTTTGCCCAATTCCTGCTGTAAAACTTTTTAAGTATAGAAAACAATGTTCTCATTGTTCACACAAGTGAAAATTTTATTTTCGTTTAAGCAATGTGGAAATTAGCTTCCAAAATTAGAACTAAATTGGTATGTTACATAATTCCATATTTCATGTACACAAACTCCACTTAACAAATCACCTTCTGTTAAGAAGAGACAAAATTTTTTAAAAAAATCACCTCTGGGTGATAGCTGATATTTCTTTTAATGAATATATAAGGTCAGATTTCTCACTGCAACATATTTAGTTTGTTACTCTGTTGAGTGCAGTTTTACATGTGGTTATCATGTTCCTATAAAGTGAATATACTTTGGGCAAAAAATAACATTAAAATATTCTTGTTTATCCTGTTTTTTATTGTTAATGGGATTTCTATCAGTCAGAATAATGCTAAGCTCTGCTGTGGTAACAAACACACCCCTTAGTCTCAATGACTTGACATGTCAAATCTTTGCAATATCTAATATATCCAGTTGTCCCTGGCCTTGAAGCTAGGTCATGTGGAATGAAATTATTGTATCAGGAGAAGAGAAATGGAAAAGGCACCTGGATTTTTTATGTTTCAGTCTGGAAATCATCCATGTCACTTTCTCTTTACCAGTCTATTGACTAGAAATAATTACAAGGCTCTGACTCAACTGCAGGGTACCTTAAAAATGTAAGAGAACACATGGAGAGTCCCAGCTATATAATGCAGACACTAAGACAAGAATGAATAATTAAGTGATTTTGAATATGCTTGTTTTCAAACTATAGGCGAGTGACTGGTGCCAAAGCATTCTGAAACACACAGCACCCTTACCACTTCAGATCAGAGTCACTTTTCATTGTGTGCATTGTTACAAGGGTAGCAGTGAATCTAATTAATAGGAATGTGTGCTTCTAGATGGTAGAATGGACTAGAAGGAAATGTGTCTGATCTAACTCAGTGGTTATCAACTGGAAATAAAATTGCATTTGGCGATGTCTAGAGACATTTTTGATTGTCACAGCTGGAAGTGAGGGGAGTGGGCTTGCTACGGGCATCTAATAGGTTAAGGTCAGGGATGCTGCAAACATCCTAGAATGCATAAAACAGTCCCCCACAATTATGAATTATCTAACCCAAATTGTCATGGTGTTGGGACTGAGAAACTCTTGTATACCAGATGGTCCAGCAAATACCAATTGCCTACTGTTGTCATTGAGGGTTTTTGAACAAGGCAGCTAGAGACAAAAGATTTTTTTTCAGCACGTCAACTTATTTGGCTTCTTTGTTGATGGTTCCCACATTTGTATATCTAACTTTAATCTCTTTCAAATGTAATCTACCCAACTATCAGTTATATTTATCTGGGTTCCAACTAGCTTCTTACACAAAACCTGTTAAAATGAATTTCATTGCTATCTTCTGCTTCTGACACCAATCTTCTTCCCACCTTATCTAATGTCAGAACTTCTTCCCATTCAGTCACCCAAGGACATAAAGACCTACTCTGAACCCCACCTCCAATCCTACATGCCACTCAATTCTGGATATTTTGAGTTTCAAAAAGACCCTGGAATCTGATACCTCTCTCCATCTCCCTGTGCTGCTATAACTATAGCTCACACAATATAATATGTGTGTTGTTATTCCTCTAGTTGCCTACCCCAACATCAGTCCTTTTCCACCATGGACCAGCTTCTGTATTGCCCCAGAAGAGCTCTGTGGTGCAGCAAGTCAAGCAAAACATCTGGAATCAGATAATACCTAAATTTGAGACCCAGGTTTTCTTCCATAGCACGTGGCATGTACCTTAACCTCTCAAAGCCACAAATGTAAAATGGGATTCAAAGTCTCTTCTTTATGAAATGGTTGTGAGGAGTAAATGATATTATATAGAAAGATTCCCCAGCACAATTCCTGGTGCTCAATATGTTCCACCAATATTTTTTTTTTCACTGTGTCACTTTAAAAGTGACCTTTAACTTAAACAATTTCAGAATGTAAGAATTAAGCTTTCTTGCTAAATGCCTATTATGGTTTAGGCATTAGGTGTCCCCCTAAAATCTTATGTGTGAAATAATGCAAGAAAGCTGAGAGATGAAATGATAGGGTTATGGGAGTCTTAACCTAATCAGTGTGTTAATCCCAGATAGTGATTAGCCAGTTGGTAACTGCAGGCAAGTAGGGTATGACCAGGGAGGTGGGTCACAGGGGCATGTGCTTGGGGTTTATACATTTTGTCTGTGGTGAGGGGAGAGGTCTCTCTGTTTCTGTTTCTTGCTGGCCATATCCTGAGCTGCTTTCCTCCATCTCACTCTCTCACCATAATGTCCTGCCTTACCTTGGGCCCTGAGGAATGGAGTCCAGCCATCTGGGGACCGAGAACTCTGAAACTGTGAGCCCCAAGTAAACTTTCCTCCTATTAAATTGTTCTCGTCAGGTCTTTTGGTCAGAGCAGTGAAAAAGCAAGCTAAAACAATGCCTTACACCTTCTATATCCTGCTTCTAGACAACTCTAGGGAAACTGTACATTCCATTTGGTTACCAATCACAGAAGTATTGCTTCTCATTGCATCCACTATGCCCAGACAACCTAGGTGAGTAATAAATGCATATTAAATAGGAAAATAATATAATCAAAAATTAAATATATATACATAATAAATAAATGTAAAAGAAACAGAAATATGTCTATGTTTAAAGTTAGAAGTATTTTTCCATTTTTTTAAGGACTTCTTATTCTTAATACATTCTTCTAACCATATTCACTTCTCTGCCTGGAACTAATCCCTCCCCTCTGTTCTAACTTCCAGGCTTTCTTGAATTCCCTATTGTTTTACAGATGTTCGTCTAGTCAGTTTCTAATAGACTGTAAATTTCTTTCTATCAGGATCCTATCAGGTTTGCTGTTATCGATGTTGCCCCTACCCCCCAAACACACACATCTATGCAGACAGACTCAGACACAGCCAATGGAGTGACAGATTTTTCTCATTACTTTTTTCCAGAAACTTCCATGGCTATACACTCATTCCATTTGCACACACAGTCTTCTAAGTTCTATTACACAATATAATGAGGGAAATATTTACGTCACAGAAAAATAGCATTCCCACTTCCAAGATGATGAGAGGAAATAAAAAATTCATAAACCAAAGGAATGAGAGGTTCTAAACTCCGTGTAGCTGGATTGGGTCAGAATGAGCAGCTGTCTCTGGGAGGGTTGACAATTTAATCAGGATGGGATGGCCCAGGCTCCCTTGGATGAACAGGCTCATGAGATCCTCTGCCTTGGCCATATAGCACAGCAGTCCTGACCTGTTATGGTCAACCAAGGTCCTCCCTCCGTTCTTCCACAAATTCCTAGATATTTAAGAAGATAATGGACTCAAACACCTTTGTTGCTGGATGCATGGTGGCCTCTAGAGCAGATGCATGTCCAGCTGACCCTTGCCCAGCTGTGAGTTTTTCTGATCTGAGTTAATCATCTCCCATGTTATCTGAAACTCGGTTCCTAAACCTCAGAGTGACTAAAAGGCAGGATAAAAATCCCAGCTGATGAAAGTTGTATCAAGTGCACCCTCAATTCAAGTATCTACCTGGCTTCTGAAATTGTCTTGTTTCCTGCCCATAATCCCCTATTTCTGTCTGTCTTTCTTTCTTTTCTTTTTCTTTTTTAACCTCGGACTTGTCTCCTGGAAACCTCTAGACTTGCCACAGTACTCTCCGTCTGCACACCTTCCTCCCGGCCTCCCTTAGGTCCTCTTTAAACTAGCAGCCAAAAAGTCACTTCCTGGTAGATGTAGTTGGCAGGCCAGCAAGTGTACTTAAACTTTGTGTCTGATCAAGTTATGTGTATTGGATCTGAAACCAGTTAGTCAATTTGTTCAGGTCCCTAAGTGGCGATTTGTGGTAATGTCTACATCAATATGAACGGAGCGGTTTGCTAGCTGGTTTACGTAAAGCAAATGGCTACAGGAAAGAGGGGCAGCCTCTGGCATTTTCTCTGCTAATGAAGATATGACTGGAAAAGAAAGAAAAGAGACTAGAAACAAAGAAGGGCATCCTCTCTGTGAATAGGTAGGTGAGGTCCACCTTCTAGGTAGAATCCATTTGTCTTCTCCCACTCCTCAGCCCCCCTTTTTTTGGTTGATGCTTACACATAGAATCTTATAAACTTACTCTGGGTCTTTTAGACACCCCCCCCCCCCTGCAATCTAGGGCCAAACTGTTTATACAAGGGAACCTGAGGTGCTGAGGCAAGCTGTGGTTGGAGACTTGTAGAAATGACTGAAACTACAAAAAAAGGAGTGCTGAATGCCCCCTCTCACTATTTATTCTTGGAGTAAACAGTTTCTGCATTTGCCCAGGCAGGGGAGGAAACTGTGTTGGAATTTATTTAGTGTGTGTCTGCATATTGGCTATATCTCTTTACTACTACAGAGTACATTGTTTCTAATAATTGTGATGGATTGTTACTTATGACTGGCTGGCAGAATTCCTTTAGAATTAAAATATTACCTTTTATTTTCCTTGGTCTAATGCATAACCTGATATTTCAGTCAGTTTTCAAATGTAATAAACAAACCTGAAAAGCAAATATCCCACAAGAAAAGCAAGGTGCTCAGTATCCAAAGTGGGTTCCCTTTTAAATCGCTGTCCTCTGCCAGCCAAGTGAACCATTTAACAGGCTTGTTCTTTGGCTCAGGGGCAGTGAAGCCTTCTAGGAACTGAATACAAAGGGAAGAAACTGGTGCATATAAAATACACTAAATCTATTTCAGCCAAAGCTGAAATAGAATGGCTGAAAGCCACCTTGCTCTGGTCTGCTGAGCTAGCCTGGAAATCTCAGAATTCCTGGCTCAAACCTGAAAAGCATTTTCTTAGGTTTCACTTCTGTCTTCAACCACTGATAGGAGATTTGGCCTTTGGAAGTGATGAGTTTTGCACTTAAAATCCCACCTCAATGCACTGGTCCATGAGATCCCTCTGGAAATATGTTAAGGCTTAGATGGTTACAACCAACGCCCTTCCCGGAAATCAACCCAAGGACCCTGACGAGAAGTACATTTGATATGGCAAAGACAGGCTGAGGGCTTAGCAGACCAAATGCTCGATTTCCTTCCCCTCTTCAAGGCATATTTCTGAAATAAGCAGCTTTGAATTGCAGGGTCGCATGAATTTTTATTTCATTTTTGTTTCCTTGCATTTTAATTTGCATTCTTTCCCATGGTTGGTTACATCACTTTTCATCATGGTTGTGCTGTGGAAATGGAGAACACGATTTATGGAGCCTTAACATAAATATGATGCTAGACAGAAAGAGAGCGACATATTAGTTTAGAATTTGCAGACCCTCACACACGCAGCGCACATGGCTGATTTATGAAACCAAGATAGCCTGTAAATCCTAAAGTAAGGCTCTGCATCCATAAAACCCCCAAGAGCAAGACACAGAGCCCCCTCATACAGCCTCCACATGCAAGTCCCCAGGCCAGAAAACAAAGATACACCACCAAGAGCTCAGCCTTTTCTTTGTCTTAGAAAGATTTTTTTTTTTTTAAATAAGCTTCACTCCAAAGTAGGAAGATTCTCTCTTCTATTCATGAGGGTTGGGAAAGGGGATTGGTTGGTTGTTACCCTTTTTGCTCCGAGATCCAATCCCTTTTGGCCTCTATTCCACTCCCTATGCCAGGGGCCATCCTTTACAAATGGCAGTGCCCATGCCAAGTGGCTTCTGATTGGGACTGATAAATGGGAGGCACTGGCAGGAACCCAGAGGGTGGGAATGAGGAAGAAGCCAGGCATTTCTCCCCATTGCTCTCTCCTATGCCTCCTGCTTGGGTAACCCTGAAAGCTGCTTCTCCATGTCTCCAGCTTCTGCTCGACAGCTCTCCTGAGAGTCTAGCTCCACCACTTAGCCTGGCTTCTGAGTGCTGGACCACCTCCTCCTCCTCCTCCTCCTCCTGTTTGTCCACATTGGGGATGATAATAGCTTCCTATCATTTCTCCTCTCCGAATTGTCCCCTCATGTTCTTACAGAGCCTCTGAAGCTAGCCCCTGTGTTAATTTCCCACATGAAGCGCATGGGTTCTCATTTCCTGGCCAAGATTTGACAAAGCAGGTGGAAGCCTGGAAGCTTACCACCATCTCCAACTGATCTGACCAGTGTGCAGACTGGGAGTGAAACATAAATCTGCTTCTAGCTTTATCTACTCCTGGGCCATTCAAAGATGGTCTGACAAAGTCCCTGCAACGTTCATTACACAGTACCTCTATTTTACTAGACCTCACCTTTTTTTTTTTTAAGGTGAGGTCTAGTAAAATAGACCTCACCTTATAATAACTCCTTTAGAAAACAAGGAAACAAACAAACAAAAAAAAAAAAATGGAAGAGACCCAGAGCTTAAATTGCTTCTCCTACTTGAACTTCAAAATCCCAGCCTGAAGACTCTTCCAACTCCAACCCAATCACCCTGCCAATGGAGTCAAGGTCAACCTGACATCTTGGTTGTGTAGCATTTTGCAAATGCTTCTCTGTAAACTCTGAATGTCTGTGTGGTTATGAATCTGCACAACATTAAGAATGCCATGGCTTATATTTTTCAATGCTTTTTATAAATATTGAATTGTGATTCTTTTTTTCTGTCATGCATGGTGCCTCCTAAATGTTTTGATTGCTTTTTAAAAGCAGAAATGGTGACTGTACTACCAGCGATTGCTCCATTTTGAAGGCTGCAAATGAAAGGTAAAAAACTCAAAGTGTGGAAAATAACCACCTCCGTGTTAATCCGTGCGGAGGGAGTTTAAAATAGTGTGGGCCTTTGGTAGGGAGATGTTGACTGGAGGGATGGGGGAAACTTCTGGAATGCTGGACATGTTCGGCATTGTGTTATGCTTTTGGTTTCATGAGTATGCATAATGTGTTTATGTAAAATTTAACTTGTAAGCTCTGTACTCAAGAACTCTGCTCTTTACTGTGTATGTATAGGTCAATGAGAAAAGTAAAAATAATCATTTTCCAAAAGGACTGGAACGTTGACTCGTGAAGAGGTTAAAAAAAGGGGAGGAGCTCATTTATAGAAGAATGATGGCTATAGCATCTTTTAAAAGGATGCATTGATGGATATTGATTGATAAAAGATAAAAGACTGCCAAGGATATTCTCAAGATTACTGAGGAGCATGCTAGAGAGCAACACCTACCAAGATGGGGTGCACAAAGCAGGATTTGGTAGAGGAAGATGCTTCCCTGTCATTCACTTAAAACCAAAGCCTCATCTAAGGGGGAGCTCTGGAGTTGGGATGTAGGCTGTCCTTGGGGAAAGGGGTTAAATCTGGGAAAACCACTAGGTAGAGAACCCTGTTGAGAACATCCAGTTTCCACCATTTCCAGCAGTTGGAGTAATGAATGCCTCCGTTCTGATGTGGGAGATGGATCTCAACAATGCTAGAAGATTCCACTATGGGGAGGTGGGAGGTGAGAAATAAGGAGCAGGAACAACTTTCACCCCCAATATTATCCAGTCCTCCAAAAATGTGTGAGCTATGTGTTCATGAGACCTGAAGTTGGGGGTTGGAGTGATGGGCAAAACTGTAGAATTGGCTTACTGAAATAAGTATCTCATTTGGCATTCCAGGTATCTAGGATAAAATACTGTGTAGCTAAAGAGAACTGGATGGCCTGAGGACTGGGAGACTCCGAGAGGAACCTTCCCATCCTTTATAACACAACCTCTTTTGTTGGGTCACAGCCAAGAAATACAACTGGCACTGCAGACTCCTCCACCCAAGGGACATTCCCGGGAATGCCACCATGCCAGAAAGAGAGGCATCTTTAGGCAGGCTGCAGATGAGTATACATGAGGGGCATAAATTCATTAGTGCATTTGAGTTTGGGAAGTTGGTGACAAGCTGCCACTTTGCATTTGGCGGTTCCTTTTCTGAACAGGTGGCAACTGACTGACAGGCATTCTCTGAAGTGGGGGAGGACATCTGTGTTTTTCACACTGCGGAATATTGGATCTTTCCGAGTCACACATTTGGGAGAACAGCTGAACTGCCTTCTCGTTCCTCATGTTATGATACAAATATCCACCTGATGCACAAACATGAGAGAAGCACAGCTTTAAGCTGGGACTGAGGAAAGCACCCATGCGAAGACCCAGATAGGAACTTTATGAATGGAGACCGAAGATGTTCTAGGAGGATATCTCAGCAATTAAAAGAAGAACATACACAAACAGAGGAAATGTGCAACTGTCACAAAAATCTCCACCAAATCAAACTGACAATGTTTTAGATATCTCAGCAATTAAAAGAAGAACTCAGAGAAGATGTACAGCTGTCACAAAAATCTCCACCCAATCAAACTGACAATGTTTTGTGGTTTGGTAAAACACACACACACACACGCGCACGCACGCGCGCACACACACACACACACACACACACACATACTTGAGCCTCTGGAACAGACCTATTTTCAGCATGAAAAAACCACACCCAACTAATTCAAAGGAAAAGCTACCCTAACCATCATAGAAGAAATCGTATCATATAGAAGTTCCCTAATTCTAGATCAGTTAACCAGCCACCTCCCCCACCCCCTGTGAAATGGGAGTGCTTTTGATTTACGGGTTACCATCAATAATGAAAGCCATTGCTGGATTGAAACTGACAATCGGATCAGGCATCTAAATTAAACAGGAATATGAGTCTCCTTCGAAGGATCCATTACACTGAAAGAATTCCTCTAAAGACACGACGACATTTATTGAGAACACGTCAGAGCAGGACTCAAACTGTGAACAAAATGGAAAATGTCTCAGAGAGCTCTCAAAATTAATTAGCAGAATTAGAAGAACCCTGAAAGAAAAGCTTCTGGGTGGAGAAGACAGATGTTCAGAGGGTCAGCCTGTTCCCATGATGGGAAGCCACTGGCTGCGTGTGAGGACACACCCAACACCTCTCCCTGAAAGAGGGGCCAAGAACCCTCTGACACCTCTGGGAGGGACTCTGGGAGGGAAAGGTCTGGTTGCTGTTATGTAGGATTTTCTTTAAAACAAAGAGCCCTGTGTTTATTTTGATATACCGTGATTTCCATGATCATCAGGTTATCTGTTTGTTTGTTTTTCTGTTTCTTTCTACCAGGAGGCAAACCCACTAAAAAGTCATTGCAGATACAGCTTTAAAAGTCACTGATGAGGCAAAAAAGGATCATAGGTCAAGAAATCTGTGGTCAGTCCATTTTGAATATAAATGGGAACTTCTAAAAGGCCATTAAGGAAAGCAGCTTAGAGGTGCACATTCTAGTCCCCCTTGATTGTCCTTGATGGTCTTGGATCCTGTGCCAATAAGACACACCAGGCAGCATGAAGTTGAAGACCTGGGGACATCTGATGATTAGAGGAAGTGGCTGAGAAACCTAGAGAAACCCACCATCACCGCATTCCTTTTTGAAGAGGTCCTCATAGACCTAACTGACCAAAGGATCAGAGATGGGCCCCTGGGCCCAAGGCAATCATAGATGTGGCCCATGAAGTGGCCCGGTTCAAGAGGAGTCTCCACATCTCATGGAAACTGACCATTTAGATCTTTGCTTTGGGGGAATCTGGACCTCAGACCTGTCAAGGGCTCAAAGCAGACACCAAGCACCACAAAGGAAGAGGGTCCAACTCTGATGGAGGAGAGGCCACCAGGTGCTGACACCATGAGTCAAGGAGAGTAGAGATTTGGTGCCAACAGAAAGAAACGGGAACAGAGAAAGAGATCAGTGGGTCGTTTAGGTGCTCAGGGTTAGACTCAGGGCTTTATCTAGTGTAGGAGCAATGCATTTTAGCTGCCGAAGGACTGAGAAGATGGACCAGGTCAGTCTGTGAGATCAGGGCAGTCTGATAATCCATTATAGTTACTGAATGTCCCCAAATGATGTTCCAGTTCTTTCTGTAGCCCATCTGTGTGCCTTTGAGACTCCTCTTATTTTCCCGGATATTGTTAAAATAGACTCCACTAACTGAGGTGAACTCAGGCCATCTTGGCTCCTTGTAACCTGAAAGCACCTTCCCGGTAGGTGAGCATGACAACGAGTGAGTGTCCACTGTGTACATCATGTGGCCTCAAGATGGGATGATCAAACCCACTGTTCTGTGTTTTCTCAGAACAATTAGTCCCTTTCCAGATTTCTCAAGAGATGTTCTGATGAGAGGTAGATGACACATTCCTAAAATGGGAGTTGGCATTCACGCCATGGCACCTGCGGCCTGGGAACATCCACAATTTCATCTGTGAGGTATCTGTAGCCATGGTGATGAGCTGGAGGCACTTTTTCCTATGTCCATACTTAGCTGTTTATGTGCATCACAGTCCAGAGTTTATAGGTCATGGTCACTTAGGTAAACAGCATCAGTGGCCCGGGATAAATCTGTAGGACCTCTGATTCAGAGAATGTCTGTGGTGCTGGGCGCAATGATGAGTATGGGCTTTCCTTTCACTTCAACTGTTCATACACACAGGATCTGCCTAAGGAATGTCATGTGGCTTAATGTGAGATCTAGCTGCAAAAGCAGTTGACTGCACACGTCTGCTCTTGGTGGTGGTGGCTTCACAGTGGCACCTATTGCACAAGATTGACAGCTGCACATCCATTCTCCAGTCCCTAACCTGGCTCCTGCAGCTTTCGATTACCAATGTGTCAGTTACAGACAATGTTATGATTTAACTGGATGCACCATTTCCTGAGTGGGGGATGGGGGGGAAAGGAACAAGGAATTGCCCTTGAAGAGCAAAGATGCCGAATGCATATCTATACAAAAACATATTGTCAAAGAAAGATGGGGGGAACGGTTCCTCCATTTGGGGAAAATGTCGTCAACTGAATTGGCCCAATTTTGGGTGAAAGTCAATGGATACACAATTGGCAGTTTCTTGTAGCATTTTCAACACTTCTTCCACAAGTAAAATAAGAAATCCCAAAAGAATAAACTGGGGTTTGGGCTCCTCCGAGGCAGAAATGAGGGGGATGTTTGTTTATTTTCTCATTTTCAAAAATCCTGTTCTACTCTATAAATTGATTTTTATTCTATAAAAAAACACAAAAGGTGTGGGGGTTATGAATAGGAAAATTTGCTGATTGTTTGAGTCAGTGACAGGATTAATAAAAGTCTGATGAATAAATAAACAGAAATGAAGAAATTGCTACGGTTTTCTTATAGCCCAGGTTGCAACCATTTCTCCTCCTCCCCCTTCCTCTTCACGGTCTTTAAAATATTCTCCTCACCACCCTACCCTACTTGCCCTGCTTGGGGAAGAAAGTATCATTTCAACTTTAATGTTTTCATTTAATGTAAGAAGAAATTGTGGCAAGATGATAAAGCAAAGGAGAAAAGCAACAAGTGAACTCAAATCCAAAAATTCCTATCAGATTTTTTGGAAGTGGGCAAAACCAAAGTCATACCATCTCACCCCCTGATTCTTTTCCAAATTGCTTCTCTGTTGATTTGCTCCTGCACCAAAGTCTACCTAGGCTTCCAAGTCAATTTCTCTATTTTTCCTAGAACCAACCAAATACTGAGTGTGTGCAAAAACATGGTAGCTTAAAAAAAAAAAAAGCAAGATAATTATCAGAGGGAAGGAGGAGGAAGGAAAGAGAAGGAAAATAAAGAGAGAGGACACAAGGGAACTGGGCCAAATGAAGACAAAGCAATGCACTTAACCCACCTGGAGAGCGAATCGGACCAGCAAGGCGCTCTCAGCCAATCACCTGGGTCTGCGGCGGGGAGGAGAGTCGGCATGGGTTCATTTGGCCGAGGAGTGTGTTTCATAAACCTTACGGTGCAGCTATGAAAGCTATCAGGATCTTCCCACGTTTCCTGTCATTCCGTGGAGATTGGCTGCTGGAGTGTTGGGTGGGGGGGAGAGGTGGGGAGCGGAGGTGGAGGGGGAAGAGGGTGGTTGGGTGGTTGAAGGGGGGAACTGGCTCAGTGGGAAGCGGAATTTATTTTAAGTGCATATACAAAATGAAACGAGGGGGTGGCAAAACCAGTGTATTCCTTTTAGGTCATGTGAGGGAGCCACTGGCAAAGATAATAATATAGGAGGGGAAAGAGAGAGGGAGTGAGAGAGGAAAAGACAGAGAGAGGGAGGGAGAGAGAAAGAGGAGAGAGAGAGACAGAGGCAAGAGGTTTTCTATTATTCGGAATACTGGTAAAGCACACTGAGGCAGCTGGAAGATTAAATTAAGTATTATATCTGCTGACCCTATTGCCATGGTTACCGGACAGCGGAAAATATTAATCAACCCAAGCCTTTTCAGATGAATGTGCTTGAAGAAATACAATAAATATAAATATATATGTATATCCTCCCTGCTCTGCTGTCTAAATGCAGAATGGCAGCTGTGTACCACCTGATAGTGGAGATAAACAAATAAAAAAAAAATGGCCTGGCCTCTCCCTGGGAGGTGGCTGACGTCACTCATGTGAGGAAGGTGCCGCAGTGAGCTGACCACTTGCTCCCTTTCTCTCTAACTGGTTTCTCCCCCTTACCCCCTTCAGCCGTGAACTATCCTGTCCAGCTCAAATGCAAAGTCAAGGGGCTTTTGGTCTTCCTCATTCTAAGGAAAGCAGTTCATGAACTACCCACCAGTCACTCTTATGCCAGGATTAAAGCTGATGCATGGTAAAGTGGGGAAAAAATAAGCACAAAATACATAGAAATAAAAGTAGACGCCAAATAGGCCAGGGCAAGAATTCTCCCAGCAGCAGACACTGTGAGATTCTCCTGCCTGCCTTGAGACAGATGACACTATTCCTAGGATAGCCAAGTTGAGGCACTACAGAGCAGGACCAGGAGCTCGGGCACTAGTGGGCTCACTGGTGCAGAACCTTTCCTTATGGGTGCAGGAGGACTGGTACTTTGTCCCTCTGTGAGAGGCACCCTGCTAGATGATATGTGGGGGTTCCAGAAACAACACAAAGATTCAGGAATGCCCATGACAGCAGGCTGGGAATCAGGGAGGAAGGGGCTTTGAAATTCATTCAAACCTCACTATTTTATAAACCAAGAAAATAGAAACCCAGAGTGGAAGAAGAATTTGTTTAGGCTCTGGGGCTGTATGTGTTGTTGACTAGATTTTGCAGAGTGTCTCCTAAGCCTCGGGCCTAGTCTGATCTCAGATGCCAAGATTTTTTAAAAACAAGTTTATGTTTATGTAAATATAAAATGCTACTGGTTTGAAACTCTGAAGGTGCCGCCTGGCCTGGACCTGGTACCTAGAGATGCCTAAGCAATCTAGTGGATAAGATCCTCCCCATTTTCCCACCTCACGACCCTCTACCTTCCCAACTCTCTTTCCCCCAAATAAACAGAACATTATGGGGAAAAGAGGTCTTGGTGTCCAGGTTTCCTTCCCTTGATGGGTCCTCAGATTCTTAGGTTAACACAGTCCCAAAGAAATGCTCTGAAGTTTAGCACAGACCTGCTAACACAATGCCCATGTGTCTTAGCCGGAACGATCCTAGGCTATGAGACCAAAGCAGGTCTCCGAGGCAGGCCTGGCTCAGACGCCCCCTTGCCAGGAGCCACAGGGGTTCGGATGGCTTTTCTCTTAGTTAAGCCTTCACCACATGTAGCCCTGACCCAGACGAATCAGGCTTCTCCTTCTGCTTAGGTGCAATTTTACACAGTAGGTGACATTAACTCAGTAGCTAAGTCCCCATGTGCAGCCTCGGCAACTACAGGGTCCCAGCAGATGACAGGAGACAGCAGGTTGTATGATCCTGTAAATTATTTCCCCATAGTAACGGCAGGATTACACACTTTAATATGCATACGGCCTGAGAGAGCCCTCTTCCTGGCTGAACCAAGGCGATAATGTGTATTTTGCGTCTAGAAATCCATTCTAAACTGTGCAGCGTGTAATAGACAGCATTACCTAAAGGGCTCCAACACGACCCTTCTCATCTGGCTCCTTCACGGACTTACAAGTACCAGGCCGCTTCCTTGGAGGAAGTCTCCCTTTGTCTCTAGGTTCTCTGGTTTTGTACTGATACTCTTGGGTACGTGTTCAGTACCTATTCCAATTTTAGTGAGCCTTTTCGTCCTACTGCCCACCTACCCCTATTTTTTATATTTCTTTACATGGGCACAATCTGACTCAGGCAGGTGTTTTATTTTTTGGTAGGGGAGAAGAGTGAAACTGTATCAGGAAAGAAGGACAAATTCAATAGAAAAATCAAAGTGGTTTGCATGAGCCACACTGGACTGTGATTACTATATACACTTGGATCCTGAGTTTAAGCACCAGACGCCTTAAATTCAATACAAGATGCCTCTCACTCCATAGTGACTTCTGGAAGAACTGCTTCAAGCAGAACTGGACAGTACCGGAATCCAGTACCAGAAGAGAAGATCTTGGATTCTGTGTCCGAGAAGGTATGAAATTCAGCTTTACCATTTTTCACTTGGGTGACGAGAGAAAATTTGAACCTGTCTTTTCCTCAGCCACCCCATCAATAAAATGAAATAATCATAACGAGCTTACAAAATTTTTGTGAGACTGAGTTGGATTAGTACCCAGACATAATAGATGTTCAGCGAAAGTTAGGCCTGAGGCAGGAGGCAAGGACAATAGGGGGCTGCCCTTTGGAACATGCTTAAGGTTGGTAGTTTGTTATTGACATAAAATGACTTCCCCTAAATGCCCATCCACCCTATTAGCAAACCAAACCCATCACAATCTGCCCAGCACTCCAGGAACAATACTAATCAAGGCTCCCAAAGTGGCGAGTGGCTTTCTCTACCTCTAGCATGTGGAGTTATTTTTCCTAGGCCTCCACTTTCTCTATGAAAGGGATGAGATGAGCCATACAGAAGCATGAAGGTTTAGGGTAAGTGCGTGCTTTGGAGTGAACGTCTGTCTTTTAGGGGAAGAAGTCAGATTAGGGGCCATACCTGATTCTGTAGATTATTTCCCCATAGCCATGACAAGATGATACACCTTTAATAGCACAGGCTGAACTTTGGACAACACTGAATCAGACCCAGTTTATTCTCCATCATCCAACAAGTCTTCAAAAGCAGCACACCAAGTCCAGAGAGAATTGTACACACTGGAAATACAGACGCGATGCGCCGGTATTGTGCAGACATGAATGAAAACCATGGCTCAGTGAGATGCAGACCATAAATGGCAAAAAAAAAAAAAAAAAAAAAAAGAAGAAGAAGCGGCGGGTCTGCCCTCCTTGTGTGTCTTTGACAATTCTGCCAAAATTAGAACTAGGCTGAGGGTCTGTGACGTATTTTGAACAGATCTCCCTGTACCGAACCTACAAAGGCTTAAAGATTGATGCTCCAGGTAACTTTTAGACTCTTTGATGGACACAGAAACTCACTGGCAATGGATCAAATCATCCCAAATTTGGCTTCATGGAGAAAGGCGTGTGCACACAGTTGACAATGGTTAGATATTTTCAAGGTCTTCCCTCCACAGCCCTGCTCCTCGTGGGAACAAGTTGGCTGCCATGGGGGCTACGGAGCAGATATTTTCATATTTGGGCTTGGTCAATCCTGCTCCTTGTCTTTACAACATCCTTCTTCCTCTCCTGCCTGGAGAACTTCTACAGATCCAGTAAGCCTGGATCTTTCTGGTTTGGGGATGGCATGACCACGCTACCACCCAGCCAGTTCTCATCTCTTCTCTGCTGTGCTTTCTCCTCATCCTGGTCCAACCCCAGCTGCCATGACCAGCAGCATAATCCACCAACCTGTGCCTTCAGTGCTTCCTGGCCTGTGTGGAATGAATTCCCATTGAACAGTCCTGCACAGGTGCCTGGGACCATCCTTCACATTGCATTTCTTACCATTCCTACCTGGGATAGCTTTTCCTTCTTCCCTGTCTCAAACATGCCCACCTGCTCCCTCCAGACCTCTGCATGAGTTGCTTCTGTCACCTTTTCTAAGCAGATGTCCCCAATCAACAGATCTCTAAGTCACTATCTAGCCACTTGCTATTATATCATCCTATTTTAATTCCTCTTGTATCATTATTGGATGCATTTCATATTTGTTGATTCATCTGGAAAGGAGAGTAAATGCATGTTCTTATCTGAACTCCTGTGCCCAAATCAGGAATCTGATAGAAAAAGAATGGAACCTTGAAATGTGAATTAGAATAATTTGGATTGATGATCCTATGAATCTTGAACTTCTGGACTCCTCAGAATTCAAACAGGGATAGAAGCTGCTTCAGTCCCTTGCTGGATAAGAACAGCCCTCCCTCACCTTGTCTCCCTAAAACACCTTCCCTGAAGCAGGTTCCTGTAGAGTCATGCTGTGCTCCTCAGATTCATCCCCATGACCCCTCACTGACTGCAGCCTGAAACCAGGGTTAGATCTCAGGAAACTCAAGAGGAGAAAAACTACATCTGCTTCAGGAAGACATAACCTACACACTGAAGGGACCAAAGGACATGGCCAATTTATGATAAAATATGAACCTTTCATGAGAAAAGGTCTAAAGGATGTTCAAAGAGGACTGTTGGAAAAGACAGACAGGCAAAGAACATAATGAAATAAGAAGAGTCTCTTATGAGTCTGGGATTGATGATCAGGCAGAGATATCTGAAGCCAGTCTTAGTACTTGACTAGAATGGTTCCTAAAAGCTTAGGGGTGCTGAGGGTTATGGGGTAGAGAAGGATAGCTGCTTTGGCATTATATTTAGGAATGGGCTGGAAGGGTCAGGAGATGGGAAATGTTAGAATAGATGTAGTATCTAAGACTGTAAAACCCATCACCTGACCAAGTGGCCTGAGAGGGTCCAGAAGACTCCGGTTTCACAAAGTCCTAAGGAAACCCAGCAGTGAGGTAGCACTAAAATCTCACCGGTGCCTGTCCTCTGTAGGTCAGAGTAGACAAAAGGAAATGCCACCATGAAACAGGGTTCCCTAGTTTCAGTGCAGGTAATAGGATTCTTAAATAATACAGGTCAGATAATGGTACTTAATCATTGCAGGCAGGATGGTTAGAATTAACACGATGAGTAGCAAGGCTGACATGGTAACCAGAGATCTGTGAACGTGGCTAAAAATCACTTTCTGATGGGTGAGACAGATGGACAGCTCTTTGCCAAGCAAGCCACCAGTGTGAAACTGAGTTTTAGCAGTGATCTCAATCTGATCAAAGCACTCTAAGTGACTATGTGACTAGAGATGCCCTAAGTGAGCTGAGTATCAGATCCATTGGGTCATAAGGTCAGATAGGCAGATCAACATCACATCCTACAAGGAGAACTGTGGGATACTCAGGGTCAGTTCTGAGAAGGTCCAGAGTTACACCGACAGTTGACCCAGATCCTCAAATGACCAGCTGATGGAGGAGACATGTACCTGGGACTGGTTCATGGATGTATTAGCACAGGTTGGTGTGAATGTAAATTATCTAACTGCTTCCCTCAAGGGTGGCTCACAGGACAGTGGTGTTGGTTAATTATCCTATAATGAAGAGCTCTCAGTTATACACAAGATCATCAATTTGAGATGAAGACAAAATGGCCCGAGATAAGGACATGCAAAGACTCTGAGCAGAGACAAATTTCTGGTTGGTCAGGAGCCTTGAAGGAGCAAGATTAGAGGACTGGAGACAAGGAGGTCGAGGGAAGAGACACAGAACAGGCACTGGAAAAACAGGATGATGGAGCCTGTGGATGCTGGCCATTCTGCTCCTCAGCTATGCCAAATGATTAAAATACTGCCACAGAGATAGGAAGGGTTGACAATGGAATGGCAGGTGGCACACAGAAGCCATACTATAGCCATAATGAATGGGAGGCAGGTGAATACAGCTGCTATTACTACTACTAACAGGGTCTTCCATGTATTGATGTGCCAAACACTATGCTAAGTGATTCTATACCTGTTTTTCAGATTTATGTCTTATAACTGCTCTATGGTTTAGGTTCAATTGTTATGATTTAGGGATTAGGTATCCCCCATGTGTGAGGCAATGCAACAAAGTTTAGAGGGTAAATGTCTGGGTTATGAGAATCTTAATCTAATCAGTACAATAATCCTTGATAGGATTAATGGTTGGTTGATTGCAGGCAGGTAGGGTGTGGCTGAAAGAGGTGGGTCCCTGGGAGCGTGCCTTTGGGGTATTTTGTCCTGGATTGAGCAGAGCTCTCTCCCTCTCTGCTTCCTGATGTGATGTCTTGAGCCACTTTCCTCTACCACACCCTTTGGTTAAGATGTCCTGACTTACCTCAAGTCCCAAGGAATGAAGCCAGCTGTCTATGGACTGAGACCTCTGAAACTATGAACCACCAGATAAACTTTTCCTCCTCTGAAATTTTTGGCCACAGCAGCAAAAAAGCTGACTAAGACACCTATTATTAATTACCACTTTATTTATGAGAAGGTGGAATATTCTGGACTATTATTATCATTACTCTATACTTCCAATATTGGCATAAACAACCATTGTTGCATCTACCATCTTATGCAACCATCAATTACCCTCTGAGAAAGATATCATTACCCCTATTATCCAGGACTGAAGCTCAAAGAAACCGACCACCTGCTTCAGTCACGAAGGTCTATCTCCTGCCAAGGCACTCTGTGTCTCTCCTTGTCCCTGCCCAGAAGTCTGAGGGGAAGGCTGGTGACGGGTGGGCCACTGAACAAGCTAAAAGGAGCTAACTGTCAAGGCACCGATCTGTCCCAGCCGCCTTTCCCTCCTCCTTCCCTCTCTCTTTCGCCTCATATGTAATGAGAGTCAAAATATGATTGCAGTTGAGTTGGCCTTAGTCATTTTACAATCTTGATATTTCAATGTCTTTTTTTCCCCTTAAAACAAAGGGACTCACATGTTCAGAAGTAAATAAATGAAAGCAAAGTGCATTCTAACTCATATATACAAGGTATATGTCCAAAATACTTTTCAGACACCCTTCCATGCTCCTCCCCAGAGTGCTCCAAATCTCAATGAGACTAGAAAATATGCTTTCTGAAGGCCCCTTTTCCATGTCTTTATCTTCATGACTTTCATTGACCTAAATTGGATTTGTGCGTGTGGAAGGACAGCACAGTCAAAGCTCATGAGTCTTGTCATCTCTTTGTTCAGCCTCCCAGGCTGCCAATTATCAGTTCTGTGCACTCAGAGATGTGCAGGACGTACCACATTAAACTGGAGCAGAACATCCCAGCTAATGATAACCAAGTCAAATATGGAAAAGGATTCCTGAGCAAAAAAGATGGAGTGGAGGTCTGAAGACAAGACCGGGTTTAAACTAGGAAGGATGAGAGGAGAGGAGAGAGTAAAGACAAATACAAGAATCTACCAATTCTGTTTCTTTGGAAGAACATTATGAAGAAAAGGCTGGAGTATATTCCTTTGAAATGACCTATGGCTAGGGGGAATCTGGGACTATTTCAAATCTGTCATAGGGGAATCTGGGACTCTATTTGGGAGATGTTTCTTTGAGCTATATCTGTGTCTAACTATTTTGATCATCTGACCAGCTGTTTAAACAGAATGATTGTGTGGCTGGACTGATGGGCTACACCCGTCAAACAAGCCCATCTGGACGATGACGTCGAGTCAGTCATAATAGTAATACATTCTCTGAGCAAAGACAAACACTTTGCTTCCATTGGTCATTTTCCATTCATGGAATATAACATGGGACAAATAATCCCCAGGAAATAAATAAGTATTCAAAAGACAAACAGGGTGCATCAGCACCTCTCCGTACTGCATACTCTTCACCATCACCACTGGACACTGACCAGTTTTGCTGTGACCAGTACCACCACTTCAGTTTGAGGAGTTCTACAGCTCACCCCAAATCCCAACACCGAGTATGCTCACTGCTATAAAAGAGAATAGCCTCAAATTTCCCCCTGTACCAGGACTGTACAGAGGAAGTTAGAGCAGCAAGTCCTCTTTTATAATCAGGACTTAAATCCTACCACAACTGATGTCCACAGATCTGTACAGTTAGAAAATACTATAGTCTGTGTGTCTGTGTGTGCACTTGTATATTAACCCCACAAAAGAGATTCACATACACACAGGCAAAAATAGATTCAAGTACCAATGTTTATCATCTCTACCCTGAACGCAAAGTGGACTGAAGGTTCCATGTTGTGGAACGGGGCTGTCATGCAGCTGCAACTGGAAGGTGATTTCAAATTTTCAAACGCCACCTCCCTGCAGGTGAGGCTCAGACATACCTCTTGCTCAGCCCTCGCTCTAGGATGACAGCTCAGAGGCCTTTTAATTTGAAACTTGAAACTTGGAGCCTATACATCTAAAGCCAAAATCATTACTTTCTCCCCAAATCAATTTCCCCTTCCCTTATTCCCCAATGGCTTTCATAACACAAACTCACCGGGCAGGGGATTTTGTCTGACGTGCCCATAGTGCATTCCCACACCTAGAGTAGTGTCTGACACACAGTAGGTACTCAGTGCACGTGTGCCGAATGACTTGGCTGGATGATAGATGGACAGACACTGATGTCGCCACTCTTGCCACTATGGTACTCACTTCTGATACATTCCAATTACACACCCATCCCTGCCATTTCTTTCTTCAAAAGGTTTTTTTGTTTGTTTGTTTTTGTTTGCATTTGTTTACCTCTCTGGATTGATGGGGGATGAAGAAAGATTAAACATGTGAAAAAGCTTGTCAAGCTGTACAGCACCATAAGCATTTAGGGTGATTATTTCAACTTTGTCACCAGCACCCTGGGTAAAGTCTTTATCGTCCCACTGCAGGTCCAGCAGGCTGAGCTGCTTTCTTTCATTCTCCCTTCACCTCATTTCCAATTCCCATTCAAGTAACATCTGAGAAAGCCCAGCAGAGATGATGCTTTCCACCATTCAGCACCTTTGATGAGAACCTCTCTGTGGCCTACAAGACCCCGAGCAACTGAGACCATCCATGTTTGCGGATCCGCTTGTATTTCTAGCTCTATCTCCTACTCTTCTTCTTTGCCTTGGAAATATTTCCCATCTCATGCTCCCCCAGCAGGCAGGGGCATTTCTGCCTTCACAATGTCTGTCTTCTTCCATATTCATCAGTAAAATTCATGGATGAGTAAGTGAACAGATGGATGTCCCTTCCCACTGACATCTGCAAATCCCACTCACATCTCAAATGCCCTGTCTAAACCTACAGCCTTCTTCCCTTGCTACCTCAGTGGTCTCAGTCCCTGAAGCAAGCAGTCTGAGGGGGTGTGGCTCATCTGGGGAGAGCAGAGAGCCGCAACAGAGTGGAATGACTGCAGAGGAACTGTAGGTAAAATATTGGAAATGGTATAAAATATACACATGAGAGCTAGCTTGACTGTGAGGGGAGGGAGCTGGGGTATTTATACACCAACTCCTGAAGTTCTGGATTGAGGGCCAATAGGGAGGAGGGGAGAATGTGAATTCCCAATCACTTTCATCTGCCTCAACCCCAGAAGAAGTCCTTAGATACAGAGATGTAGGTCCTGAATAATTTAAGTCCTAATAATTCAAGTCCACTGTTCAATAGAAAGAGACAATGAGCCCCCCATGTGACCTGCACATTTCATTGTAAGTTTTCTAGTAGCTACATTCCAACACGTGAAAAGAAAGAGATGAAATTAACATCAACGACATAACTTATTTTCATTTATTATTGTGCTTTAATATGCTGATATTTTACCCCAAATATTATCATTTCAACATGTAATGAACATAAACAACCTTTGAGATATTTCACCTTATTTTGGTACAGAGCACTTAGTTTTTGAAATCTGGAATGCATTTTAGAGAGAGAGCACATCTCTATTAGGTTTAGCCACAATTCTGACATTTGTGAGCCACACATGGCTAGAGGTTACCATCTTTGATGGCATGGGTCTAAATAAGTCACTGTGTCTAGTCACTGAGATCATCTCTTCTTAAATGGACTATTTACAGTACTATTTATAGCATTCAATGTTTAGAAATGCTATTTACTTTTTCGTGTGGTTAGGTCTTATTTCCCTGAATAAAGAAGCATCTGCTAGGATTTACTTTTACGTTCTACCCACTAGTTCTTTTTTCATTGCCTTGTTTAATTAGCTTTTGCCAAATGATTGATTCTGTGAAGCTCCCTTATCCACAAGCCCCTAAGCCTCCAGAAGGTGCATTTGTAAGTCAAGAGCCACGAGGAGATATGTCAGTAGAACCTTGGCAGGTAGAAGGGGACAGTAGCTCCTGGGTTGGCAGCTGGGTGACCCAGCCAAAGATAGACATATTTAACCACAAGAAAGAAGAACTTTAAAGACCTCCAAAGAGGGATATGCAGCCGAATCCTCTAATAACAAATTTGAGTTTTTCTGAGATTTTCCCAAAAGAAAACAAATTTTCATCTATGCAACCTAAATTATCTGTAAGATTTTTCTTTCCCCCCTTATTCTACCCTGATGCCCGACTTCATTTTCGAATCCAAAGAGGTCTTTGAAAAGCATCAGATGGGCACTTGGTGACCAGTGTGGCATTAAAAGGTTAACATACCTTCCTAGCTAAACAGAACAGTGGCCACTGTGCCACAGAACAAGAAGTGCTGGGAGATTCGTAGCATGTAAGAGGCCAAATGGAGAAGGCAAGGGCAGTTTGCTAGGTCCAGGAACATCTCCAAGGCACTAAGTGATAGGCACTGTCTGCTAATGGAAAATGTGAATTTCCCAAGTCTCATTGAAGTAAGCAGACAGGTGTTGACATTTCCAATCCTACCAACTTCTCAGGGGGAAAGGGGTGATCTGCTAAATTTCAGGGGATTCAAATTGACCCATCCTTCTGGACGTCAAGCCTAAAACTTTTTCTGCTACTTCTAATTAAATCAGAAGACAGAAAATTTCCATTGGGGGAAAAATAATCTATTTTCTGTATTATTGGCTATAAATCCATTTCTTTTCTTCTTCATTTACATAAGATTAAGTGGTCAATATTTTATTTCTCTTCTTAAGGCTTTCTATGCCCTTTTATCCACATTTCTCTAAAATCTTTTAATTATTTGTCTCGCCTTTTAAAAAATCTTTTATCTATTTATCTATTTATTTATTTATTTTTATAATTCCTTCTTCATTAACTTTTTTTTTCATTTTCACTCCTATCTACCTTGGACCTATTGTTTATTTTCATTCATGAATTGTACTACTTTTAACATGTACCTTTGAACTTGGATCTCAGTGGGAATTTCTTTTTCATTTTTTACTTCCAGAATCAGACCACCATTCTCTGCTCCTCATTCTTCCTGGTTACATGACATCTGTCTGGTCTTTCCCTTACCTCTTCACCAGAGCATCTCTTCCCAGGGACTTCAACGGTTGAAGGTTCCAGAAGGCAGCCCCAACACATCTCTGCTTCTAGTGCTACTGCCAGCATTGGCTAAAGTGGAATTACCATCACACCCTGGTCTATTTCTTTTATTAGGGGTAGTTACTACTAAGACATGATTTGAGTAACAATTTGTACTTGGATGCTTAGGTTAAATGCTTCACAACTTACCAGGAATTAGGCTGTTTTGTTTGTGAAACAACAATTTCTAGGGAATGAAGTAGGTTTATTAGCAGTGTGATTGGACGGAAAAACAATCTGACACTTCTTTTAGAAATTAAATTATGCTATTTTAGGTACAAAGCAAGTCACATATAATTAAAGATAAAAGAATATATAGAAACTGCTGCCATTGGGGTTGGTTTATATGGACTCATTGCAAACTTGATTTCATGCCAAGTACTTTTTTTTTTTTTAAACAAACTCAAGTTTGGGACGGAAAAGTTAGGTTTTCTTTTACATAATAAACTCATTTTAAAAGTGTTACTTCAAATCTCACTTTTAAAAAGATTTAATGGAATTCTCTGGAGCCTTTCTACATCAAATGTCATTTTAAAGATTTAATGTCAGAGTCTGGTGTCTCTCTACAATTATTATATTTTATGACTATGTCTAATCCCCAAAGTTCCATTTTCCAAAACTTCCCTTAGTTGTACCAAATTCTATAAATTTCAATTGGAATTAGATAATCCTGTGTGTTCATCTAGGAGGAGGACTAAAACTGTAAAGTCAGCCTATGAAACCTGCCTAAAGTTTTTCTAATGCATCTATTTAGTAAAGAATTAAGCATCAGCTCTCACTAAACTGGGAAAGAGATTTTTGAAAAATTATAAAATCATAAAATCATTGTCTTGGCAAATTTCAGCTCATGCATGTTGATCTGTGTCTTCCAGTGGTTTTAGAAGAACAGGTGAGTTGCCTTTCAAAATCTCCACCTGATTCCTTCAGTGCTCAGCCCCTTCTGCTCTGCAAGAGTCTACTGTCGCCATTCATTATTTCTACAAACATCTGGTGTCTAGCAAGTGTACGTAGTAGATGTGAAATAAATGTTTATTGAATGAATAAACCAAATCATCTATGGGATTAAATGCAAATTTAGACAAAATCAATTTAATTTAACAAATATTTATTTAGCACCTACTATTTACACTGAAAAAAAAGGATGATTATGAAGACATAGATTCTGCCTTTGAAGAGTCCATAAAATAATACAGGGAAAAGAAGGACAGAGACCTCCTATATCAGATGATAATGATAATCTGTTGGCACAAACGAATACCCCTGAAGGGGAGGGAGTTAAAAAAAATTCTCAATCAAGGTTAGAGGGACCAAGGAAAGTATCATAAAATACAACATATAAAAGACTCTTTGGATTCATAAGAACTCTAGAATAGTGGATATAACACTGCAGGATACATAGACCCCCCAAAAAAAGCACAACAAATAAATAAAAACTTCTGGATGGCCTGCTTTTCAAGGGGAATTCCTCCCTTGCATCATTGAGCTTAAACTGGGTCTGGTTGTTGGTTGGTGGTTACCACTATAGAGTAGATTACAATACAGATGCTGAAGTGGTCCTGCTACTACCTGGTTGAGGAATTACATCAATGGAATTCAAATTCTCACCTCTACCTTAAGGGGCGATTTTAAGGAGTTTAGAATGGAGAGGAGCACATGGGGAAGCTTGTGGAATGTGAACTGAAATTAATAACTAATAATCCCAGTAAAGTATCATTTATTCTATTAAGTCACTGTTGACCAGCTCTGAATCCATCAGAACAATGCTGGTAATTCCTTACACAAGCATGTTGATCCTATGGATGGAAAGGTGGGCAGGGATGTAGGGCTATAGTATCTCTGTCTTACACTGAATCCCCTACTTCATCTGCCCCCAAATCCCAACATCACTCTCTCGTCCCCCTAATGGCTCTCATGGAAACCACTGTGAGAAAATATGGTAAAAGAAGAGAAAGGTGGAAATCTGGGAAAACTCCAAGAATAGCTTTCCCTGGGTGGTACCCTGCTCAAACCATGGCAGATGCTTACACTGACCAAAGATTTTCACTTCTGCTTATTATAAAAGCCTAAAATTCCACCTGTGAAAGTAGTGGTTTGCCAGTCCCAGATCCTTAGAATCCCAGGTCTCCAAGGAAGTATTTTCCTATAATAAGAAAGATTTCCCAAGCCTTGATCAAAGCACCAAGTTCCTTTCCCTTTGGCAAAAAAAAAAAAAAAAAAAAAAAAGCAAGCTTGCATGGAAGTCTTGGTTAACTAATGAGTCACAGTTAAATACGCCCTTGCTTAATGGCTATAGGAAGAAGAATTCATTATTATTCAATCAATGAAGTTTGGCATCAGAGCAGGATGTCTACCATTTTTTAGCACAACAAATAATATTTTTTAAAAAATTGTGAAAAACTGGGAACTATTAAATTAGAAATTCACTGGATTTAAAAAGTCTTTAGAAAATTACAAACAGCCAGAAAAGCTGATACACCATAAAACAGGCATTATGTAGGCTCCTTCAAAGCATCATTGCAAAAATTAAGTAGGTCCTAGGCTTCTTGTTCAACAAATGTTTGTTCCCCTGGAGTCTGACGTCAGCAATTAGAGTAGATCTGATCTCACCAGGTTTCTTATTGTCTCACTTGATATCAGGTCTGCTGAGGGTATGGGAAGTGCTCCTACACATGCTTTGTATCCCATTCCCCAGGGGCTAGCCCAGTGACCAGCTCAGAGTTAGGATTCAAGATTATAACCAACAGCTTGGTGCAGAGGAGAGGGAGGTTAACTGGGAGACGGGAGCAGTGGACCAAGCAGCCTGGCCAAGTTGGTCCCCAAGGAGATGCTGGATCCCACTTGGGGAAGGGTTGTGGAAGCTCACCTTTGCTCACTATAAGATTGTGTCCTAGGTCCACTCTATGCCCAGGAAGGGAGTTCACTGTCCTTTTATTTTTGCTTCTTCAGACAATGAGGATATACTTCATGTCCTCTTAGGTAGTATTTTGGGACTTCTGACTTGGAATTAGGCTTTTTTTTTTTTTTTTTTTTTTGTACCAGAGATTGAACCTGGGGCACTTAACCACTGGGCACATCCCCAACCCTTTTTTAAAAATTTTGAGACAAGGTCTCACTAAGTTGCTTAGGGACTTGCTAAGTTGCTGAGGCTGGCTTTGAACTTTAAATCCTCCTGCCTCAGCCTCCAGAACTGCTGGGATTACAGGTGTGCACTACCATGCCTAGCAGAAATTGGATTTTTACAGGTTAAGTCAAATAAGCACATGCAAGCTCTTTAGTGAAGAACTCTTGGAACACAGTGCCTGTGAGTACAGTGAGATCTCATAGCACTAAGATCTCAGGGCCTAACACAGGCACAATGTGGTTCTGAACTAGTGACCAGATGTGCCCTCACAGGACATGACACTCTTCACACGACACAGCATATTAGAAGCAGCTAGAGCAGGCTTTCTGGGATACGGTGGCCCATCCCACCGGCAGAGTTCACTAATATTCACGTGAATGTGCTCCATACCACACAGTGTTTTCCTCACTTGCCCCCAAGGCAGAGTTAGCCTGATGCTTGGCCCATTTCACTATAACTTACAAGGTGCTGGGGTCAGGGCAAGAAAGTTTGTTTTTTTTTTTTTTTTTTCAAGTGTACATTCTGAAGGATGGGAAGACAAATAAACAAACAAATAAATAAATAAAATAAAATAAAAAGGAGATCAATGAAGTGTCTTTCACCTCTTCCAGAAGTTTCCCTTCCTTGATTTTGCCCTAACTCACATGCATCTCATAAAGAACTCATTTCTGACTTAAAGAAATTCTATCCTTTGCTAAAACAAACAAAGGAACTTAGATGTGTCTATTCAGCCCTCCATCGTTGAAAATAGACAAGTGGGGATGGATTTTGAAGCCAGCTCAGTGACCATACTAAAGTGGATGATGGATTGATTCTGAGAACTTCTGGAAAAAGCAGAAGAAACTTTCAAAATCTCCATCATTTCTGTTTGCAAATTCTTCAGGTAAATAGTAGCCTTATCACTGGAACCATATATTAGAAAAATGACACCCTGGCAGGTCTTCTTGTGCCAGGAGCCAGGGTAAGTGGTTGGCGTGAATATCTGTATGAGGGAAGGTCAGGAGGCCAAGGGATTTGAACAGAGGGATTTCTCATCTGTCAGCTAATTCCTTCCATCAGCCAATTCAAGCCGTCTTCATAGGCACCTCCCATGAGCAAGGCCCAGGCAATCCTGACCATTTTTTTTAAGTACATAAACACATTCTTTTCCTATTACTTGGCTTTCTCTCTCAGAAAGTGACAGGCAGTCCTCTAGAATTACAGAAATGTCATGCCAGGAAGAACCATGGAGATTTGCAAGTCCAACCCCTTCATTTTAAATTTATAGACTCTGATGTTCCCTGAGAATGGCGACTCTTGCAAAGTGGATGCGTGAGGGAGGGTGGCATGAGGACTGGAAGTGAGACCTTGGACTTCCAGTTTTGTGGACTTTCCATGACAACATGTGCTTGAAAACAAGGGCAGAGGGCAGAGTCACCTTCCTGTATCTCCATTCACCCAGTTCTCAAACAGCAGAAGAACCAGCTCAATGTTATGTTCTGATAGCTGAATGAATGTATGGAGCCTATCACTGGACACTGTGTGAAGGAAGGAAGCCCTCCCCATTCTTCCCTGAGCAATATGCTGGCTGTCCCACTAGGTGTGGTAAAGAATTCAAAGGTGAAACGATGCAGCCCTGGCCTTCCATGGGCTTGGCCTCCAGGCATCTTGATGTGAACCTCAGTAGGATCAGTATGTATGTGGTCAGCTTGTATTAGGGTCACCTATCACCACTGGCACTTGTGTTATCAGGGGTATCAGTTTTGCAAGTTTGTATACAAATTTTTCCCCAGGTGGACTGAGGTTAGAATCAGTATTTATGCTTTTTCATGGAGGGCAAGATCTTGGGCAATTAGACAAAAGCTCTTATTGCCTATTCCCTTCTACTAACCATTCTGCACAATTTGGTCACATAAGAAGCACAGTTCCCAAGTTCAAGGGCAAACTGAAGCACTCACAGAAGCACTCACGCTATACAGACCCCAGGAAAAAGAATTTACCCTGTGTATGGAAAGCATCATCAGTAGGATAAATAGGTGCGTGTGCCACGCAGCCAGGCAGTAAAATGAAGGAATCATAAGCCCCCCCTGAGTTTTACCAACTTGCCTGATCCTGGTGAGTGCTACTGGGGACGGTTCCTCTTTGAAATTTTAGCATACACTTTGAATAATCACTACTGAATGTCCAAATGCTAGAGAAAGCCCAGGACAAATCAAAGCCATGCCATTATATTTATAAAACTTGGTATGCAAAACCCAGTCACTGTAAACTGTAAGGGGATGTACAAATGTTCACTATTTATTAGCTGGATGTTATCTAATGGGTTGAATCTTCCTCTGAATTCTTTCGAAAACCCATCGTAACATGGTAAAACAATGAAAAAGACTCTTGCAGGAAAAGACCACTTAAAATTCACTTACTTAGTTTCAAGATAAGCAAACAGAAGAGAAGGGGGTATGCGAACTTGAAGAGGACACACGGTGCTTAATTTCAGTTGCAGATAACATTTGTTTTGGTATGAGGGGACAATTTTAGCTGCACACTAGTGAACCCCAAGACACCACTAGGTCTAAATATACTACCATAAAAGGTAAAAACGAGAAAGTTCCCCACCCTTGCCTATTCCCCTCAGGACCAGTAGCCAATATCTCCCTGACCTCCTAGAGAGACCCAGAAAGGGTTCGGGCATAATCACTTGTACACAATGCACCCTTTGCAGCCTTTTAATATTTCCAGTAATTTTTCTCTTATGAGTTTTGAGCTGACATAATTCTCAAGACACTTCCCTTTTAAGCCTGACATCAGCAGAGGCAAAAACAGTGTGCTTGGAGACAAAGCCGGGTAGTGCCAGACACGCGATTTACCCTGAGCTTCTGGCTCTTGGTGGCCTTAATGACAAAGCTTTTAACTTTGTACAATCCCTGTCTCTCAAACAAAGACATGATTAAAAGAAGGCGGGGGGAGGGGGAAATAGCATAAAGATGGAGACATACAGGAGGCCAGCTCAGTCCCTGTCCGGCACACAATCCACTCCGAGCCAGGAAAATGATTGTCGTGCAATGGCTAGCCTGGCCAGCCCAGGGCAGCTGTGAGATATAAATTGTCAGCAATGACCATAAGCACTCAGAGAAACAATTTAATTCCTCACTTCCGCCATCATGGGCTGATATATTCTTTCAAGGTCATTACCCAAGGCTAGAAGGGTCGCTTGATTAACGAGTGACAGGCCCAATGAGGGCCAGTGTGCTCGAGCAAGGCCTTATATTAATTAGACAGAAGCTCGGGAAAATAAATGTTACAGAGAAAGGAGGGGCCCAGTCTTGGGCATGAGCTGTGACCTCACCACCCCCACCCTGTTCACCCCACAAAAGATAACACCCTGACCTTGATCCTTAATGTTATCCTTTAGCTTTGTTTTAAAACCTATAAAATACAAAACATAAACCATGCTTCGTTTCATATTCAAAATGACCCAGGCCCTGGCCTCTACTTTCAACACTGCCTTTGTCTCACCCTTTCTCACTTAGTTATTCTAATTTATTGGTTAATTCTGAGCGGGATGAGGAGAGCTGCTTGCTATGAACTTCACATCTCAGAAGCAGCTTAAACCACGTTGATCCGAGCCAAGGGAAGTGGGAGAATGATGACACTTCAGTGTTTTAAGCCCAGTGGCTAATAATCTAGCAATTGCTCTTTAATAAAATGTCATTATCTTGCTTAAGGAGTTAAGAAGATTTGGCACTAACAGTGGACTTTCAGGGCAAATGACCATTAGAAGCAAAAGGGGCTTAGAAAATATTCTTCACTCCTTGTCCAATATATTGTATCTCTTTGATTATTATCTATCCTGCCATCCTTCTTTAAAAGACACAAAGGAATACAATCGTAGGGGATTTTAGGGAATACGATGCATTCATTTTCCCTGGCAAAAGACAACTGGATACAGAATGGGGTTTCACTCACTCCATCAAGAAAGAGTTTCATTCTTTCACCCACACAGTATTTTGATCTTTGATCCTTCTGGGAAAGCAATCCCACCATCCAACATAAGGTACTCACAATGGTTGCAAAGTAAGGCCATGCACTTGAAGTTTCTGGAAATCTATCACTATCTATTAAAGAGAGCTGAGGTAGTTAGTGCAGGCAGGAGGTTTGGGTGGTGGCATTCAGGGGGTACAAGGTTGTTGGTTGAGCCTCCCAATAAGAAGCCACATTTACCTTGACTTTCTGTTAATATGGAGAAAGGAAACCTCCCTTGTGATCCACCTTGCTTCTATGATCTCTTATCTAGCACCATCTTCTGATCTAACACAGTACATACAGATAAGCAAAAAGCAGCTCACAGATGGTCCTTCTGTGAGCCTTGGGGACCTACCATGGCTGACAGTCTGAGATAACCCATAATTGATGCCTGGGACACTGGTCTTTATGTTATCCATTCCTGTGGTGTGGGTGGGACGGCAGTCATGTCTACCCAATAGAATACAGCAAACATGATGGGAGGTCCCTTCTGATGTTAGGTTACAAAAAGACTGCAGCCTCTTTCATGCTCTCTTTCACTCTCTTAAAGCTCTTGCAATGGGAGGAAGCAGGCTGCCTTGAGTGAGCTGTGCTCTACAGAGGCCCACAAGGCTAGAAACTGAAGGCTTCAGCTATGGTCAAGCTAGTGAGGACCCGTGATCTAACATCAGCTATATGAGAAAGTCTGCAAATAGATCCTACCCACTCAAGCCTTGGAGTGACAGCAGCCTCAGCAGACCCCTTGATTGCAGCCTCCCGAGAGGCTTGAATCAGAGGCATCTAGTTAAACTATACCCAAATTTGTAACCCAGGAAAACTGAGAAGAGTTATTATTATAACCGGTAAATACTGGGTTAATTTGTTATGGATAAATAGATAACTAACAAACCCACTAAATTCACAGATATTGTGTGATGGTGTGCAGAACAATTCAATTGCTCGATGTTTCTGAAAGTTGGAGTAGGTTTTGGAATATTGGAAATATGTGTAAGAATTTGTTTCTGTTAATGAGAAGGGAATTTCTATGCATTATCAGCCATATTATAGGTATTCAATGTACACTACCTTATCAGATTTATCAGTTTTATGAAAGATATAGTATCATAATGCATGATTATTACACCATATTTTACACCTCTGAGTCATCTGTCCCTGACAGATATCAATAGAAGTACTAGCCAACAAATTTGCAAAGATAACTTATGCACATATTCATTCATCCATTTCTCTAACCATCCATCCATCCTTCTATCTACTCTTTCAACAAATATTTATTGAGCATGCAACAGCATTGTAAGAGATATAAAAATGTATTCAATATGGTTTATGTCTTCAAGGAATTTATAATCCCAGTAGAGAAGATAATATGTGGACGCTAATTATTGGCACCTAGAATAGAAAGTGATCAGTATCTTGAGAGAAGAAAAGTATAGTGGGAAGTCAAATAAGGGAGAATTTCGCTTTGCTTTGGAGTATCTTGAAGAAAGATTGACATATCCACTAACCCTAAGGAACGTGCCATGAGCTCTTGTCCCTGAAGTAGTGATGACGTGTTTTGTTCAGTCTGGCTTCAACCAATACCACACATTTGAAGCACGGTATCAGAACAGAGTTATGGTCTACAGACAGAAAGCCAGGAAACTGGCACCATGGGAATCACACCCAGGACCTCAGCTTCATTACACCAGCTACATTATAATGATACATTACTGAGCATCAACCTCCTGGATACAGGACAGGCAGCTGGCCATCCAACCTCCTGAATTGAAAACAGCATGTAATGAATCCCTGGTTCCGTAATGTGTTTAACAATTAATAAGCTAGGGTTTCCTTGAGGACAGCAAAGAATAAAATATGAGTATGTTGAGAGTTGAGGTCACCCAGCATAAACGCATGATATGAAAACAATGCTCATTATGAGAAGGGTAAAGCAGCTTTTCTTCTACTTTGAAAACAGAGTAAAATATATCCAGGGTCTAAATTATCTGGTCAGTCCTATATTTCATTCTGCTGGTTAGACCCCTTGTATGTGGCTGATAATTTTTACCACTGGACAGAGTGGCTGCTAAGGGGAAAGCTGCCCTGGTTCAAGGATTTGCTATGAATTTCAGGTAAGTTCATTTTTTTTTTAAAAAAAAAAGCTTATATAGAAAAGGAGAAGAAATCAAGGAGGTTGGTGCCAAGGAATAGGATTAATAAAAAAAAAATACCCTGGCTGTTCTAGAGAAGCCAATTCAGCAGGTTTCACTCACGTGATGTGTTTGAACAGCCTCCCATAGTGAGAAACAGCATGGAGCCCACCCAGGCAGGGTGGGCAGCTGGCAGCTCTACAGCAGAGGTGCCACTCAGAGATAGCCAAGACCTGAACGGCTCTAGCCTTCTCAGAGCCTCCTGAGGTCAGCAGGCAGGTTTAACATAACTGCTGTCTGGCCAGTGCTCACTGTTCAGGTGACAAATAAGGAAACAACCATCAGAATCTGCAGTAAAACCCCAGAAAGAGGCCTAGGATCCCTGAGGAAGTCAGTGGCACTGCAACTGATGCCTTCGCCTAGATCATAATTCAGTGGAAAATGATTTTCACACTCTCAAACTCTGATTTCAAGTGTTGGAAATAATTTTGTCATTTGTAATTGTGGCTCACAGATACCAATTCATGCACCTGCTTCTCAGTGGCTTAATTAGGTGATCTTAGGCTGTGCATGATGGGAGGCTACTGGGCAGGAGAAACTTCTTAAATAGAATTCTCCTTGGATCTAAACTTCATCCCTACGAGGGAAACTTTTGTAGATGAGTGGGCGGGACAACTCCATCATAATTGGCAGTTGAAAGGTATCAACAGTGTTCCCCGGTTCATTATTCCCCCTAAGCCGTTCAGATGTGCCCAGAACTCCCAGAGATGTCTTTCCAAGGATGGAAACCGGCTTCTCTTATAACCCAGATATTGGGCGAGGCTTTTAAGTTTTCTAAGTCAGAGTTCAGAAATTAGTGTGTATACGGAGCCACCAAAGGGATACACCTGCTACTGGCCTGAGCCCCTTTTTAAGAAGAAGGTTCTCCAGGGTAACTTTAACCCCATCCTCATTCCTCAGTTTTCTGGAGGCTTTCATTGATTAAGATAAGCTCGTTATGACTCCAGAGATGCCGTCGTCCCTACATCCTGCTGTCTGTGCAGTTTTCACACTGGGCAATGATCGCCTGCTCACTTATCTATATTATCTCTGTATTACCATCTTCATGAGGTCAGGCCTGAACTTTATTCATCTTCAGTCTCTGGCACAGAAAATGCTTCCCAACCAGATGTGGATCTGAACTGAACTCTGTCGCTTGGTTATGGCTAGACATCCAGGGGCCAGCTGGGAGAGTTCTGTGCTGGGAGAAACACGCCAACCTGCTGAAACCCTGAACATTGTTTCAAGCTGCTGGTTAAGAGCGAGAGATAAAATGGGGTTATGAATTGTTTTGGGTCATATATGCCTCATGGTTTTTTTTTTCCCCAAACTGTAATTATATGTCGGGGAACTTAGGAGTTGCATAGTTTGTTTTTTTTTTTTTAATTTAAAAATATCTTGCCTTTCCGAATGGGAATCTTTGTTCCAAGTCTAATTTGTTTTGGGCTCAGGCCTGACACAGTCCTGGCCACCTTTCTTTGTCCTTCAGTGCTGCTAAATATATCCCAGCAGCTTCTTATGTCTGGATGGATCTCTTCCAGCCTTTCAGGCTAATATCACCTACTATTTAGATGCTTTTGAAAAACCTTTCAATGATAACTTCCCCTTCAAGAAACACTGACCCACAGTTTATTCTTCTGCCTTTCTTAACTGGGAATTTTTATGTAGGGCTCGTTTTTTGTGTGTGTTTTAATTAAGAGTATTGTTTTCAGTGGTTCAGAATTGTGGATCTACTACGTCATATAGATAGGAATTTTCAAATAACAATATTCTAAGTAGCAGTTGTGATCACAGTCGTTCATTAGTTAACTATAAAAGCTTATTTCATGGCATTGAAGAGGATGAGGTCTGGAGCTGGGTTGCCTGGATTTGAATTCTCATTCTCCATGTACTACTAGCTGTGTAGACTTGGGCAAGTAACTTCACTGCTTCTTGGCTACCTTTCCTCATTGTGATAGGAATAATAGTTGCACACACATCATGACCATAGATTTCAAATGGACCTTCTATGCTACCTGGCAATAGCTGTATTTATATAGTGTGTGTGTGTGTGTGTGTGTGTGTGTGTGTGTGTGTGTGTATTTTTTTTCTTTTTCATATCACACTCCAAGATGACTATGATGTTTTCTCCTTTCAAAGTGTCCATGCCTCTTCTCTCAGCTGGGACCTGGATTCCTAGTTCACCAAGGAAAATGAAGGAGTCAGAAGTGGATTTCCAAAAACTCCTGACTGCCACAGCCACTCACCAAACAGCACGTGCATTTTCGTAGTCTGCCTTCTTGCTACCAGGGAGAAACTATTCAAGCTCTTATCTAAAGCTAATCCCTTTGCTTCGTACTAGATCCTGCCTGGCCTGCCGTCTCTATCAGCTCTTCTTCCCTCCTCTCCTACATCATCAACATTTCTCTCTCTCTCTCCTGGATCGGTAGCCTCATTCTCTTGGTGACCACATACATGTATTTCATGACTTTAAACACCATCTCTGTCCAATGTATCCTAGCCCAGACTTCACCTCCAAAATCCAAACTTGAATATCCAATGGGCTATTCCGCATTATTTGAATTTTCTTACAGACATCTGAAAACCAACTACACTAAACTGTTTTTCTCCCTTAACTCTGCCCATCTCCCAGCCTAAATCATTCCAGTTGAGGTCAGCTTCAACCTTCCAGTGGCTTACGACAAAAACTCTAGACCCATGCTTTCTTATGGTTTAGATATGAGGTGCCCTCCCCCAAAACTTGAGACAATGCAAGAACATTCAGAGGTAAAATGATCAGATCGTCCACTGGTATGGATTGACTGGGTGGTAACTATAGGCAGGTAGGGTGTAGCTAGAGGAACTAGGTTCCTGGGGACCTGCCCTTTAGGTTATATTTTGTCCCTGGTTAGTGAAGCTCTCTCGGGCTGCTTCCTGTCTCTCATGCCCTGAGCTGCTTCCCTCTGTCCCCACCATCTGCCCTGGTGTTTTGCCTCCCCTTGGGCCCACGGCAATGGATTCAGCCGACCATGGATGAAGCCTCTGAAACCATGGGCCAAAATAAACCTTTCCTCCTCTATTTTGTTACTGTCAGGTCGGTTGGTCATAGTGACACAAAAGCTAACTAAAATATCCTTGAATCCTCGTATAGCCCCCCTCGTATAGCCTTCATCTCATCCATCAAGAAATCTCAGCTCTTCCTTCAAAATGTACAAAGAATTTGACCGCCCCCACCCCCCCAGCCATTTTTCATTACCTGATGGCTACTGCCCTGGTCGGAGTGACATCATCTCTCACCTGGATTGTAGCAGAAGACTTTCTGTTCTGTCCTGTCCACCCCCGACCCCTGTAGTCTATTCTCCATCTAGAAGCCAGAATGACAAGTGCCCCTTTTGAAACCTAGGTGATGTCATGATACCTTTTGCCCAAGATCCTCTAATGGCTCCACCTTTCATTCAGGGTAAAAGCCGAAGTTCTTACAAGAACCTGCATGGGGATCCAACAGCCCAGCCTCCTTTACCTGTATGACTTCCTACGTCTCTTCCTCTTGCCCAGGAGGTCTCCCCAGTGCTTCCTGACTCCCTCAGCAGGCTTCTGCCTCACAGCCTTTTCTCTCACAGTAGTTCTTTGTCTAGAGCAGAGAGAAATATCCACAAAGGCAGCTCCCTCATATCTTTCAAGTCTTTGCTCAAATAGCTTGTCATTGATTTCTATCCTGACCATCCCATTTAAAATTGGGACCTTGCCCATTCCCAGACCTTTAAATTTCTCTTATCCTGCTTTCTCTTGGTTTCATTCCACCACATGTATCATCTTCTACTATATTACTATTCGGTGTATCCTTATTATGTATATTTTTTGGTCTGTCTGCACCAGGTAGAACATAAGCCCCGGGGATCTCTGTTTTGCTCACTGATAGGTTTCACATGTGTACAACAGTACCTGGCACATATTAGGTGCTCAGTAAATATTTGTTAAATTAAATTGAATTCAGTTCGAGTGATCAGGGGTCTGAGGATCAAATGAGATTTTATATAGAAAGCTCTTCAAACAGTGCTCAATAAATACCACCATAATCACCATCACCGTGGTCATTGCCAAACCATCGTATCTGAGTCTTCCTTGTGACAGTTTGTAGCATGAGTATATAAACCAATGAATAAGTTCCAGAATATTTACTTAGTTCAAAAGGAAGGACTTTAGATTTTGTTGACCTTTTGATTTTAGCCCAGCTCATGGTGATTCCCTTAATAACTCTGCTCCCACACCCCATCGGAAGAGTGGGATACGGCAAATTAGAATAAGGAATATGCTGGTAAATGTTTGACAAAACATCTGTCCAGGGAAAAATAAAAACAACCCCTGCCCCCAATTTGTAGGGTTTGCCAGTTTCCATGGTGTAAATATTCCACCCTGGTTGGTTTCAAGCTTCCAACATGGTGTCACTGAATATGGAGTTGGAGATGTATAGTGGCACATACAGTAACTCCACCAGAGAGATAGGATACGAACAATTGCTAGAGCATAAATAATAGTAAAATATAAAATCCTTAGGAAGTGACTTGTTTTGAATAATTATTAATTATGTTTAATTTTTAATTTTGGTTATATTTAATCAATTGTTTTAGCCCAAATTCCTGTCAATTCAATCTCTCAGGAACTCGTTGGTATAAGTGGACTTCAGCACACTGTTGATGAGATCAGAGTGGACATCTGACCCAAGGAGAGTCACGCAGAGTCTCCTTTACAGAAGTGGAGTCACCCTTCAGAGAGCCAGTCCTTCACATAGCTGGGATATAAAGTTGGGAACTGTGGACAGCTTCCATTTCCATGACACAGGGGAGTAGGAAAAGGCTGCTGTCAGGGAACAGAGATCTACAAATTGAACCAGCAAGAAGAAACAAAGAAAAAAACTCTGCCTGGGGTGCTGGTCACCTTTCAGTTCCTGGATCCAGCTGTTCCAGATGCTTGGCACTTGGGTTCCATATGTTCCTCTATCTTTAAAATAAATTCCTCATCATGGCAAGAGCTCCAGGTGGTTTTAGATACCTGAAAACAAATGTCCTAAGGATACATTATGCTTACTTGATTGGGGTTGGCCTGAGTTACACCAATTCAGTCACACTGATTACTTTATGCTTGTCAGCAGGTATAGATATCTTTAAATAGAAAAGTGAATTACTACATAATGAGCACATTTGTGTGAGCTGAAAGAATCTTTCGAAATATCAAGTTTCCATCAGAAAAGATAATTTTAAAAATCTTTCAGAATATGAAATTTACATCAGGAAAAAAAAATAGAATAAGCTCTTGGCAATGAAAATTTTGGAAGCTGCAGTCTCCGTTTACACTGAGTAGTGCTAACCGAAAGGTCACTGTTGGCCAACTTCCAATATTCTTGTACCACTTTTTGAGATTCTTGCCGTAACTGTCTCTCAGCACAGTCAACGTACCACAGAAGAGAAATGCGACTCATTCAATCTGCATAAATTGTAATTTTATGGAATTGTAACCTAAGCCAAAATATCTATAACGTCATGGACCTAATGTGTTAATTATATCTTCGTATAATTTAGAATACACAGAGTATTAAACAATGCCGCTGTGTGTGTCACCTAAGGTGGCACTAGGAACATACCTGGGGGAACATCATGGAGGTCAGGCTTGTTTCTTTAAAGCCAGCCTCCTCTCCGGAGGTTGTCCCTGAATCACTCCTCATAGCCTGCAAGAGTCTGCATTTGTCAGAGGCTATAGTACACTTTCAAGCTCTGTGGCGGGAAGAACTAATCTGTGATTATTAAAGTGAGAGTATTACATGGTAGGCATACATGTAACGAAGGGATCTGTGTTTTATTATTTGGGAAGATGTATTTGCATAGTTTAATTCAATGACATTCTTTAGTAAAAGCAGTGGCAGCAGCAGCAGAAGCAGCAGAAACTAACACAATGAGCAGTAGCCAACTCTACCTTTCAACTTCATGCTAATTTGTCCTAGGGTGGATCTGACCCGAGTATCCCAAAGACACTAGCAATAACTTATTTATTTCATCACATGCTGGGCAGACAAGAGACCCCTTTTGGTTACAACCAATTGAATTTATCCTCTCAACACACAGTAGCCAAGCCTTAAGTAGACACAGTGTTTCTGGCTGATGTTTATCTTCAGAACTTCAGCACCTGATGGTCAGAGTTCAGCATCGCCAATAGTACTTTTAGCCCCAAGAGGAGAAAGTGCACCAGTGTTTTCTTGGGTTTTGACTCCAGTTTTCCAGTCACTTCTTAATGACGTAAGCGGGTAGCCCCCAGCATCTGAAAATACCTAAGTACTACTGTGCTTAACAGGAGGGCTACATCTGAGGTTGCAGAGACCAGCCAGCCCAAGCACACCTCTATACCTACAGCAAATCACTTTTCAGGAAACCCATGAAATGACACTGGAGTCACAGTCAGCCTACTCTTTAACTCCTACCAGAAGTAACTGATATGCAGCAAAAGGCACAAAGCTGACCATTTAGGACCTTGGATTTATTGAAATTCTATGGACTTCTAAGACAAAACACAGTAGTTTCAAATCTATACCAACAAGGAGTTTAGGACTTATTGACATAGTATTGAAATGGCTATTGCTTCAAATAACTTAATCCCAACTGCAGATGGGAAATATTCAGAAAAAAAATACTGCATTCTTATTAAGCATGTACACACTTTTTTTCTTATCATTATTCCTTAAACAATATAGTGTAACAACTATTTGCCCAGCATTAGAATATATCAGGTATTATACATAATCTAGAGGTGATTTAAAGTATATTGGAGGATGTACATAGGTTATATGCAAATACTGTGCCACTTTATCAAAGGGGTTTGAGTCTCTGCAGATTTTGGTGTTGATGGGAGTTTCTGGAATCATCATCTGAGAACACCAAAGGACAACAGTTTTGACTAATCATTTCTACATTCTTTTGTGTTGTTGTTCCCTGAGTAATCGGTAAGAAAAAAAAGAGGTGGGACAGCCGGGGAACCATATAGAACATTTTGAGTTGGAACATGAGCAGTACGTTGCCACCAGGCATAGGCACATATCACACCCAAGAGTATGGTGGGCGTGTTTTATCCCCCCTTTCACAAACCAGCCTAAAACAAACATAGAAAGGCCTTTATGTCACCTTCTCCAGCTTTTCAGCCTAAGCTGTCTTCTGTTTCCTTTGCCACATAGGGTTTGGAAAACATTTCACCAAGAAGTATTGGAAGAAAATCTAATTAATGGTTCAGGAAAATGGAAAAGTCACCCTCTATGTGAACACCAAGCCCAAGACCAGCACAAAGATGTACTTAGTGAGAAAAACATAACACCGCATGCCACAAACAAAACCTCAGTAGGTATTGGTGCCATCACTTCTCTCTGAAAAAGTCGTATACATTTATAGCTTCATGGAAAGTCATATAGATTTTATATTCCAAGGAAGGAATCCTATCTCCTGTCTAAGCAAGGATGAGAGATGTTTGGACAATACAACTGGGAAGGAAGGAAACACTGTAGCATCACTATCTCCTCTGCAAGGGGTCTTGTTCTTCTCATAGTCCCCAATTCCACACTCCTGGCACACATCTGTTAGCAAACACAGCAGAATCACAACTGTTTAGAATCACAGCCTTGGTGAGTCTGACACCCCACATGGAAGCAGTTGTTTTGGGGAAAAATAAACAGACAGCTCTGCTCTTCCTGGTCAATAGGAAAACTCCCAATAACACCTTTTCCTATCACTTTTTCAATAACCACCTTGGCTTGCACGGAGTTATTATGAAGTCACACACAGTGTTCCACAGTCACCTCAATAATGGCATCATACAGCCGGGTGTGGTAGCTCATGCCTATAATCCCAGTGGCTCAGGAAGCTGAGGCAGGAGGATTGCAAGTTCAAAGCTAACCTCAGCCACACTTAGGGAGACCCTAAGCAACTTAGTAAGACTTTGTCTCAAAGTATAAATAAATAAATAACAATAAAAAATAAAAAGAGCTTTAGCTCAGCAGTAGAGTATGCCTGGGTTCAATCCTGGGTGCCAAAATAATAACAACAACAACAACAATGGTGTGCACCAAACCCAAAGTCACTGACTTAGATCCTTAGGGGAAGAAGGATCACTTGCCACAGAGGAGGGATGTGAATATGTGTAAGTCCCCTGAGAGGGTCTAACCCTGAGAGGGAAGATGGTGTGTAGGTGGGAATTAGCACAGAATTCTAAATTCTCACCAAAACCCCCAACTAATAATTCATGTTGTCAAACACACTTGACTTTGAAAACTGGGGGAGTTGAACCCATGTTTCTTTTGTGGACGCCTGGCCCTGAAAACAGGTGTGTCATCCACCTGTCTCCGCATTCAAGCAAGGGTGCAAATGAGTTTGTGAAATTCTATTCTACATTGTCCTCGGGTGCAACCGACTTTACCTCCTTACTTACGTGTGCCCATCTGCCTCTCCTCTAAGCCTCCACGCCCCTAAACATTTCCAAACTCCCTTGCTGCTAGGGCCACTTTTCTTCTTTTTATATTTTTTTCCCTTCCTCCTCTTCTTTTTTTTTCATAAGGCCTCTGGCCTTACACTGCTGTTTATCACCTAAGGCCAACTTTTTCTCTCACTCCTTTTCCCTCTCTGTTTCTTTAAATCTCTAAACCACAAAGCAGCATGCAAGCAACACCGTGGGTCAAGATATCAAAAGCAGGAACTTTTATAGGTTTCCTCGATAACATGGACAATAAAAGAAGAAGGCGCACCGGCAGCATTACTGACCTTATTTGATGCTGAGCAGTAAAGAGAGACAGCTCCTCCGCTGCCTGCCCGAGTGGTCCAGGCCGTTGGTGTGTGCAGGGGGAAGCTGTCTATCCACACTCGGCCCCACTTTTCCTACACTCTCATGCCAAAGCTTTCCAAGTGTTTTTTAGCAAATAATATCCAAATAAACAGAAGGCTACTGAATACATTAAACTCACTGCAGCAAGAAATTGCTTTTTGATGCCCAGTATATGCAGACACAGTTCTCCCCCACACTCACATATATCTGAATATCAGTAGGAATTCAGACTGCTATGGACATCTAGGCTCTGAACGCAGAGATCTATATTCCAAAAATCCCAGCTGTTGATCAACTCTCCCCACACATACCGCAAGCTATGTGTTGCAGTGACTGGTATTAGGGTGAGAATTTTGGAGCTCATTGTCATAGATTTTCCATGTAGGCATGTTGTACTAAAACTAAATGTATTTGTCTTTGGTCTGATGTGGCTGCTGGTTTTCATGTGATATGAGCCCAAGAGGAGGTGGCTTCAAGCACCCTTAGGAATAAATGTTTCCAAGACCATATGGGCTGGTGGACCCCCGAGATGGGTAGAAATGAAATAGAACACTTCTGCTCTGCATGTGAAACACACACAAACACACACACACACACAATACACACACACAAAATCCTTTTTTTTTTCCCCAAATAGTGAAAACCACTTTTAAAATCAACTTTCTGGATGGACATTCTTTCTCTCACAATAAGTAAATCCACTAAGGAAATGAGTCCTTTTTGCCTTAGAACCCCAACAACCCCAAGGTCTAACTTCCAATCTCATCAAAAGTCCCTAAAAACATAGGCTTTGTCTTTATGCAAACAAACAAACAAACAAAAAATGCTAAATCATCTTACCGTCAGTAAAAGTAGGAGAAAATAATGTTCTCCTTTGGAGACATCCTGTTGCCTGTCCCCCCAGGAGTCACACACAAAGACAATTTTTTGTTCCCTCCTACCCCCGTTAAAAAAAAATTACCATTAGAACCTCATCTTATTTCTTATCACCATCACTGTTTCTAGACCAGATACTGGGCTTGTTGACGAATGTTTGTGAAAAGCAACCAGAACCAGGAGTTCCACATTCACATTTATCTAGAATAAGCCCCAAGCAAAGACACCAACATGCAGACTGGTGAGGCCACTGCAGACACTGGTGTGAGCCGGGCTGTCTGTGCACACAGGGCACTCACCGCGTGGCCTATGCTTTGTAAATGCAGGGGATTTGGGATCCAGGCAAAGGACAACCTCTTTTGGGACAGACAGTAGTAGTCATCTCAAAGACCACACTTCCTCTGCTCTCCTATCTAGCAACTTCTCAAAAGTATCAAGTCATCCTGACCCAATGGCCTTGCTGCACTCCCTGGCCTGTACCCATATGCACCCTGGAACATGTTCTCATTTTTATGAGTGTTTATATTGAACCCAGCAAATTGTTGTGCAATTTCATCAAGTTTCTTCCCCATACCCCACCCCATGGGGTACTAGAAATGCATAGTCAAAAACACCTAATTAGAAACCCAATTCTTCTATTTATTTGGCAGATGAATTAGTTTCCAAAAATGCCCTCTGTCACACAGACAGCAAGTGTGAGGAACTTGCACACCAAGACTGACACCCGGACCCTGCCATTCTTCCTGTTCCTTCAAGGGACACTGGGCACCCAGAGACAGCTCCAGGTCTAGCTGCCCATGCACAACTAGGAATGCCTTGCCCGCTGCTCCCATGCCTCCTTGGCCAGCCCTGTTCTCTGCTTGCCTGCATAGTCCTTTTAGCATCATATGTCAATGTCATTGCTCCCTGAATGAGATCAAGCTCTGAAGGTGGATGCAGGATGCATTTTCTCCCATGCAGTTTTTTTTTTTTTTTTTTTTTGCACCAGGGATTGAACCCAAGGGCACTTAATCACTCAGCTACATCCACAGCCTTTTTATTTTTTTGAGACAGGGTCTTACTAGGTTGTTTACATCCTTGCTAAGTTGCTGAGGCTGTCTTCAAACCTGTGATCCTCCTGCCTTAGCCTCCCTAGCCACTGGGATTACAGGCATGTACCACTACCACCATGCCCAGCCTCTCCCATGCACTTTTTTTTTTTTTTTTTTTTTAGAGAGAGAGAAAATTTTTAATATTTATTTTTTTAGTTTTCGGTGAACACAACATCTTTATTTGTATGTGGTGCTGAGTATCGAATCCAGCGTCTCGCGCATGCCAGGCGAGCATGCTACTGCTTGAGCCACATCCCCAGCCCTCTCCCATGCACTTTTAAGTGAAGGATCTTAGGCACAGGAAGGCTCCCTGCTTGTGACTGGACCCGAGGAATTGAGCCTGGGTGTAGGGACTACTACATAGGGCCATCTCCCACCCCTTGGATACAGCCTGGGCAGTACTGGGTGATATATTGGGATGGGGATGTGGTGATAACAATGTGACCTGAGCATAGGTAAATGAGGGAAAGCATTATTTTTTTTTTAAACTGGTATCTTCAGTTTTATACAACTGAGCTAAACGGACAGACACCTGCCCATGGTCATAGATGAACTGGTGGAGTGTACCTATCAAGGCTGAATTAGAGGACATGACAGAGCAGAGGTATTAGTACACAGTATAATACCTCATTTTTCAGTGTCACAAACTAAACCTGAAAATTCTTGAATAAATCCTGTTTCTGATGACATTTTTTAGAAATGACTTGATGTCATTGCCTTCATTTATTTGTAGGAAATGTCTGGATCTAAGAAGACTCTACAAAGGGTAGCCAGACCTAACAAGTGAAAAAAGACATCTAATTAAATCTGAATTTTAGATAAATGCTGACTAATTTTTAGTAAAAATATATTCTACGCAATATTTTGGATGTATTCATACTAAACACATCGCTTGTTGTTTATCTGCAATTCAGATTGGACTGGTATCCTGTATTTTATCTGGGAACCTTAAGCCTTCAGAGTCTCTGTGTGTGTGTAAGGGGGTAGAGCAATGTAACTTCACTCTGTTGTGTAGATTTTGGGGAAAATGCATTTCTGACCTCTGACTTCTTTCTGGGATAGAAATACGGTCACTGGAGAGAAGATCAGATGAGCTTTGTAGTTTTTAGTCATATATTTCCAGGTGCCAGGGGAACACGGGAGGGAAGAAGGATTCCAAGTGCAATACTGAATTACCACCTTAGGAGGATGCTCAGCTTGGGCAGGTGTGTTTTTCAACATGGCTCTCTAACAGAGTGCACACAGGTGATTAACATTCCTCAGCTGAGGTTTATGACTTCATTACAATATTTCTCATCATAATTGAATAGGTAAAAATACCTGGCTATTAAATACAAGCCTATCCCTCAGGATGACCAGATTATCACTTGAATTTAAAATCTTTCTGAATTTTTAATAGTGCATAACAAATACGATTATTTATGCACTTTCTTCCAGTGCTCAACTTGCCAGGCCTGCGATTATTTGGAACGCCTTCAGTTTCAATGGGAGGGATTAAATCGAGCTGTGAATCTCTCTAAAATATGTAGCCAACAGATCCCCCTTTTTCCTTGTGCCCTGGATGAAGCCTGTCCAGAATTCTTCAGAGGCACAAGCAGGGCCTGGTTCTGCGCTTATTTAGCAACCCCTGATAATTAGCAGCGAGGAGATGTAAGGAGCTGTGATATAAAGGGAGCAGCTGAGAATCCATAAAGCTGGCTGATGAGAAAGTCAAGTGGAGACCTGCCTGGCTGAAACCTCTTCAATAGATCTGTAGTCTGGACTTGAACCCTGCCCTCTCACCTCAGGGTCCGATATTTCTTTTTTTCTTTTTTTTTTCCCCTGCCCAAGTCCCCTGCCCCCACCTTCTCTTCTCCTCCCAGCTTCTCTATCAAGTAGAGATGTACTCTGACTGAGAATAAATGTGAATGACCCCCATCTACCCGCCCCCACTTCCCTGAGCCTTCTGCTGCAGAACAGGGTGGGGGAGAGGGAGACAGAGAGAAGAGGGAGAGGTACGAGAGAGAGGAGGAAAAGGGGAGAGAGAGAGGGAGAGAGAGAGAGAGAGACGAGGAGGGTCCCCCGACTTCCTCACAGGTAATTAAAGGGACTATTTTCAAGGTTGCATGGGCAAATGATAATTCGGCCCTAATGAAGCATCGATCGCCTGGCACTAAAGGTAGAAAGGAGCTGACATTCATTCAAAGGTACCTTTAACTGATGTAAGATGCTGCAGTGGGAATTATCCCTTCTCTGCTGTCATTGCCTAGGACTTGGGTTAGGAAAATAAAATTAAATTAAAAAGGGGAAGTTTGTTTGAAATTTATTTTATTCTGCATTGCTGCAAATGCATGTGTCTGGCTTTGTTTTCTTTTTCTTTATCCCTTAAAAAAAAAAAAAAAAAAACAGAATGCACTGGGGTGAGTTCTATTTGCTTGTAAGGAGGTCCACCCCCCCCACCCCCATACACACACACTTGGGGTAAATTTTCTTCATTAGTCACATTTAAAAGCCCACCAATCAGGCCTGCCCATCTGGAATTCATGAGGTCAGCGATGGACAAGCAGTGGACTCCCTGGGAAGGGTTAGGGCCCTGCTATGTGTCTGGAAATCCAAACTCTTTTTCACTCCACGAGTGTGGTCACTCTCTATATTGTGCTGGTGTTTGCTGTTTTGTGGCAAAAAACGGAAACCTCAGGGGAAAGAGGGACTAGCAAAGTGGGCCAGGTCACTGTGCAGGGGGCAAGGAGGCTGTGTGACCAGGATGGAGCGACAACAGGACTGGAGGAGCTTGCAAGATGAGGTCTTTGGCAACACGGGCGGCTGGATGGGTTTTGAGGTTACAAAAGAATGGCAGGCCGAACCCCAAATCCAGGTGTGGAGAGAAACCAGAGCAGAGCCACCTGCCAGCCCACCTGGGAAGAATGATTCCTTGGGGCTCCCTAGCCCTGGACATGGCTTCTGGTTTTTCTCATTAGTCCTCAAAATGTTTGCATTTGGAAAACATCCTAATGTTGTCCAAACATAACATTGCTAGTCCAAATACAAAAATGTTGGTTGTTCCAAGTAAATCAGGGTGGATGATGGGGGAGGACAGTCGGTATCAATTCCAAAGCAAGTTGAGCGTTACGGTGGAGATTTTGCCCACAGCCCCGCTCGGCTGGATCTTACAAGAGGCCCCGGTTTTCGACAATAGCAGGTCCCTTCAGAGCAAGAAACACAAAGGGAATTTGCTCTGGTTCACTCTCCACAGTGAGGCCCTTCGGAAGCTGAACAGAGTCACTTTTCTTCCCCTGATAAAAATAAGTAGGGGCAGAGGGGAGAATTCCCTTGTACACCCCCATATAGACATCCAGGGGACAATAAACTGAAGAAAGGGGACCTTTTGACAGGACAGTTCAAATCACAGCCTCCTTCTCACATGCTCTTTCTGTCTGTCTTTTTCCTTGCAGAATTTATCGTCTGTTTTTTGATTTGGCTCTTAATTTTGGTTTGGTTTTGGAGGGAGGGGGTGGCAGGATATATTATTTAACTTGATAAACAGCATTAGCACACCGCCCGGCTGCCTCCCCGCCTCGTTCCCTCTCTCCTATTTATTCATTTGTGTTTACATTTCTAAGACATCCCTTTAGCTGAAGGAGGACACTTCCCACATATTGCAGTATTGGCCATTAATGCAAAAGGATAATTTATTGGCTGCACAGCCTCTGAAGTTGAATTTTGAAAAGAAAAATCGGAGCCCAGTTTTCCTGGGTTTGCTGCATTCATGTGTATTTACTTTGTACTTTTCTCTCCTTTATCTTTGAAACAGTTTGTAACATTCTATTTATCAATTTGATGCTATTTCATCATGCTTTTTATTTATTTATTTTTTTCAGCTGAAGAACAGGTCAGGACACAGAGGCAGAAATTGTGCAGAACACCTGCTGAAATTAAGGGGAAAAAAAAAGTTTTTCCCCTAAAAATGGCTCAACCGGAGCCCAGCAGATCCTATCTGCATTAATTTGGCTGAACAACAAGATACTGCAGAGGACAAACTCTGAATAAAGCAGTTCCGAGTTCCCAGAATTGGCACAGCTCAGACTAAACAATGGCTGCTTCCTATTCACCTTAACCCAGCTTTTCAAAAGAACATCCTTAGAAACACAAAGCATCAGCGGGAAATGGCAATTTTATGAATCCTAATCAATCAAAGGGCTTATTAACTCAATGTGAAGCCAGATTAAAATCTTTAATTATAAATCGTGCTAAAAGGAAAAACAAAATGTACTTATGGTACATTGAAAATTCCGGATATTAACATAGTTGCTATTATCTCTTGCAATATTAAATTCTCCCTCCCTTTTCTCCCCCAACAGCCTCACCTTTTTCTATTACTAAAGAACAGGGCTACAGAACCCAAATCATTTTTTTCCCCTCGATTTATTAAAATGTATTCTTTTTTCTCCCCCTGTGCATCCAATAGGTTGCCGTTAAGCTGCGTTGGTGGTTGTAGGAAGGGGTATGAGAAATCCCATTACTGAGCCCCGGGCGGGCAGCTAGGGTTTCAGTGAGATGCTGGGGGTAGTTTGGGGAGCTGTTTATTAAGGGGGCAGAGTTGGTGTTATAGGGTTTGTAGGTTGCTTTTTTTTTCTTTCTTCCTCTTCTTCTTCCCTTTTCTTCCTTTTTTGGGGTAGGGGGAAGACAGCAATCAGATGTGGAGCATTTTCGCTAATGAAAGCGGCATGCGTGTCTGTGCTGGTAGGATTGATTGGCAGGAGTGGAGATTGCCAGCCCCAGGAAGAGTCTTCGCTTTAAGCTAAGGTGTGAGAAAAGGCTTTGGGTGCTGCTGCTGTTGCTGCTGCTGAAGCTTCATCTTTGGCTTCTCCTTCTATTCTTATTTTTTCTTCTTTTCTTTTTCTTTCTTTTTCTTTTTCTTTTCTTTTCTTTCTTTTTTTTTTTTTTAATCAGGAAGACATTTGGGAAATGACCACAGCAAATTTAATCCCAGTTGGGGGATGAGGGAGGGAGGAGGTGGAGCAGAGCCTGTGATTCACATGTTTTATTTATTTGTTCAGAGTCACGGCCATCCTATTGTGTGTCCCTCATTCTGTCATTTCAGGCCCCTCCGACCCACCCCCTACCCCTGTCCCCATTGTTAATGTAAGAGGCAGAGAATATAACCACATTTTATAATAATAACATATCCAACACTGCAAAAGCAGGAACCTCATCTTGAGAGGGGGCCTTTTTTTTTTTTATATTGAAATGATAAAAAAGAAAAGAACAGAAAAAGAAATCTTTCTGTCCTAATGACAACGTAAGATGGAGAGATTTGTTCTTTGTGTAGAAATTCAGTGATCTTCAGAGCTAGGGTACATGCCCCAACCCTCCCCTCCCACCCACGCACCAGGCTATTGTAGGGCTCTATTTTTGTATTTACAGAGCAAGCCCCATGTTACCAAATTGGCTGTAAATTAAACAGAGAGAGAAGGAAGGAAAGGAAGAAAGAAAGAAAACTGTAAAATCAGAGTTAATAAAAAGAAAGTAACACCCTGGTTTAAATTAAATCCTACTTTGTTCCTTTTGTTCAAAGTTCCCACTTTCTTCCTCTCCGTCTTTGCCAGAAAGAGTCCCTTTCTTTGACTATTTCTTTAGTCCCAGGGACGAGAAGCTCTCGTCCCAAATTAGGTCTCTTAAGAGCCTTGTCACTTTCTTTTCTAACCTTAGGACCAGGTTTTATCCACATCCAGGGGACACGGGACGGGTGACAAAGGGGGGGGGTACCCTTTGCCGGCAATCTTGGTAGTGAATGGGATTTGATTTCATAATACAAGGTTGACTCTGTGCTCTTTTTTTATCCAAACACTAGGTCTAAAATGCCTTATTTAAACCTGAATCAAGAAAAGAGACTTGTCCTTAATGGTCACAAGCAATGTCTGCCCTGGTGGCATGTCCTGGCTCCCTCCGGTCAGTATGCTTCCCTCAGGCACTTAGGACTGCTCCATGCTATACCTTGTAGCTTCTATTTAAAAGTGCAGTCAAACTCTGGTTTTCCTGATGATTTCAGAACTTCCGAACATAGGCACCATGCCCAGCGTTACTTTAAAACCATTGACAAACAGGTTTCTATGCTTTGAGCAAATAAAGATTTAGCCAGATGCTGTTGTAGTCTGTGAAAACTTGTAGGCTCCTATTTTGGCGGCCAGCTCTATAACCCACCTGCATTCTCCCAGCTGCAAACAGAAGAACCAGGTTTTTTCTTTTACTCATACATATAATTTTTGTTTGGGTCCATCCCTCCTTAATTTTTCTACCTTTAACAGACTGATAATGTCCTAGTTATCTAAATGTACAAATGCAGCCAGAGGGAAAAGATTGAGAAAAGATCCTAAATCAGTTTTTCATGGCTAAAGTGCACACGGAATCCATTTTGGCAAAGAGCACTCAAATTCTCAGAATTCCTCTAAATCCTTAAATGCCACATGGCTGCGATATTCCTTTGAAGACGAGCATTGGACCTAATAAACCGAATACTCAGGCACAGATCTCGTCTTCTTTAGTTCTTGCAATAGCTTTTCACTAAATTCAAAAAGGCCCTTTTGTGCTTAACTGGGTTTTCATTTCACTGCTTTTAAATTTGTTAACTTGACTTTTGACACTTTGAGTGTTTAGCCCTTTTTAATTTTTTAAAGTGCAATTATATAATAAATATTTGTGCTTCCAGAAAGAAAGACATTAATCTGTTATTAATTCTAGCATATAAAGAATAAAATGGACTTCAATCTTTTGTTACAATCTTTTGCTTCATTTTCTAAGCCTCATCTTTCAGTGACCAAGGGCATAAACCTATGTTGAAAAAACACAGAGAAACATGTATACACCATGTATTTACCCTGCTCCACAAGAAGGTATAAACAAAACAGGCAGAAAAGTACAGCCAAGAAGGAAAGATAACCTGTATAAATAATTACATAAATAAAATGTGTTTTTGAATTGTTATGTAAATAAATTAGACATCAATGATATTTTTTAAAAAGCCAGCAAATTACAATTCTTGATCAAAAATAAAACTGACTCTTTTCCCATTGATTTACTTTCTCAGTTGACTTCAGCAAATGAAAGAGTGAAGACAGTTCTCAGCTGCCAAAAAATAAAAAAAGGAAAACAGGTATTTGATTTTAAAAGATGTATATGGAATTTTAGTTTCATCTTAGAAATTATAAAAGAGCTGCTTAAAATTGCTCCAAAGGTGATGTTTTGAAATTAAATTTTCTTTTGATATTTTTTTTCCATTTAAATATTCAGAAGTAAGTATGCTCTTAGATGAAGGCTGTAAGTCTCTAACAGAATTTTTTTTCCTTTTTTTCCTAAAAGAAAATGATTTTTTAAATTATTTCATGAAGAAATATTTACACCAAAACCAATAAAACAGCATTATCATTAGCAAATGAAACATGAATCTTAAACATTTTAATCTACTTATTGTCAACTATTTCAAATATATGGACAATATTTTTCATATATATTTTTATACACCTTGCAATTCTTACTCGGGCATTATTACAGGGTTGTATTTTATTAAGTCACAAAGGAAACACCGGTGAGGATAGGAAGAGAATATTTACATTTTTTTTATCTTCTTTAGTTTTGTTTCAAATCCAAATAAATAGGAATGTAAAAATGGTTTAAATGGTTATTTTAGAACTCTGCAGGGAATCTTCTTTTTAAAAGTATTTCAAGCCTTTTCTAAAGATCTCTCACATCAGTATTATGTTGTTGGTTCCTTTTGAAAAATACGCTGCTTCTTAAAGAACCTTATAATTTAAATTTATTTCTTCGGCATATGGTTTTGTCAAAATCCCAATCCAAACACAGAAAATGCCTTGTGTCTCCTAAACACCTACAAAGCTAATGTTTATAGGCCAGCTTACATCTGAGCAGAAAATATTCGCCACAATCCAGGCTTTTTTCTCCCCCTCCTTTTTTTCTGGATCAGTTGAGTTCTACATTTGATATACAGCCTGATTTTTTTTCCCCCATCAAAATTACATGAGAAGCAAAAAAGCTGGAATCTAAGACTCAAGACAAACTGGGTGGGTCTCCTCATTCCCTCGTTTTTTTTCCCCTGTGTCAGACTCTATGTGTAGATAAAACAATTTATCTTTATCATTTTCAAGCTGGTCAGACGGGCGAGGGGGTGGCCGTGGCACAGGGTGGAGGGGTGAGGGAAAAGGTGACTGTCTCACTTGTTGTCAGAGGGCATTGATCAGCCCTGTGTCTGCTGGTCTCAGAGGTGAGGCCAGGTCCCCCAGGACCACTTCGGGGCTGGGCTGTGTCAGTGCAAAGCTGTATTGAGTCATGACCCAAATGACGGTTCATTGAGGAAACGGGTATTGGCGTCCAAATCATTCTGAGACACCCTCAGTAACACTTAAACCAGTCCACTCCGTTAATGTCAGGTCACGGGGGACACATTTAGCCCCCTCTGCTGACCATTAGACCCTTTGATGGAGTGGACAATAAACTTCACGGGACAAGCCGGACCTGCTCTTGAGCCAGCCTCTGTTGACAGCAGCCCTGGTGTGGGGCTGCCTTTGGGAGACTGCAAGGGATCCCTGTGGCCAGGGATTCTGTCTCTTTTACACCAAGCAGGATGAAGTAGAACTAAAACTAGTTTAAAGGTTACAGTGTCAAAAGGAGAAAAACAAGCCACCTACATCCTTCCCAAAGTTTTTCAACAATGAAGGCAGACACAAATTGTGGCTAAAGTAGTCCAACTCTACCATTTTGTAATTTTTATTTCTTGCTTTGATTTTTCTCTTTCTTCTAGGCACCGTTTATATAGTGCAGGTATTTTGAAATCCATTTGTTATACCTTCTGTGGGCAAAGAACAAAAAGAATTCCTTATTGTTTCCCAGGGAAGTAGAGAAGAATTCTACAAAAATGCACTCCATTGTGAACACAACATTTCCCAGGCAGTACTGGAAAGGAAGTATTTTATTTTGTATTACAAAACATCAAATATATTTGGGGGGAAGGGGGAGTGGGAGCTCAAGCTAATTGCATTTCCCATTGATAGGAGCATTAGCCTAAAACAAACTTGAGCTTGAAAATGAATCTAAAGCACAAACTAACAAAAACCAGGTCTTTGTTAACATTCAAAGGGTGAATTAATAATCATTATTGCTTCTATTTAAACAAATTATACCTAAATCTTCTGTTACACGAGAGATCGCTACTGTTTACTTTTTTCTGCTTTCCCACCAGCCAGACGGCCTGTGGTTTGACAGAGCAGATTTTCTGGTATTACAATGCTTTTATCCCAGTTTTAACACCTTGTCTGGATTCCTCTTGAGAATTAACTGATATGGCTTTAGATGGGAAAATGAAGGGGGATTTTTAAGTGGCCCCCACCATCGAAAAGTGAATCCAACAGAAACCACCTTGTAGTCTTTGCACAATTGCAGTTATTAAGTATACAATTAGCAAAAAAAAAAAAAAAAAAAAAAAAGCACAAATGGACTAATTTGACAAAATTGACCAAATTATGCACCTGCTTTATCTTAAAAGTAAAAATATAATTAAAAAGATAATGTGGTTCCTGAACTATTGACTACCCTTCTAACAAATAAGGAAGCAGCTGTGAGATATGTTTAGCCAAGGGTGAGGGGGCGGAGCTAACGTCAGGGTCTCATTGTCTACTTTGCATTATCCGAACCTGAGAGACTTTTCCAGAGTTCATATTCTTTGTCTCCTAATGCAGTTTGAAACCTTTAAAGCTCGCTAAAATTCAGAATTCTTTCTTCTCAAAGGAGTCAGTTTATCAAACCATGTAGGTTACCTCTCATTTTCATATCAATTTAAGTACTGTTTCATTCCAGAGAAATTGGATATATTAAAACACACACCCACACCTGCTTTATCATACCCTGTTCCTGAAGCTTAAAAGCAAGATCTTCTGTGGGATTCAGAGATTTCAAATGATTTAAGGGGGCTTATATTTTTAGTATATTTTTGGAAAAGGAATTATATTAACTTTTTTTTTTAAGAGCTAGGATCTCACTAGGTTGCTCAGGTTGGCCTTGAACTCTTGGGCTCAAACAATTCTCACCCTATTCGGTGTGCCACCACACCCAGCTTTTGTTTTCTTTCAACGTACAATGGATATTGTGTGTACCACTACCTGTATACACAACTACCATTAATATTTGCTAACTCCATCTTGATGCTTTTGCTTTGAGATGATATAAACAACCCCAGCATCCTAGTACAGATATGCCTTTAAGCTGTGAGTGAGTGAATAGCTGTGTGGGTGGAGGGGGCCCGTGTATGAGAGAGAAATGCATTCACAGGCACACGCATGCAAGCACAGGCACACACACACACACACACACACACACACACACACACAGGTGGGGGAGAGAAAGAGCACGAGGTCATGCATCTTTTACTCATCTCATCCAAACAGACTTCTATCTAGAGGCCTAACTCAAGAAATAAATTGCATTGATCTGGTATTCATAATAGGGCAATCTTGAGTTTTTAGCGGGACGAAATACCAAAGGGAAATTACATCATTGCCAGTAACCTCCTCTCTCCACCCAGCTTTCGGTAATTTTTCCCACCTCCTCCTTTCAATTTGCAAAGCCAAGCAAGTGCACAATTAAGAGAAATAAATATCTATTATGTCCTATACATGTTTCTAGCACCTAATAAGGATACCAGTAGTAATTGAAAAATTAGCCCTGCCATCGGATACACTGACGGACATTCTGCCATTTCATTCAGAAATGATCATCCTATCCTGATCCCACTGTCCATTTCCGGGACAGATTCTAGAAAAGCATGAGACATGGATGGCATCCTCTAAGTTAACAAAAGGAGCTTGACTTTCTTAAACAATTAGAAAATGCCACTCCACATTTACAACATTCTCATTTTCTCACCACAATCAGAATTCCAACTGAAAAGATGACCGAGCTGTTGGGATGGCCTGCACACAATCACAAAATCTTAGGTATTTTTTTGAGAACTAGAAGACTGAATTTCCTCTGAACTCTGTTCTCTGAGGACACAAGTATAAATGAGGGAAGAAAGGCATTTTGTCCAGGAGCAAAAGAACATTAGGTACCTGTTTGTAGTGCCGCATTTGTATTGCTTTTTATGTATTAAAAAAAAAATTTCCTGTTCCAGACTGATTTTTCTGTGAGATTCTTGGACAATAACGCAGCTGCCAACATGCAAATCTGACGACAGCTAATTCTGAATTTAACTCTGTTCCTGTGATCCAGGTCTCCTCAAACTCCCAATTCCCATCCTCAGCCTGAGCATTGCAGGGGAACTTCATCCTTCTGGTACCTTTGTCACACTCTCTGCTAACTATCTTAATCACATTCCTGTGAATCTGATCCAAGGGGTGACAAATGCTGTGTATCCCATTGGCTCAACAGCTATATGAACAAATCAAGCATGGACATTATACCCCCCAAAGACAATGCTTCTAAATGCTTTAAATTGCTACCTGGAGAAGAATCTTTGAGCAGCTGCTACTTTTCTTCCTTCTGCTTTTTATTCCCCCCAAAATAGTGGCTAAAATGAATGCCATTCCTTATGTTTTTAATTCCAATTTAAATTTCATCTAAATCTCAAAACATTTTGAAATGGCTCACTGAACTTCATTCTCTAAGATTTAGTTCACTGGAGGTCACAACAAGGTCATTAAGTTATTGTCCAAAGGCATGAAACAATATTAAAGTATTCACATACGATCACCCTTCCTCATTTAAGGTGGCCGAGGAATCCAGACCAGGGCTCTGAGACAGTCTGCAGTCCCTGCCGTGAAAATGGTGGAACACTGGTATGTTATGGCCATTTTCCCATAGAGCCCCAAACCAGTGCTCACCTCCAAAGTCATTGGGAGTACCTTCTTTACACCTAATTGACAGTTATTAGACTGCAACCTATTCTTCATAGAATGGTCCTGTGAATGTGTCAGTGATGACTTAACAACCCAAAGTCCAAACCAACTTGAGGATGAGGATGAGAAGGTGACTGTGTATCAGGCAGAACTAAGGGTCCAACCTGGTTAGATTAGATGCACAGGAGACTTCAGCTCTGATACCAAGTAAGTAGAGATGGGGTAGAAGGGGCTTCTGCTTCTGCTGGGTACGGGCTTAGGGCTCCTCCCACAAAGAGGGTCTGGGGGAATAACCAGATTTTCCATTCACTGTGCTTCATCATCTGTTCACTGAAATGCTTAATGTGGGTTTCCAGAAAAACTAGGGCAGATGATCAGAAAAAGTGATAAATGGGGGGCTGTGTTGCACACAATTGTTTATAACAAACCAAGTCTGAAGCACTACGCCACGAGTTGCAGTGCAAGGGGGGAAATGTATGCAGGCAACAGGGAGTTAAGTAAATAAATTTTTCTTTTCTTTGTCGATGTGTTTAGTTCTCTTCCTGCCAAGATTCATCTCACTCTGCTATCTTGTGAGAGACACATATGGTGCGGTGAAATTGCCATCCAGGAAAGCATGTCCCAGCCTGTTGAGACATCATCAAATAAGATTAAAGCAAAGTAAAAATAAAAAGATAGAACGATTTTTTTTTCTTTTCCTTGTACAGAGAACTACTGATGAAAGCCACCGAGGTCCTTGAATTGCTTCTAAAGGTTTTGCAGCCATTTCTTTACTTAGGATGGGTAAGAAAAAGGCAGGAATAACACGATGATCTCTTCTTTTCTTTCTCTAAGTTAGTGGGGGCGGGGGAGTGCCCCATAATAAACCAGATGTATATGAATAAAATACAATATTCCCTTCGGCACTTCTGTTGCAAATCGCACTTAAACACATTGTAGACAGACCTCAGTCCTTCTCTCTGGATTCTCTGGATTGAAACTTTTCCTGGAGGCACAGAATAAAACTTCAATTTCTTATCTTGGTTATCGTATTAAGACGCCTTATGGTAAAGTGCAGCTAATTTCTTGCTTTATAGGCTTCCATATTGGAATGACTGGGCTTCCTCTTCATCCGGTGGGTGGTAGCATTTCCTTCCTGCTGATGACACTTAGGAGCAGGGATGCCAAGGTGACTGCTTGACTAGCTAGCTCCCCCTGGAGTGCCAAGCCTCCGAGGAATAGTGCTCCCCTGCGGGGGTGCAGGCTCCCCTGTTCTTACCAGCTGTGCAATATTAGACCAAACGTCCAGTGGGCCAAGAAATGATAAATATGCCTATTCTTTTCTGGAGTGCTCAGGGTACATAGCAGTACCCTGATGGTGCAGGTATGAGGCTGCTAGATTAATACCATAACCACCTCCAAAAGGTAGCATCTTTCTTTCCCCCTAGGTCGACAATGGCAATAATACCAAACTTCTTTTCCAGTTTCCTTTTAGTTTGATGGCTCTGGTAGAATCTATGACAACCGTAGGAAGATGGGGAATCCACATGCCACTCTCGTAAGACTTTTCTGGAACATGCAAGGCACTCCCTATTTTAAGGGGCTTTCTTCCTCTCCCCTTCCCTCCCTGAGTGGAATTCCAGAGAGTGCTGCCAACTTCTTTGAACGGATACAGTCAGGAGGTGAACAATACCACACTTCACATCGGAGGGGCCCCCAAAGCCAGGCTTTGAAATTAAAATAAATTTTTTTTAAGTGTCTGGAGAGGGAGGGTGGAGGGCAGTAAGCACGACCCTTTCTTAAATGCAAACACTCTGTTCTCTGTGATGTGGCGTTAGTTTGTGTTGGGGAGCAGAAAAGAAGGAGCAGCCTGCATATTTGTTTGCAAACCGGTCTAGGTGAGGAGCGGAAGGTTTACAAGATCTGGTTTCCGATGGGCCGCCTTAATTGGGCCTCTGCAAAGCAGCAATGCATCCGTGGAAGAGATTATCACTGGCCTTAATAAGCTGTCGTTGGCTTTCATAACGGCCATGGCCTAAAACGAGGCACACTGAGCCCAGAGACAATCTTACCAATCGCCTCGAGCAAGGATTAAAGAGACAAGGATCCGAAGGAGAGACAGCAAGGAGTGGGAGGGGGGCAGCACAAGAAACAGGGGCTAATGTAAAATCGTTTCCATATTAACCTTCTTCCCTTCTGACAATGGTCAAGTTCTGACTCAAAATACAAATTATCTCCAATTACTTCAAAAGAGGCAGTCAGAGAGCTGTCATTTAACCTTCACCATCTGTTTGCCTCAAAAGAAAGCTGTACAGCCTGCCACGTTGACCTCGACTTTCCTGCAAGCTCCGGACCAAAGATGGAGGCTTATTGTTCTCTGGAGAAAAACCTATCTGGGGTTTTATGGGCCGTGGGGCCACGGGGGCCTGGTGGTGAGGAAAGGAGAAAGAGAGAAAGAAAGGAAGGGTGATATGTGGGGACCAAACGAAGGAGTGGTGAGAGGTGACTTAATTCAAACTGGGTTGTCGCCTCCTGACCCAGCTTCCTGAGCATCGTCCCCTGGAGAAGTGGCTTCAGAACAGAACTGGCTTATGAAGGCCTCAGTGAACACAGACAGCCCATGATTCCAGGATGCACACGGTAGATGAGGGCCCAGAGCGTGGCAGACCCTGGTGCCAGGTCAGCCATTGTGGGAGGTCAGTCTCAGGAGCACAAATGCACCTTCTCTGCCCAGAAGGTCCAGAACACTCATGAGAAAGGCTGCCCGACACAGAGATGTAAGACCCTAAGGCCGGAGGGACACACTCTCTGTTAGTGCCATACCGTCTGTTAGATCACTCAATGGGCTGTCGACAAGCTGCACCCAAACCCCCAAATCATACCATGCAGGACGGCCACGTGGAGACCAAAGCCACTCTGGAGCCTGTCAGTGGAGACCCAACATCTCAGTGCACATCAAAGCAATTATGAGTAAGAAAATCAGATTTCACAGTGGTTCTTCATGGACCCTCCCTCCCCTGGAGAGCAACCCAGCAAAGTGAAGGGAGAACAGAAATCTACAAAGCTGTCCCAGAACACGGCCAAAAGGACCAGTAGGATCACGACTTCCCGACAGCCCACGGCAAAATAATAGGGTGCAAATTTCTAAACGTCTTACGTTTTATAGGACATTTCTAGTGTTTCTACCCAGGTACATTATATTATTTCCACTCCCTCTGATCTTTATTTTCCATTTTACAGCCCACTGAATAACAGGTTTCTTTAAAGAGAGAAAGAAAGAAAACAGACCCCCTATAAACGAGGACAACATTGACTCATAAACAGTCCGAGAGCAAAGGCACCTGGAACTTTCTAAAGGAAAGCACCCCCCCCCACACACACACACCAGCGCCATGTGGTGGTGGGGTCGTTCTTTCCCTTGTTAAGTGGTACCGAAGGTCGAGGTTTTGTAGTTGTTTTCTTTTTAACCACGATGTCTGGACTCACTGCGGGGACCTCTTTTTTTTTTCTCATGGCAAAAAGCAGATGGGGAAGGGGTGGGCAAGTCGATTAAACACAGAGAGCTGCGGTGATGTTAGTGACAGGTACCAAAGTGGTGTGGGGTGGGCTGGTGGCCCGGGGACCTCTGTGAAGAGCAGAAACCGAAATTTTGTAGGATGAGCTTTCTGTTCACCAACATCCTCCCCTGCCCCCACCCCACCAATACACAAAGAGCTTCATGTTTTCCTCTCTCCCTTCTCTCCCTCTGCATCTCCACCTCCACCATTTCCAAATATAAGTCCAGGGTTCAGTTTGCAGGTTGCTGATGGACATTAAATCCAGCTGATGGAAACAGCCATGTGACGTCGGGCTCTGGTGAAATTACCCTCTTTCAACTCTTCTCTTAAGCTCATGCATCCCTTCTAAGTCCAGCTTAGAAGACAGTGGGCCACCTAATGAGTTGTCAGAAGATGCACACACTTCTCTGGGGTCAGGATGCTGCCTCTGATTTAAGCTGCATGGGTGTCTAATGGGTGTCTTCCTCCCATCCACTCCTCCTTGCCAGCCAGTACAGATGCTCCCATATTTGAAACAAACAGAAGGATACAGACAACACAGCAGAACTTCTCAAGAACGAAAAGGTCTTTGGAAGACTCCAGCTCCCCCCGTCCCTCTGTCCACTACCATCCCCTGCAGGCCAAGGGATTCAGGGATGGGGAGAGAATCGTCAATCTGTAGCTTGTGCATCTGATTAATTAACTAGCAGGGGCAATGGTAACCTTGTTAGGCCTGAGCCCAGAACAAAGTCCTGCAAGCAGGTTCGTGTTTAGGAAAGGAACCAGGTGTTACGTTTCATAAAACAAATATCACCTGTTCTTTTTCCAGAATGCTTGTTATTAAAAGCCGGATTTAATAGAAAAATTAAAAGGGCTTGTTTCACTTGACATTTCATCCACTAACGACCTAGGGGCAGGGAGACCTCTAGTCCTATTCTGATCAGGAGCTTGTCCGTCAAGTTTCTTCCCCGTTTTGCTTTCATAGTTTTCCATCAGCTGGTTTTGCACCTTGCACCAAATGTCAGGTAGGTGCTGAGGATTTACCAACCATAGGCATCTTTTCCAGGCCCATTTCATAGACTACAGATATGCAGAAGAGTTTCCGTTTATTATCTCTAGGCAAATACCTCACTCAAAGTCAAGGCCCCTGTCCCTTTCCCTCCTGACACACAGGTGGCAGCAGAAACGAAACGACCCATTATGAGATCCATCCATGTCGGAACTGCTGATGAAGTCCCTATAGACACTGAGAGGGCTGATTTTTAAAAATTTTAATTTGATGCCAAGATTTCCAGTGAGTTCATGCTTGTTTCCCCATTTATGGCCCTGTGGCTCTGTGCTTACGTCAAGTCAGTACTTCACAAAACCTGAAGTGCCCTTGCCATCTTCTTCATTGCTAGGCAGGTTTGGAGAGGGTCCAAGTCAGAAGGGCAGAATCCATAGGGATTTCCAAGGTGCTTTGGGAGTGGCTCTGCTTGGGGACTCGGTGGTTTCTGAACTCTACTTGGGGTCAACAGTACATGACACATGAGTACCATGTGTAGGTACACACAAGCGTGAGTTCTTTAATATAAACTCAGAAGTTTCACTTGTGTAAGTCCTTCCTACTTCCTCAGACTGGGAGGCTCTTTCCCTTATTCAAAAGACAGAGACCTTGGAAGTTTTAATTAACCAAACAGGCAAAATGGTATGAAATCATTAGAGAAAAGGAGCAAACCTAATCTAAATCACTTCCTAATTAGTGCTGTCAGATAATTTACAGGATTATTATTATACACAGATATTATTTTGCATACCTATGTTCCATATTTGGAATAAGCTTATACTAAAAAAGTATTTGTTGATCATCTGAAATTCAAACTCGACTAGGCATTTTCTATGTTTTTCTTTGCTAAACCTGACAATCCAATGAAGATTCAATCTTATTTGATTTTCAGAGATAGAAGCCTGGAGTTCTAGAATTTTCTATAAACAGAAGATCTGAGTCACCTAATATGTTTCAGTTTTCATACACATGCAGATGGGAACTATGTGTTAGGGCCAGTCTTTGTGAAACGTGAATTTGCTTTTGTAACAAAAGTTCACTTTTTACCACATTTACTATGTATGCAATTACCTAACAGTCCAAAAATAAAAGAACTGTTCCTAAATAGAAGGCCTTAGGAAAGATAGGCAGATAACAAGTGTTACATACTTGCATGTCAGAATCAATTAGCTCAAACCCTTAAAACAGTTTAGTTACTTTAGTTTATAAATTCTCTATCAAATTTTGCCATGGTCTACAGTTAGAAAATTAGGGTAATGATAATAGAAGCCTAAAACTTCTCCTAACCAGGTCAAATTATTACAAAGTGGAATTAGCAAAATTCAAAATAATTGGGGTTTATTATTCTTCTGTTTTACTCAAGACAACTAATCTTCCCCTACTTGATTTCTTTCTCTTTTCTCTTTAGATTACAACAAAATCTCATTGCCTATAGGCCTATTCCTGAACAGGAAACAAAACTACCAAGATCTATGTCACTGATACTAATCAAAAGTCGATTTTAATTGTTCCGAGTCCCTGTGGTGTATCTGGTCTGTCTCTGGGCATAAGAGCTCTGCTGTGAGGACATTCTCTATACCCAGAGCAAGTCTGCACTTCAACTCTGAACAATAAAACACCTACATGTACCTGAGTTTGCAAATTTGAAAGAAAGGACATAAATAATTACATGCTTTTAAAAAGAGCAAGGTTAAAATCTATACGGCAAAACGTTTGATAAGAGTAGACACATTTTTAGGCTTCCAAATTGGATATGGCCATTGACATCCTCATTCAAAGACAGTCTGGTAAATTGACAAGCCAAGAGAATAGTTGGGGTTTGGGGAATATATTTGGATCTGAGTATTTCCTAGAATCTGTGGAGATAGCACCTCTCTTAGGAATTTCTCTGTCGGAGTAGTCACTAAAATATTCTAGGGTGGAGGCCATGCCCTGCAGTTCTGAATTGTAAAGTGTCACCAAGGGGTGCATCCAGGAGGAGGCTGGGGAGAGCATCCTGGTTCAATTGCTGCACCAGTCAAGACAGAGAGGTGTCTCTGTTCAAAGTGTCTTTAAAGTGACAACGAGAAGGTCAACAAACAAAATTACTGAGAGACAGAAAGAGACAAAGAGAAAGAGAAGGGGGTGGCCATGAGAACAGGCAAATCAAATGCTACTATGTTTTTAAAAGCTTTGTCATGAAACTGCTCCTATTTATTAGCGGTGAAATACAAACCATGTTATCAAGAATCTTAAGGAAATGGATTGCTGTTAAGTGATACTTCAGAATTCACCCCCTAGCAAAGCTACTGTACCATTACAGGAAGATAAGCGGAAAATCCTTGCCTCCAATAAAGGAGGCCTTTGCTCAAAATACTGTAAACCATTTGGTTGCTGTTCTAATGTCAGTGATTCAAAATACTGCTCAGGAAAATTTCAGTTAACCAGCAGTACCCAGAGTCTTCATAAAGGAAGACAAAGACCAAGACTTGGTCGATGCAAGGACATTAAAGAGGGTAATTAGCCCCTGAACGTGCAGTCTATAAAAGCTTCAATTTTCACATGCATTAATATCACACATGATAATCTCCAGGATTGGGGGTTATGATTGGTTCCTGCCCAACTCCATGTTGAGTGAAACAGCAAAAATCTAGATATAATATCAGCCCCCACCCCGGCATCATACACCATCCTTCTATCTCCTACATTGGTGCTTGCTACCCATCAAAATGCAGAGGGCAATTGATTGCCACTTGGAATAGGTTATGGCCCCAAGCTTGGGGTTCCTATGACGTTTTGTTTTTGAGTCCCAGGATTCTTTGTGCAAGAGGAAAAAAAAATTAAAGGTCTAGACACCATCTTCAAAGAGTTTATCATTTAGGTGGGAAGACTGAACTCGTATAAGAGAGGTGATAACACACTGTGTAGATGAAGACTACAAATCCTCAAATGGCTCCTAGCATTTCTTTGGAATTTCTTTATAATGAAAAAGTGGGTAGGGTGATTTTTAAAAATGGCTTCATTTATAGCTCAAAGTCAGGACACATACTAGAGATAGGCCAAAAGCAGTCTAACAGACCCTGTTTTCAAGTCAGAGCATGTTGTAACTCGGCAGGGCAGGTCCTGCTCTGTCACAAGCCTCCATTTGGATGTCTAGAAGACCTTTGACCTCTGAGTTTGATTCAGCCTCTTTCTATTCTAAGCCTCTGGGAAGTGAAAATGACCATGTACCATGATCCCCACCCTCAATGGCCCCAGCTCCCCTGGGCGCCAAGGGCTTAATACACATAGGTCACTCTACCCCATTCCAGGGATTGAAAGGTAAACTTCTACCAAACAACCTGGTCTACACCTGAGTTCCCTTCCAAGATGATAGCTACTGCCTCACCTTCATCATCACCAACCCTTCATTCCATCCCTTAAAGGTTGGAACTCCCTTCCTCTGCCCTCAAATCCAGTTGAGTATTCTACCAAGATGTGAATGCAAACATCACAACCCAGATTACAGTGACTGCCACAATCCTAAGACTCTGGTTCCCCTACTGGCTCCTTCCTTCCCATCTGCCTCCATCCCCACCCCAGCCAGTTCAGACTCCACACAAAAAACAATGACAGTCCCACTGTACCACTGGCCTCCAGTCGGGGCCCATTGCTAGCTCAACATTAGAGCTTCCCCTGGCTCGCTTTTCTAGGTGAACCCTCCTCGTAACTTCAGTATTATACTGCAAAGGTCTCCCTCCACCTAGTATTCAAGGCTGCTCAGGTTATCAGAATTAGACGGGAGTCTTCCCAAAACTCTGTTATCTCCACATCGTGTCTTAAATACTGGTAACTAAGCAATGTAACTTTGAGATGTCTATTCTCTTCTGGAAAAAAAAAAAATCCTGGAATTGATAAGTTTGGAATGTCCTTTCTGAGCAGTTAGAAACATCTATGGTCAAATATTTGTATCTCATGCTCATTCTCAGGGAATAGAGAGGGCAAAAGTTCATTTAATTTTACTCTTTTATTTGTTCATTGACAGCATTAGGACAAAAACACCAATGAATTCTTTAGTGGCCTCCGGTCCCTTTTGTAATTAGAACTCTAAAATTCAGGTAGTAAGTTGGACACAAGATGGTGCTAAGGAGTAAAAAATTCACTCTGGGTCCTTCTCCCCACACGTTAGCTCCAACACTTCAGGTGTTCAGGGCACTTTAGATTTATAAATCATTTTAGTACACACAACCTTGTTCACTTCTCAGAACTCAGGGAAGAAAAAGCCAATCCTGTTTTGTTTTGTTTTGTTACAAATAAGGAGAATAAGGTTCCCACAGGTTAAATGACTTGTCCAAGATCACTCAGCCAGATCCAGGTCTCCCTTCAAAGTTTAGGTTTAGTTCTTGGTTTTCTTTTCTTTACTATTCAAGTTAGTTTTTTTTTATGTTAAAAAAAAAATCTCATTTGGGCTTTCCTACCCGGCAAGCTAAGAAGTCCTGAGCACACCAATGCATTATATTGTGTCCTTAACCCACATCACTACATCACAGAATGATAGCACTGGGGGAAGTTCTGTGTTCACAGAAACCCTCAGCCAAATTCTAGAGCGAGAAAGTAACTCTCATAAAAACCTTTCTTTTTCCCTTCCTTCCTTTCTCCCTAGGAAAAGAGACCTGTTCTTGAGAGTCTTGGATTTGTATCCACTTGGGTATAAGATCCTTGGTCTAAACTTCCTGTTCAATGCAGGCTGGGCTGGGGCTCCAGGGCGCCCCCTCCTGGGAAAGTTTTTCTAATCCTTCCTGAGAGACAAACTGTTCTGCATGCACGGCCTCCTGCTAAGGCCCCAGTAGCCTTGTGCCTCTGCAGATGGCAAATGATAGTCCTGTTTATGTCCTGTTAGGATTACTTCCTGTTAGGAAGGACTGTATTTCTGAGTGTATTGGTTTCTTCGAGTTGCCATAACAAATTACTGCAAACCTGGAGCTTAAAACAACAGTATTGTCCTGCAGTACTAGGAGACCAGAAGTCTTTTTTTTTTTAATTGCTTTTATTTTTTAAATACACGACAGCAGAATGCATCACAATTCTTATTACACATATAGAACACAATTTTTCATATCTCTGTATATAAAATATGCTCACACCAATTCATGTCTTCATACATGTAAAGCTGCTTTAAATCAAGGTCTCAGCAGGGTTGGCTCCTTCTGGTGGCTCTGAGGGAGAATCCATTTCAGGCCACTCTCCTAGCTTCCGGTGGCTCTGGTGACCAATGTCACCCTTGGCTTGTCTTCACTCCAGTCTCCACTTCTGACTTCACACAGCTTTCTCCTGTGTGTCTGAGTGCCTCCAAACTCCCCCTCTTCTTCCTCGAGAGGACACTAGCCGTTGGGTTTCGAGCTCACCCTAAATCCAGGACGATTTCATCTCAAGATCCTTAATGAATTACGTCTATAACTAATTATGCTTATTTCCAAATGATGTCAGATTCTGAGGCTCTAGGTGGACATGAATGCATGTGGGGTACTACTCAATCCCAAGCATTCTAAGCAGTCTCGGAACCAAGGCTTCCTTTGAACTCATTCTCCATGTGAAGCAGAAGCTCAAGTTCCTTGCCCTGCACTGGAAGAAGATAGAACAACTGTCACCGTCATCCCTGGAAGAGTCCCTCACATTCTTTGGGACACTGAATGGGCATGTCCTCCAGCCAGTTACCATCACCTGCATTTTCTCTAGACAGAACTTTACCAGTTGCCAAGGTCAATAAATAGACTCAAGATCCACTGTCTTCTCTTTCCTCAGACCCCACGCTACTTCTTCAACTGCCAGGCGAAAACAGAATCTCTTTTAAAGTTAACAGGCTCCATCCATTTGTTTGGTTCCCATTCCAAGTCAGTATTTGCTTGTACATCTTCTGGCCTAAGAGCGCTATTAATTAAGATATGACTCACACATCATTTTCATGGCAACAGGACACAACATTATATGCCTTAAGAATTTTGTGGCAATAAGCAAACCTTGAACAGACCAAACTCTTTGTTTCAGTGAGAAATGCTAATTGAAGGATTATTTTTTCCCCAAAAAGGACATTGAATATAAACCAATGTACTAAGCAAAATGCAGATGCTGCCTCTCTTTTACCTGCTGTTCCTTCAAACAGAAAACAAACCAACCCCCATCTCCCGGACAAACCAACTGCTCTGGAAGGAAAAGAAAACAGCCTCCATACTAATGTTCCCCAACAAAGTCCAGGAGGAAGGAAGGAAGATCAAAACCACAAAGGCCATTCAGAGTACCCTAGAAAGTCACCAGTTTGGTTTTTCTCAGCAGCTGAAGAAAATGACTCAACAGCCCCCCTCCCCCACCTGTCCCATTTTTTTTTAAGTTTCCAAATTCCTTTGTTTCTTTTCTTAGAAAAGTGAGTTTATAGGTCATTAAACAACTATTAAAAACACAAGTGAGCAAACCCCAATGCATGGTTCTTTTTCCTTTGATATGCTTTCTTCTTGATTTTAGAAGTCTGAGACTTGGAATATTTTGTTAATGTCTTTGTGGGCTTTTAAATAGTCTTTGCATTGGTAAGCTAACATTCCCTCCGTGAGGCAGTTAGAACCTGCCTTGCATTAGCACACCTGCTGGGCCCAAACAGGAACGTGCATTTCCCCAAATGGGACACCTCATTTGCTGAACAGACCTGAGCTCAAAATTACCTGCGTTTTTGGACTGCTACACCCGGTTTTCATCAACCTGCATGGAACTTGGTTTTCTCCCTCTTCTCTTCTTCCCTCATCTGGACAGAAAGAGAGAGAGCAAAGAGAGAAGGGAGGGAACAAACCTCTGGCAACCCAGGCAAATTCATGTCACTGCCATTCCCAGCTCATCTGCACCAGGTTGATGCATGGTGTAGCCCATTCTAGCCAAAAGATGAGCTGGCTTCTGGGTTTTAAGTGACCCTATTCGTTGGCTTGTAAATGTCACTGGTGGTAAAAATCTATCAAAGGAATCTCAAAAACAAATTACATGGTAAATTATCGTCTCCTTGCTGCGCCCCACCATTGGGCTCCCACAGGCAGCCATGGGTGAGCTGGTGGAAAGCCTTCAAGATAAGCAGATTACAGAATGTCATGTGCCCCGGGCAACTCGACTTCACAGCCCAACTTCTGCTCAGGGAAGTTCATCTGATTCACATGGGTCACAGGCTGTTTCAATTAATGCCCCTCTAATGATTCAAGTGGGTTTCCTAATGGGGAGGGGTAAACGAAGGGGTAAGGCCAGGGTTCTGAGGCTTCTTGTGCCTCCCCAACCTGCATCTCTGAAGGCTGTTTCCCAGGCTGACATAAGATAGGAGGCGGTGCTCTGGGGAAGATTCCTTTCTGAGAGAAAGCTTCTATGTCTCTTTCCTATTGTTACCCTTGCAATACTGTGAGTCTTCAGTGGGCTGTGGATCCTGGGATAGTGAATAACAAGCCCCGATATGAAAACAGAATGCAGAAAACAAATTAGCATTTTGAAAATAAAAAGCCTGGCTTTTAATCCTATTAAGATCATGGCTGCTTTTTTTTTTCTTCTTCTTCTCCCCCTCCTGCTAAAAACTCTGAAAGAGATACTGATGTTGCCATTAACATAAATGCTGAAATCAGCATTTCCTTTGAAAGAAGTTGTTAATATTTGGAAATGGTCGGATTTCCAATCTGAGCTTTGATTGTTATTCTATACTAGCCAGCAAGTGCCAAGGTCACAAGGAGATTCACCTGCAGACAGAGCTAAATGAATCCACTCGGCCACAATGCATGTATAATTTAACATTCTCCTCACCAGTACTTCCATGCATTCCTAAAAAAATATTTTATTACAATAACAAATTGGTTTCAAAATCATGCATTATGTATTCTAAAATTAGGTCTGCCAGGGAAACTGTGTATACAAACATGCACACATCTAGGCAGGTCTTGGAGGAGGACCCAAATGCTGGTGGTGTCAGGGTGGGGCTTGAGAAGAACCATTCCTTCCACAAGGAACCTACCCTCTCTTCTTATCTTAGTCTGCATATTTGGAAGAAAAAGAAACAAATCCATCACTTGCTGTAAACAGCAATCGTGAATTTTCCTTGAACTGCCTCCTCTGTCAGAAGGCAGAGTGCACAAGAGTCTCGTGCCCTAAAAATAGACTGGGCAGGCAGTTTTCCCAGCTTTCCTTAAAAAACAATTACTCCTTGAATATTAAAAGCCTCCTTTTCCTGTGATCTGACACTTCACGTATACATTTTTACAGGAACTGGACTTCAACAAAGCTGCTTTGAAACATTAAAGATAAAGATATCAAAGCCATCCTCACAAATTTGTGTTCAGAAATACACTTGCTCTGCCATAAGCTTTCGTCACTGAGTTATCCAAAAAAAGTTAACATATTCAGAAAAATCCTTAGGATTCCCATCACAAATACAACCCCATATAATGTTTCCCTAATAGATGCTTATTTCTACCTGGGAACTTCCATCTCAAGTTAAACACACATTGATTTAGCATTCTTCCACAACACTGGTATGGTTTTTCTCATGTATATTTGAAAGGAGTTGTTAAGATTAAGATTAAAATAATCTTCTGATTCCTTTCCTTTTTTTTTTGTCTGTTTTAGATCTTTATATCACACTGACAAAAGTTCCATGAGTGAATTCTAAGGTCCCTAAATAAATGGAGGTTTCATGATAAAGAAGGTATTTGATCTTAAAAATTCAAGAAAGACATTTAGTAGAGTTTTTCTCAAGTTCCAAAGTTTCTGAGGCATGAACTTGATCTCTTTATATTAAAAGGAAAAAATACTTAGATTATTTCAGTAGGGAATTTGTTTTTCATTAACTTGCAAGCTAAACATCACTGGTCTGTTTCTATTGGTCTACTAACTTTTGAATAAAACAACAAAAATTCCTAAGAGATCCACTCACAAATCTCTTTAAATTAAAACCAGTCTAATTTTTATGATGATGCCAATGTGATAGGCTTTCTATTTTTAAGGCAATGCCCAGACCTAAAAAGTTTAATTCCCTGACGGAGTTTTTAATAAGAACAAATTATGAGTAAATTCGATGCTACAACATTTCCTTCTCAAAAAAAGAAATCTGCAAACACTATATTAAAAAAATCATTTCCCAATTCCATTTCAATGTAGTGATATGACTAGATGCATAGCTTTTCTATAGTGAAATTATAAGGCATAATTTTCTCTAATCTAATCAGTAATATCTAAAAATGGGAAATGTTAACAGCATAATTTCTCGTTCCTTTTGTATTGTAATTTAGGCTGACACATGAAAGCTTTGCTTTTCAGAAGAACAATTAAGAAATTGTTGATAGAAATTAAATATTACTGACAACGGGGGAAATGCATTTATTTCTCATTTGCTGCATCTAGACGTACCATGCCTACCTCCCATCAGAGATAATCGAAAGTAAGATAGTGTAAAAGTAAAAGTGAACTAAAAAGCCTAATCTTTTGTGCTAAGCAAAAAGGTGATTTGTATAAGTAATAAGCAAATTTCAGAGTATTATATTTATATTATATATTATATTGTATTATATATATAATATATATGTTCATATACATATAAAATCCTCTAAAAATGCCTTAAGTTGTAATCTGTAGGCTGAATGATTAAGCTCTCTCTGGGTTTGTTGGCTACAGAGCTATATTCTTCATTTTAGCTGTGGGCTATTTGCAGCTGAATGCAAACTGCTTTTTTATTTGTTATTAAAGGCAGTTCACATATGATACCACCTTGTGTGCATAGCATGCAGGGTGCCTCACACTATTTAAGAAAGTATTAGGATAGAATTAAAAATGGGTAAAAATAAAAAGGCCTTCGGTAGTAATTATATTGCATTTCCACCCTTTGACAAATATTTATGTAATCAACTTTCCTAATGCTGACATGAAAATACTAAGTGATAATTTATGTCAGGAATGAAAATTCCTTTTGGATGCTCATGACAGGAGCATATGAAATTAGGTGTAAAAAGGTGTTCTGATAACTACTTCCTGTTGAATTGTAAATACAAAACTCATATGTAACCAACCATATAAACTGCTACATATAAAAAATTAAATTAGAGAAAAGGACAAAGTAAGATGACAAATAAGAAGTCCAGAAGTTGTAAGGGAGTGGAAGAAGTCAAATGCGTTCTGATTCATCTTAAGCACAGCACGGGTTTTATTTGTCTCAAGCATGAGCTCTCTTAATGGCTACCCTGGCAAGAGTCAAGAAAAATAATTCCCTAATGCCACTTAAAAAAAAAAAAAAAGTCAGTGGAGAGCATCAAACAGGTTTTGAATCTAAATATTCTTTAAAAAAAAGCAAAACAAAAACTTCTTCCTGAATTGGCAGCTCAGAGTACCCAACAGATAAGGTTACAATAAGGTGGGCAGTCAACATTCTTTGGTTGGTTTGAAGCTGTTTTATTAAGGGCGTGCCAAGAATTCCAGTTCTTAAAGAGTGGAGGCCCGAATTCAGCTGTCTCTACTTCTGTCCCCAACCTGGCCATCTGCCAGAGAATGTCACAGTCTAAAGGACAGAGTGAGAACGGTTTCTGCAGGCTCCTTAGACTCCTGCTCCTGGCTTTAGAGTGAAAACTCTTAGGAGCCTTAAACTTGGTCACTTGGAGCAGGGTCAAGAAGGGAAAGGGAGGAAGGAGAAGGATACATAAAGCTGTGTGGAGCCACCCCTCTCTGTAGGTCTAATGAGGCTTGGTCCACCAAACAATCACAACAATAAAATGCAGTGTGTCCTGGGGTCCCCTCTGAAAGAATAAAACTGGAAGCCTGTCTGTCATGCTGAATGCAGAACCCGAAGCGTGCACCGCGGGGTTCGATGCCTTGTGCCTGGCTGTATTCACAGGCGAGGCAGACAGATGCGTGGCCTTTGACAAAGCCAAGAGATGGGCATTTCAAAAATAAAATCATCTCCCAATTACAGGGAACCCTTCCTCCCTGGGATCCCAAAGCACTCTATCAACCTAAATTGGAATCCTGTCTACTGAGCTGCTTTCCGTACAGCCCCTCCAGTATAAATTGGATCAAATGCTCTCAGATTAATTCCTGGAAACCTATATTCATCTTTGTATATCTTTATTACAAAACTAGCCACAAGACTGCTCGACAATTTTCATTACCAGAACAGCTTTCGGAGCTGGATTATGCCATGGTTTATCCCTCCGTGACCCCAAACCATCTTGTTAGCCCCATTATTGTATATTCATACAACACACCTGAGCCCAAGATAATAAGAGTTATAGAGAAGGAGGGGAGGGGGGGCATTTTATTGCATTTTATACACTGCTATTCTGCAAGGATATTTAACCTGATGCAGGCGCCCCCAGAAGTCCATGCCATGCTCTGACTTGCAACCTAACACCCGAGACCCTCACGACCCTCCCCACTTGGAAGGGAAGGAAGGGAACCCAAGGAGGACCCTGGACGTCTTGGCGTTGTTCAGACCTCATTTCTCCCTGCCTGCTTTGGTTAAGGGGACGGAGGTCCTACACAAAGAGGAGCCACGGCACAGAGGACCCCTGGCCCTTCACTGAAAGAGAGCAGGATTTTTTGCCTGCAAAAGGAAAACAGGACTTTTGTATGCACAGGCTATAAGATGGGAATGGGGGTGGTCAGTGGTCTTAGCTGTAGCTACGTGTGATGTAAGATGTTTGTTTCAGTCCAGTACATTAGAGGTGTTGTTCTCAGAATGCTGCCTGCCACCGACAGGTATCAAATAGACTAATCCAGTGATGATGATTATGATCTAGCATTAGATTATATTTATATATACTAATATTATAGGTAACTATAATATTTTTAAGTATTATGTTAGAATTAAAAGGCTTGCTTTTCACCTGCTTGGTTGTTTCTTGTCCCTCTATCCCTCATATATATAAAAAATCTACTCACATATATAAATATGAAATTATGTATAGTGTGTTTAATATATAAATGTGCATATGTATGTGGGTGTGTCTACACATGTGTGTACTATGTGTAAAATTTTCCACGTAGCTTCCTCTCTTTTCTCTCTCACCAGTTATATTCTTCCTGGTCTAGTTCAGCAATATCTTCAGTGACTCTCCAGCCTGCTAGCCCATCTGATTCTCTCCCTCCCTCTCTCCCTTCCTCTTTCTCCCATCTTTTCTCTCTTCTTGCTTCCCTTTCTTTTGAAACAATGTCAGCTTGGTTTTTAAAACAGGAAGAATAAACTAGATGAATAATCCATTATTCATACATTCCAGAGAAACTTAAGGCTTCTATTTTCTTATCTCTTTCCACTAAATATGATGCTAAAGTACAGTGAGACTGGTTTCTTAGATAGATGCAAACAAACAAACAAAAAAAGCAAGAAAGTCTTACTTTTTTTTTTTTAAAGATAACTTAATTTTATTTACTCATTTTTACATGGTGTTGAGGAGCAAACCCAGTGCCTCACAAGTGCTAGGCAAGTGCTCTACCACTGAGCCACAACTCTAGTCCCAAGTCTTACTGTTTTATGGACATGTTTTTGTTCCTCTTCTTAAAAAAAAAAATCTCTATTTTCTGTTGCTCAAAGTGATCCTATAAAGTGCCATTCAGACAGGGAAGTCTGCCTCCCTGTTCTCTGGGGCTGAGCTCCTCTCAGGAAGGGGGCCTGACATCTGGGAGCCTGATGATCAGAACCTAAGAATTGGAAGGTTCCGATCTTGCCCACAAGATCTCGGGCCATCTGTATGCAATTGGAGGTTTAGAAGCCCTTAGGTGAGAAGTTTTTTCAATGACCTATTTCTGGGCCCTCCTTCAGACCTACAAGATCAAATTCTTTGGGATTAGAGATCAGAAATGTGTACATTTTTTTTTTAATTCCCTAGGTGATCTGATATCAGTCAGTTAAAGATCTGCTCAATTAAGGTTTAATTGTGTGGCTTCTGGCTGGGCCTTTGGGGACTGGCAAGGGGAGTCCTCACATAGGGCTTTTCCTCCTGCCATCCCTCTGATGGGATCTCAGCAGAGGGTTCTGTCACCTCTGCTTTGTGCACCTCAGTCTAAGATTCAAGGTCCTCCATCAAGAGCCCACCTCCCTAAACCATCTTTCAGCTCCTTTACCCCCTACCATCCTCATGTCTCTGCTAAGCCAAACAATCACCAAGTGCCCCAGTTTTTAGGACTTCTCATTTGTCACTCAGTAGGTTCCTCCTTCTCTCATTGCATTCCCACTCAACCATCTCCCAAGTAGCCTCTGAAGGCTCCCAGACTCCCTAAATCCTACTCAGCCCTTTCCTTTGTCCACTCCTTTTCCACTTTTACATGTTTAATTTTAAAGCTGCCGTTTTGCACTTATTGACGGATGTGCTATATCAAATGGTCCACGTGCCATTTTGTGTGTATCATTATTTTTAAAAACCAAGCCATGGGCTTATATAATTTTTACTTCTTACAGATTGCCATTTCCCGTGATCCTGAACCACTCTTACCTATTGTGGTGTTCTACCCACCCCGCCACACCTTAAGGGTTAACTAATTTTCAGGATCCCTTTCCTGGTTCATGTGAAAAGAGAATAGAACTTCAAAAGGCATCCAGGATTCCAACTAATTTGTCCCCAAAGAAACCTAGGAGAAGTGACATTTTCCCAGAAGTACTTAAAAACCAGGGGTTCATTCTCAGAAGCCACACAAGGGGCTGCTGGCTAAGACCTTCAGCAATCTCCCTGCTCTGGGCACACGATGATTTGTCGTCCATTTTATTGTTTCTTCTGTATGCTGATTGCTTTTGATTCATTACACGACACAGAGACCATGAGAACGAGTCATTTTTCAAGTTAACAGGTGCACAATGAAATTAGATTAAAGTTTTGTAAATTTGCAGGTGGAAAAAAACATCCACTTGGGACCCATCGAAGAGGGTGTGAGTAAGAGAAATACAGAGGGCAGCAGATTGAGACTCGCCTGCCGTGGGCATGGGGTTACTGCCCATTCACACAGAGGGGTTTTCAGGGAGGAAATCCATGCTCCTCCTTCTTCCATCTCTATTCGGGCCAGTTTCCCCTTTGGGCTTTTCTTGTCTTGCCCTTTCTCTGGACGAGGGCTGGACTCTGGGTCTTGTCACATCTCACTCATGCGGTGGGGCTCTCGGGTTCAGTGGGCAAGAGAGCTGTGTGACCCGGGGGCCAAGTGAGTGTATCTCACTAGAGATGCTGCACACGCCACTCAATTCCTCTAAGCCTTGACCAGTTCAGACTTCGATGATTGCGTTCCTCTCCTGTACCCAGGGTAAAATATGGCAAGCTGTACCAAGGGAGATGTGTGCACAAAGCGTGTTTTCAATATCAATGGAAGCTAAGTCCTTTCTGCCTCCCCAATCCATTTCTTTTTGTCTTTCTCTTCTGATTCTATTTCTACCTGATATTTTTCTTGAGACCACACTTCCCTTCATTTTTCTAATTCTTTTATACTGACCCAAGCATATGCCCGCTAAAGTGATCGCAGCACCCGTTGGAAAGAAAACACTTCCATAGCACTATCTTGTTTTACTTTTGTTAAAAAACAATTCCCATTGAAGCAGTGACAGCCAGCCTCTGTAATCTGTACATACAATTTAATCCTTTAAAGAATCAGCAGGGCCCACATCAATCAAGAGCCTTCATCAACTTGTAAAAACAATATTTTGATTCAATCAGATTCAAAGCCCTGAAATTCACAGCTAATTAATGCAGGGTCACTCGAGGGCTGTGCAATGGTGGCTGGAACAGTGGTCAAATATTTACCCTTGGCACACACGTTTGCATCACCACAGGACCTGGGTGATGGTCAAGAATAGATAATGCATCTATGGCTGCAGCAGGTTTCATCTGGCTCAAGTATTTGGATAAATAATTACTATGTAAGGAGGCAAGGAGAGAAAGGCTTCTTCCAGACCCACATGGAAGGAAACGTCTATTAAAGGAAAACGGACAGGGACCAGCTAATATTTTGCTGATGCTTTGAACATTCCAAATGTCTGAAGCAGAGAGGTACTCTATAAAGTCCTTCCTGCAATACTCAGAATAAATGATGGGTTCAAAGTTTTGTAAGTCTGTCAATCCACAGGATCTTTGGGATACATGTAGATTTCTAATGAATTTGTTTTGGTTTGCACTTGGAGACATTTTGAGAAACAATGTATTTTGGAAGGAGGGAGGTGCAGAAAATCACACTGTATATGCTTATTTCTTTTTCCGGTTGCTGAAATATTGATATTTAACAATAAAACACAATGCAGAAAGATAAAGCATCAGGATGTCTTGATCTTGATCAAATATAATAATTTGGATATTTTTTTCTTAAAACACTTACGTAGGCAATCTGAAACTAGGTTTGTATAGAAATTATATGTTGACCCCTTACTTCTTCTTTCCCTACTTTTGACATTCATAAAGCCCTAAAAAAATGATACACAGTCATTCTTGCTGTGATATTACACTAGATAGTTTTGCAAGTTAATATTAATGGGGAACAGGGACCAAGGAGTAGATGGGATCTCTCCGTATTTCTTATGACTACAGTTATCTCAAAATGAAAAGTTAAATTTTAAAACTCATTATGTATAGTTAGAACAGGCACAGAATTGGACATTCTTAATCATTTTCACTCCTGTGCCTGCCCCCCAACTCATATCCCAGCCTCTCAAACAATTCTAAGAAGAGAAAGCATGAGAAAACTTCAATGGCTTATTCTTTCCTTCAAACTGGGTGCGAAGAGTAGGAGGTTTATTTCAGTTTTATAGTTCTGCATTTATCTTCAAGGAGGAAGATCTAAAAAAAATCTAAATTTCTTTTAGAAGAAATTATTTAAATTATGGCCACCCAGCCTTCCTGATGGACTCCACATTTTTATAGTTATCTCCCTATGAATTTGAACAACTGCATGAAGATTAGCAACATTATCTGCTTGGATAAAATATAGTGTTTACAAATATATTCCAGGTCTAATTAGGCTGTGGTAGAAAAAACTTAAGTGACTCTTGGCAATACTAAAGTCACCCTTTATCTGTGGTTTCACTTTCTTTGAATTCAAATACTTGTGAACGTCCGCTCCCACACACACAGTCCACAAATATTCCATGGAAAATTTCAAAAATAAGCAACTCATAAGTTTTGAATTGCACGTTGCTCTGGATAATGTGATGAAATCTCACACTGTCCCACTCCATCCCACCTGGGAAGCCAATCAGCCCTTTGTCCACAATGTATGTGCTACCTGTCAGTCACTTGGTAACCATCTGGGGTATCAGATCGGTTGTCTGAAATATCACAGTGTTTGTGTTCAAGTACCCCTTATTTTACTTAATAAAGGTCCCAAATGCGTTGCAATCCTGGCAATTTTAGTACAGTATATTGTTATAATTGTTCTATTTTATCATTAGTCATTTCTCTTCATCTTTAACTATTCCTAAATTATAACTTAAACTTTATCATGGGTATATATGTAGAGGAAAAAACTGTGTGTGTGTGTGTGTGTGTGTGTGTGTGTGTGTGTGTGTGTGTGTGTTTGCTCTCATCTTTAGTTTCAGGTGTCCACTGGGGATCCTGGGATATACCCCTGGAAGGTGCAGACATGAACTTTTCCATGACTGAGATTTCTGACTGACATCAATCACCGGGGCCAATCTGATTGTTGAACAATCGACATTGATCACTGTGATAGACCAAATGAATGTTGTGGCTTTGCTCAAGCTCAGCATTTCACAAATGCAACAAAGCCTGGATTCATAGGATGCTGCCAAGATTATTTTTTTTTTCCAACACTCAAGCTGGTCTACCTGGGGCTACTTGATAAAACATTTGGACTGAATTAAATAGGCACTTCTGTCAGACAACTGATTTGATTGATTTTTTCCCCACTGTATTAACTGGTTATTTTGATTTCTGTAGACATTTAAAAGACTCACAAAATCATAGACTCATAGAATTTTAGCAAAAAAAAAGCATTCTTAGAAATCATATAGTCCAGGTTTTCCCTCCAAGCTTCAAGGTATTAAATGAAATGCATCAGGGGGAGGATATATACATTAAATATGTTTGGGAAACACTGAGCTGAAGAGGTTCAATTATTTGATTGCTTCCTTGTTTGCTACAGAAGTTCTCAAAGGCTTTAAAATGCTAATATGAATCATGATTCTAAAAGAAGGGAATATAATATAATAGGTTCATCCAATATATTCAACACAGAGTCTTTCTCCTTGCTTCCTTCCTCAGATCAAAATTAACAAGTTTGGAAACTCTGTGATGTAGTAGTGCAAACTTTATAGATAGGGAAATATATTCAAAGAGAATTATTTTATTTAAAATACCTCCCCTTGTACAAAATGGAAACTAGAATTCAGGGCTTTAAATTCCTAGTCAAGTCCTTTGAACTTAACCAAAATCATTTCTTCTACTTTCTATTGTGAAAGTTTTCAAACATATTCAAAAAAAGAGAAAATAGACAATTTCCACATTCCCATTATTCAGATTCTGTAATGCTCTAGATATTGCTTTACCTATCCCTTTTTCCTCTTATGTACTATCTGTAATAATTTATTTAAAAATATACATTATGTATGAAATATTCTCTGGTACAATGTATTAAAAACTTACATGTTACAAGAATTAAATGAAAGCATCCTGTCTTTAGCATGACTAATTATTAATGGTCCTAAAGTAGTGACCATTCAATTTTATAATTTTTCCCTATGTGTTAGCTGGAATTCCTCTATATAAAAGAACTTTCCTTCATATAATTGAATATTTAGTTTATCCAGAAATACAATTCATGGAAGAAAAACAGGATAAATGGCTGCTTATTTATTTTCTTTTAGTTACCAATTTTCAGAGTAATAAATTAATCTAACACATTAGTAGCTATAGAGTTAATTTGGATTTATTTATCTCCCTATTGCTTACTCCCTCGTTTATTTTCATGTCATTTGACTTTAAGTTTCAATGAACTTCATTTCTTATTCTTTTTGATGTTGGAAGTGTCCTACTTATTGTCAAAGGAAGCCTATTCACATTGATTTTATATCCTTTTGACAGTTTCTATTCTTTCTGGTACAATAAACTATTTTGGTTCTAACCTGTATATTTCCTGACACAGAATGGAACCAGCCAACCCTTTAGGAAGCCTGAGTTCCTTTAAGTGAAGAATGGTATTTAGAAATCACAATCTGAACACCAAATGTGCTCATGGCTTTTGGGTTACCATTACTTGTTCAATGGACAGATCTAAGAAACATGCCTATTGCCTTTTCAAGAAAAAAAAAATTCTCATTTTTTCTCAATGTCTCAAATTTTACCAAACAATGATCAAACTCTTGGTCTTCTTCAAATATTTTCAAGAGAAGGGAATCATATATTATAATTTAGGTACTAGCCCACAACTTTGTCTATGTGTATGATTGCATATTATATATGTTAGTTCCTCTTTTTTGTAAAATTATTTTCAGTTACAAATGAACACAATACTTTTATCTTGTTCATTTTTTTATGCGGTGCTGAGGATCGAACCCAGTGCCTCACAGGTGCTAGGCAAGCACTCTACCACTGAGGCACAACCCCAACCCTGATAATATAGTTTGAACTTTAATAGGAATTAACAGTTCAACCACAACACTGGGAAATCACACTTCGTTATTCCTACATTGATGTGTTGGCTATGTCAGTAGCAAAATTCTGGATGCCTGTGTTCACATCTGAAATCAGATAAATTATTTGCAGAAATTTTTTTTACATGACTGGACCCTTGTTATTTCCAATCAGGTACCAAGGATCAAACTGGAAATCGTTCAGTACAATAGTGATGTTTTTAAAGTATTATATTTAAACTATAAGCATTGTAAATGGATAGTGTTTATATTACCATCCTTCTCACTTATGATTTAACCAATGATGAATATTAGAACAAATTTTCCAATCAAAACAAAATTGTATACTTCCTCTTCCTTTTAAGTTCCTACTAAAGTAACTGAAAAATGCTGCTCTTCAAAAGATTGATATCATAACTACACTATGAGACAAGCTACAGATCTAGACAATGACTAAAAACTCTTGAAGTAAAGACAGCCAATTTAGCCTTGGCTTATTAGAAAAAGCAGAGGAAGAAAAGATGTAGCATAAAACCCTAGAGGCAAGAATATCTGTTCTGAAGGAGTTCTGAAGAAGTTTCAGGGCCCAGTCAATATAAAGACGGGGCCATATTGAAGTGAGAATCCTTATGAATAGATTCTTCACCTTGGTTTTGATTCATCCTCCATGATTTCGTGTCTAATCTTCAAAACTCAATGTTGTGATATATTTGTTCCCTCATAACCCCAAATGGATGTACATCTCATTCCTTCAAATTTCCAATCTTCTTCACTGTTAAAACAAAGGAAGATCTTATAAATGAAGAAGACTGGAAGTTTAGTGATAACTATTTGTTACTGGTGTTTCCCATCTGGACACAACTCTTCCCTTGGAGTGATATCAGGTGACACACATAGGGGAGCTTAAGTAGTCAAATAAAATAAACATGCTCAGGTTTAGGAATTAGTTCCCAATGACTTTGTGAAGCTCTGGTCACTGCTATACTAACCTATTTTAAATAAAGTATAGTTTTTGATTAATCTCAGTACAAAAGTCTATGTGGTTCATCTATTGCACATTACACTGGTTTGGGGATGTAGAGGAATTACAGCTACATGGTTGTGAGACGTGCCAACAGATCACAGCTTTCCCCAGAGAACCGTGACATGGCCTTGGAAAATACTTTAAAAAATCCCAACATGCACTGCTTCACCTGGGCTAATTAGACCTTTCCCTTTTGTCTACAGCTGTTATCTGCACACCTCTCCCCCTCACAAAGTGAACCTGTGATACCTGTTCTCACTGAAATTCCTCCCATTGAAACAAATCCAGGAAATCTGGACAAAAAATATCATTTAAAAAAATCTTCAACTAATTTCACAGAAATCTTTGGTACCAGAGAGAAAGAGTAGGCTGAAAATCGGGGAGTTGAACACATGAGCTAAACAATGTGGATAGTGTAGTCTGGAGAAGGGTGTTTCAAATTTAGAACCCCAGTGGATTTTAGTGACCAGCTAGAGACAGAAAATAAGATTGTATGCCCTGTGTGCTATGGAGTCAAAATGACCCACATGTAATTTGGGGTCCTCAAAGAGATCATCCTTGGTGAAAGCCAGGCTAGAAATTTTGCCATCCCCCCAATGGGGAGTTAATATAATTTATCTATACTTGGGATTTGATTAGGAAAAAAATAGCACCTGTGCAGGAAAACCAAATCTCAGATATTAATGTACTACAACATCCTTTTAGACAGACATGCTAGAATCCAGGTCACAAATATCCCACAAAAGAAAACACAAAATTTATAAAATGCATCATTAAAATAAAACTACCCCAAAGGAAAATCAGCAAATCTCCTCAAACCTGATATTAAGACACTCTAGAACTTCTCCCAGAATTGGATTCTGATTCAATTCTGACATAGACTGTGACACAAAATGCTCTAAAATTATCAAAATCATATGAGGAAGAATACAAAGTATAGGAAAAGGATAATCCGCAATGAAAACTGCATGGGCTATGGAAAACGAGTTAGAATATTTCAAAATCGGAAAAAAAACTTAGACACCAAAATCTAAAAACTCAGGAAGAGGCTCATGAGGAGGTTGACAAGAGACGAAGATAGAATTAATGAACTAGAAGAAATATCTAAAGAACCTTTGAGAGAATAGTACAGAAAGACGGAAACATAGAAATGCAAAAACATGGTTAAGAAAAGTCAGATTTAGAGGAAGAAGTCCTATTGTACATCTAATTGGAGTCACAGGAGAAAAACAGGAAGAGAAACAAGGAAGAGAAGAGGAGAGAAAGAGAACATAAACAAGGCAGAGAATATAGTTGAAATAATAATAATAATCATATTTATAGAGCCTGATAAATCCCAAGCAGAGAAAAATGACAGCAAATCTGTCAGAATAACAAGAAAAAAAAAGAAAAAGAAAAATGACCACAAATCTGTCAGAATAGTAAAGAAAAGATAGAAAATTTCTTAAAGCACATTGTTTACCTTGACCTTCAGAGGAGTAACATTACCAACTGAGTGCTGATCACCAGCGAAGGGAGTAAAAAACCCGCAGAATAAAATCATCAACAATTTTGATACATGAAAATGTTCCTGGAATAAATCAGACCTAACTTTCCTATGTTCATATATGAATATCCCACCAGTGAAATTCCACATCATGTACGACTACAAGAATGAGATCCTAATTAGAATAAGTTACACACCATGTATGTATAATATGTCAAAATGCACTCTACCATCATGTATATCTAAAACGAGCAAAAAAAAAGGGATATCAAACAATATGTATAATTAAAGGGTAGAAAATTGACATTGGAAATTGAATAATTTTAAGGGCTGTTTTAAGAGATATCAATGTCCTATTTTGCCAAATTTGGGCAGAAAAATGGCACCCATGACAATGTTACATGTGTATGTTTATTAGAGGACTTTCTGTTTTCTGATTTTTAATATGTAACAATTTTTTAAAAATATTTTTTAATTGTAGATAGACACAATACCTTTATTTATTTATCTTTATGTGATGATGCTGAGGATCAAACCCAGTGCCTCACAGACAAGCCCCAGCCCCAACCCCATAAATCAATTTTTAACCTTACTGTTTTGTAAGGAAACTCACTTCTTTGTAGAACACATTTGTGTTACCAATAAGCCAAGTTCATAAATATTTTCCAAATTAAAGAAAAAGAATATGTTATTGTCTACATTTTATGAAGAAGTCCTTAGCTTCTATAGATAAATTCAGATGGTTGCAAATAAAAATATAACTATGGATTTTTCTTTAAATAATCTAACGGACCTAGAGGAAATAAGATATTATGAATTGATAGTTGCTAAAACTGGACGATGCGTACATTAAAGTTCATTATACTATTGCCTTTACTTTTATATATAGATGAAAAGTTTCCAAGAAAAAATGTGAAAAAATGGTCACATTTCCCTATAATTTAGAGATATATTAAGATTTTGTGGAGCAAATAACATGTTGGCTGGGATTGTGCCCTGAACACAGGGGAAAGCAGGTGGAGTTATAGAGGCAACAAGACTGAATGAATGTTAGTACTTGCTGAAGGGAAATGATGGTACCTGAGAGTTAATCTTACTCTTCTCTCTCCTTCTGCATGTGCTTCAAATTTCCCATTAACAAATTAATTTTCTTAAAAAGAGAAAAGTAGAATGGAGGAACCAAGAAAAATGAGAGTAGAAAAAAATGGAACTTGAAAATAATTATGCAATGGAATAATTCAAGAAAATTTCATTATCTAAATTTTGCCATGATTAAAAAAATCAACAAGCCACTGGTAGAACACATCAAGGAAAGAAGGAAGAGATAAAGATAGCAGTATCAGTATTGAGAATGAAAATGACAGATGACATGGATGTGTAAAATAAAATCTATGAACAACTTTATATCAACCAATTTAAAAATTTTGCAAAAGAATGAGAAAAAAATTATGATGTCAGAAAAGGGTATAGGAAAGAACTTATAAAACAAAATATTGGTGGTACTGAGGACATTGATACCATGGGTTTTTAGTCAACAAAATCTAGGTACCGTGTCTAAAACCAACAGTTAGTATGAAAAATATACAATGAATAACACAATATGAAAATGATAGCAAACTAATCAGGAAAAAATGGACAGAGGATATGAATAGGCAGTAAAAGGAGGGGAAACATCTAAATGTCCATAGGTATCTGAAGATATAATTTTACTAGCAGTAGGTGAAATATACTTTAAACCAATAGTGAGATACCCTTTACATTTACCAGATGGATAAATGTTAGCAAGTGAAATAATACCAAGCATTAGTAAAGATATGCACACACAGTTGGTAGGTGCATTAAATGGGAGAATGTTACCAAACCCTATGGAAATCCTTACTGGCACCAAATGTCCTCATAACCTATGTGCATGCCTTGCGGTTCCATTTCTTGTCCATGGCCCAGGGAAGTTCTTGCACAGGTCTCCAGGAGAACATGCTTAGGATGTATGTCTCAGGGCTGCTGGTACAGCAAGAGGTATTACTCAGGATACTTTCATTGCAAGAAATGGAGCTCATTATCTCTCTTTTCCCACAAGTAAATGACTTCTTCTTCCAAGTCCCTCTCTGTCAACATCACCATTGTTCCTATTACCCACACTCTGAGATTGCTTACATGACTATTAATCATCTTATTTATTTCTGCCTCCACTCCCCTCTTCTGGGTCAGCACATCTCTTGGGCTGGATAATGGCCTCCAATGTCCTCTAGCAGAGGGCACCAAGGACTGCTTAGTTGCTAAATCCGATGGACAATTTTCAGTCCTTAACTTACTTGACCTTTCACATGCAGCAAAAGAATCAACAACTTCCTTATTGAAATATCATCTTCCTTTGGATTCCATGATTCCATTCTTTCCTGGTTTTCTTTAGTAGACCCTCGCTCCCCTTTGCCTGTCCATTTCCTAACTGCCCTTGCTCAAAGGGGTTCTGGCCAAGGTCCTTTTTTATTTTGACCCCATTCACATCCCCTGGGTGACAGTATCCGCTCTCTTGGTAGTGATTAGCATTACTATGCTAATACCCTTGACACTTATCTGAGTCCAGCTACCTTAACTGATATACAAATTGATCTCTCTTTACTAGATGCTTCTTTCTAAATATTTTTTAAGAGCCTCTAATTCACTTAACTGAATTACCTTCTTTCCCCAACCCAAAGCCCACTCCTGTCCTCCTGGCCTCTGCTTCATTCCACTATGCATTTGGTTGCCTGTGCCTGAGGGTCACCTGGGGCACCACCCTCTTTCTCACCTCTAGCCCCCATCAACCTCCAGCCCCAGTGGATTATATTTCCTAAAAGTTCGCAAATCAGGTTTCTTGGATCCATTTCCACTGCTTTAGGCCAGGCTACCATTTTATGGCTCCCTACCATCACTTTCTAATCTCTTCTCCACAAGAAAGTTGGTGGAAGTATTTCTACTATGCAGTTTGGTCTATATCATTGCCTCCAAGATAGAGTTTAAACATGCTCCTGTCCCTCTGTCTAGCTTAACTTGTAACCTCCTTTCCCATCTCTCCCCACACTGTGATGACCACTCCCAAGCAGCACCCTACCATGCAGGAAACTTCTTTTGTCTTCTGCTGCTGGACCTACCCCCAAAACACTGCCCAGAGCACCTTAGTGCCCTCTTGACCATCTGCCCTGCATCACGCTTGTTAAAAAGCTTCCCATGGTTAGGATAAGCATTTCTTCTATATGTTCTCATGGAGCCCATTACAGCACATCCAATCATAACACTCCTTTTGTCTAGTTCTCTGTATTCAGGACTGGGTAGTCAGCTTCTAGAGGACAGAGGACATCAATATAATGCACCACCCCATTTTTAGATCCACTAGGGTCCTCAATATTTAATAGATAATACCTATGTGTTACACCAATGAAGAAATGAATGAAGGCATACCCCATACCTCTGCCATATTGATTCTACTTAAAGCATAGAGTGCAATCTACCACCTTCCTAAAACAAAACAAAAACAAAAAACAAAACCTCCTCATGTAGCTGAACAAAAGACAAATGCTTTTGTAGCTGGGCATCAATGGTCCCCACGACCTTCTGGAATACTGTTTACTATTTCATAGTCTACTCTTCAACCAACCTAAATAACTCATATTTCACGTGTCTGTGCTTCACTGATTGTCACCTCTGTGCTGGCTCATGTTTTTTCTCAAACTCTTGCAGTACATGATTTCCCCACATCTCAGTCTTACTTATCGTTCAAAACCTAACAAGCATGCCACCTCTTCCATGGAAGCTTCCGTCATCTTGCCCTCTGGCAATCACCTATCCTTCCCCTGTCCTTCTACAACATTTGATCTGTATATTCCTTATGCATCTTATCACTTTGTAGCTGCTAACAATCTGTCTGTATTTGTCTTTTCTCATTCCATATCTAAGCTCCTTGGAGCAGAAGTCATTTTTTTTTTAAATCTGTGTGTATTGGATAGAATCATGTTCCACCAAAATTCATGTCCACACAGAACTTAAGAATATGACCTTATTTGGAAATGGGTCATCTGCAAAGATGTAATTAGTTAAGATGAGGATGTATGGTATAAAAGTGGGCCTGAGGTCCAATGACTGGTCTCCTTATAAGAAGGCCACATAAAGACAGAGGCAGGGATCATGTCAAGGTGGAGGCAGAAATTGGAGTTCTCTCCCTACAAGATGAGGACTGCCATCAACATCCAGGAGCCAGGAGTCCTCCCCAAGAGTCTTTGCAGGGGGGCAATGGCCCTGGTTACATCTCTCAAACTCCTATTCTCTATAACTGGGAGAAAATAAGTTTCTATTGTTTTAAATCACCTAGTCCATGATAACTTATTACCACAACTCCAGGAAACAAATATACTGTGTCTCCCTCCTATATCAGGACAGACTTTGAGTGCTAACTTCAGTAACCTTTGCTGGAAAAGAAGATGAACATTGAGGCCTACACTGTTATTCTGTGCATATCACATTTCGCCCCATAAGCATACCTCATTGACATAAATTCCTGAATATTCCATATATCCTCATCTTGCACCAAAGAAAGTTTAGTAGTAAGGAACTTTTTGCAATTTTTTGCGAAATAAAAATATTGCATAAAATCTGTGGTGATTATGTAGTAAAATACAGTACGTGACATTATCACTCTGACTGTAGGTTTGTGTCATGGTAAGTCATGGCTCTCAACCGTCTCTTCAAGGTGGGGCATAGAAAGTTGAAAATTCAAAATTTGGTTCAATATAATGGAGGGTTCCAAGGGTTCTTGTGAGATTACTCATGAAGACCAGGCCTCTAATGCAGCTCAGAAGTGGGGGTAGGACAGTCCTGGAAAGACAGGTCTTGAAAGACAGGCATGATTTCCCTAAAAAGCAAGTCCCCACACCTCAGGAAGCTCAGTGACTTGTTGTGCCCACTTTACTTTCTCTGTTGTGCCCACTCCATCAGATAGCTCCTGCACGACCAATTCTGCTGGCCCAGCTAGGTCAAGACACACCAGCAATCTCAGTTCATATCTCTTTTCTGTCACTGGCAGAAAATGAGTAACGGTGACATGGGTCACATACTTCTTAAAATACTACCTGAAAGTATAGGTTTCTTCATACTTTCTCAGTTCTTCTAAGAGGAGGATGAATTTGGGCTCTGTGGCCTTTCAAGTCTGACATCATGAGCAATAAACACCCTGCCTTCCTGCTCTGGGCCCGCCGTGGTGGACTCCGACTGCATGTCAGTTCTCTTTCCATTGGCAGCAGAGGAGAGCCACAGGTTAGATGTCAGCCGCTCAGCCTGCCTTTGGATGGTATTTCCTTTGTGTCAGTGTGGATGCAAAATCATGTTGCAATCTGTCCAAGAAAAGTCCATCGGAAGCCGGGATGGGCTGTATAAGTTGCAGGGCACAGTGCAAAATGAAAGGGGGGCTGGTTCAGAAAGGATTCCTGCTTCAAGGAATGACAGCAAAGCATGAAGCCAGGAGGGAGTCCTGAGCGCAGGGCCCAGTGTGACTGCACAGGTTGTATGTCCAGGAAGCTGGTCCCCTCAGCAGTTGAAAACCAGGGGTTACATTTCACAAGCAAACACTAACAGCATTTGGAGGGTAAATTGCCTTGGATTTTCTCCACGACTGCTTTCCTCCATTAGGACAGATCATCAAAAATGATGGCAGCTGATTGAGAACTCCATAAATGGTTTACACAATGAAGAATGAATTCCAGATTAAAATGTCATTAAAAAAAATCCTAACAACCCACTGGTGAATATGCTTCTTCTAGAACAAGGAGGCTCACTTTCAGGACAGAGAAAGATGGGGACTCTGTTTAGAAAACTGAATCCTTATTTTGTGGATAGTGACTCAGTTACTCTCCAAGTCACTGGGTATGTGGCTTATCCTCTTTGGAAAAATGTGAGGCTTGAATTTTGCTGTGGATTTCGCCTGATAGCTAACTGCAGATCATGGTGGCTCTTCCCTCTTAGTTATCTCCATCCCATAGTATCGGGCGAAGGTCATGAGGGCTGGGGTTGCTGGATAATGGGGTATAAATATCATACTGTGCTGCAGTCTGGCTGGGCACAAATAACCAGGAGGTTACCAGCCACTTGTAGATTCAAGCAGGAGCGAACTTTATTCCCGAACCCACGCGAACTCCCCCCGGGAACTTCGCGAGAACTCAAAAGTAGTGGGCACCCGAGGCAGCAGGAGCCGCCTCTTCTGGCAAAATGCCAGGCACCATCTTGACCTTGCCATGGCTCTCAACAATACTGAGTATCTTACATCTATGTGAAACCATGCCAATGTTTGTAAGAAAATTCTGAGATCTTTATTGTGTCAGACCGTACGATACCTTGCCCCTGCACACCAAGTGGACCAATCTCCAAATGCAGACAAGGTCATGATAACTAGATTTTAAATCAAAGGCCACTGAGAAGGATCTAAAATGGTATATATCTAAAGAAACAGCATCATCCCTGGCAAGAAATCATGAGAAACTTCCCAAGAAATGGTACCTGGACCGTTACCTAGGAATATGAAGACATTTGACATTTTTTTCCCCGTCTCCTTGGTCCTTGTCCCATTTTTCCAGGCCTGCCATCTTTCAGCTAGGGATATAGACCTTGGTGTTTTGGGTTTTGTTGTTGTTGTTGTTGTTTTTAATACCACAGTGAATCACTGAAATCCATAGCACTTAGTTTGTCTTTGCCAAGATGGGCTTAGCCTGTGACCCCCCACACTACCTGTTCTAGAACAGGAGGAACGTAGTCCAACCTGGTTTACCATGGTGTACCCCTGGCTGGCATCTGTTCTAACTCTAGACCTGCAATGTACCTTCACACTGGGCACAAAGCACTGCCAGAGAAGGGCTCAACACTACAAGTGATAGCCCTTTTTCTAGAAAATGTTCAGGGTTTTATAAGCAAATGTATTTCTGTGACATTTAAAAAGTTTTTTTGTACTATTATTTAATATGACTTGGCACTCTTTTTTAACATGCTATGTATTTATTCTTACTCCCCTTTTACTTCAATTAGAATAAAACTCATTGAGGGCAGAAAATGGGTTTATTAGTTTCCATCCCCACCGGAACCCAATAGAACAGGCTTTTAATAGATACTTCCTTTGAGGTCTGATTCTGCAGCACACTAGTATCACCCTGTTCCATTCTATCACCTTCTACCTTCTCCTGATCAGAGATTTCTTGACATATGGGCATTTTTAAATGTTCACTCTAGTATTTCAAAAAGCAAAGCTATCTTGAAAATAATGTTCAATGAACAAAAAAACCAAGCTATCTAAAATAGATGCTTAATACAACATTTTAAAACACGGAATAAAGAATACTGGATTATACATCTGAGTGTAGTAAAAGCACAACATGATCAGGAACAAAACCATCAGCTTCAGGAGAGAGGGAGGGGAAAGAGGTAAGAGGGGCGACGAGTTATTATTTCTTAATACAGAAAAAAAATTGTTCTAAAGCAGCTATGACAAAATAGTACAATTTTAAAATATGGATAATGGGTTTTATTATGTAAACTGTTTTATTCTAAAACAATGTTTTAATTATTTGAGAAAACATAAAATGTTTAGTCATAATGAGAAATCTACTTTCTGAAATGCCCAGACTATATAGATAGGACAAAACCAGGGAGCTTCTAGTTTTAAATGAGATGTGACGATCAGATCTAAGCAAGCCAAGGCCTCCCCACTATGAAAAGAGCCTCACCCCAGAGGGCCGGCAGGAGAGCCAAGGCCTTTTTCTTATAGTCTTTACATCCTCCAAAGAAAGGCTTTTCGAAAGAAGCACTCACATTTATTTAAATCTCTATGAATTTCTAATTCTGATTACTTTCACTTGGCCCTCTTCCTTATCCTTGAAGAGTAATTTACAAATATTACTCTCTGATGGCCATAGACGGTATGCAAGACAATAAGAAAAAGACACTGCAATACAGAATTGGCAAAGGACAGGAATTGATAGCTCTTAAATGCAATGCAACTGGTTAATTAATCCATAAAAATAAAAATAAAACGAAGACATTGAGATGCTTTTTAAATAATCAGAAAAAGAAAATAAATAGGATAAAAATACAAGGATTCTGAAAGCTGGTGACATGTGGTCTCATGGAGAGCTAATAAAAGATACAAATTGATTCAAATTTCTAAGATCTTAAAAAGGATTTACTCCTGGAAGCCTGTAATCTCACCTGCAGAATTTCCTCCTAAAAATTTCATCATTATTTCACCATTATTTATTATAATGAATGAAAAAACTAAAGTGAGTTACATGGCCACCACTAGGAGAATGAACACATAAATTATTATATAATTATGATGTGGAATATTTTGCCATCAACATACTCATTAAAACCTGAGTAAAAAATTCATACTATATCATTAATTAAAACAAACAGCAGGCTAGAAATCAAATGTAGTAGAATCCATAATCTCCACATTATTTAAAATTGCCTGTGAGTGTATGCCTACATATGTACCTGCAGAAAATAAAAATTAAACCTAAGTGCACTGGAACAGTCTGGAAGAGTGCCTCTGGTGGCTCTGGGCAGAAGGATTATGAATTTTAAAAATTTTTTTTTCTTCTTCTTTTTCCATTTTTTCCCAAATTTTCTGCATTGAGTTATATGTTGTAATCCTGGAAAGAAAGCATCAAGTGAACACTTCCTCAAAGAGAAAAAGAGAAGTCACTATTGGCCAAAATTACTACCCAGGCAATTACAAGTGGAACTCACTGGAAACAGATGGGCTGCTCTGTTGGGTATTAGCTTAGCCAACTGGCTTTTTAACATGATCTAGAGCCCCTGGGTGCTCTCCATCTCTTGCAGGAAGATGGCCTGGTGTTGTGTCACCTATGAGATACCATACCTGAACAGTTTTTAAACCCTGTCTCAGGGTAGTCAGAGATTAAAGAAATCCACTTTTCACCTCTGTGTTCCATATTCATTTCCTGTGGTTATCTGGACGTACCCCTCTGGTGGAATATAGAACTGCTGTTCCCTGCCTTTTGATCATCTGACAATGTTGCATGAGTTCAAAAAACAAACAAACAAAAAAAATGATTTAGGCCTGAGAGCTTCATCTTAAAGAAACATCCAAGGGCAGCTGAGATGGTCACTGAAATACTTTCAAGGCACTTTGGAAATGGAAACCATGTCTGGCAACACCGTTTCCTCTATTGTCTATGGTTAAAAATGGTTACAGCAGCAGTAGAGCTAAGAAGTTCACTGAATGACCTCACCATTTGAGATAAGAAGGAAATTCAAGGCCAACCACACTTCTCGTTTATTTTCTGCTGTAAGTATGCAGAAGAAAGCTTTATTTCTGGGGCCCTAGGTTTGACCAAAACTAATTTGACACTGGGAATCTGATACTAAAATGAAAGCAGCTACCTCTTTTGAATTTCCACCACATCCCTGTTCCTAGCGTTAGCCCCAAATTAAAGTCAGGATTCCAAGCATAAGTGGCATATTTGGGTTTTTCTGGATAAATTAAATGGTCAGAGAGTATTAGCTGAATTCCTACACAGAGTTCCTTACTTGGTTTGAGGGACTGGTGGTGGAGGAAAGAGCTGATGTATTCATTGCAGGGTCCACGGTCTGATATGCGGGTGTCTGGGATGGATGGACTTTGGATATAATTGAGTGGTCCTGAGGATGTTGTAGAGAATAGTAAGCATTCTCTTACAGGGCCAGATAGTCAAAATATTGGACTTTGTGGGTCAAGTGGTAAAATCAAAATTATTGTATGAGGACTTATAAAACCATTTCAAATGTAACCATTTCAAATTGCCTTAGTTAGTGGACAGTGATATCCCATATGATTTTTTTTCTTTTTATTTATTTATTTATTTATTTATTTAGTTTTCGGCGGACACAACATCTTTGTTTGTATGTGGTGCTGAGGATTGAACCCGGGCCGCAGGCATGCCAGGCGAGCGCGCTACCGCTTGAGCCATATCCCATATGATTTTAATATCAAGCAGTTCTTTTTTTTTATTGTTGGTCGTTCAAAACATTACATAGTTCTTAATATATCATATTTCACAGTTTGATTCAAGTGGGTTATGAACTCCCATTTTTACCCCGTATACAGATTGCTGTATCACATCAGTTACACATCCATTGATTTACATATTGCCATTCTAGTGTCTGATGTATTCTGCTGTCTATCCTATTCTCTACTATCCCCCCTCCCCTCCCCTCCCCATTTCTCTCTCTACCCCCTCTACTGTAAATCATTTCTTCCACTTGTATTATTCTTCTCTTACCCCTCATTTCCTCTTATATGTAATTTTGTAAAACCCTGAGGATCACCTTCCATTTCCATGCGATTTCCCTTCTCACTCCCTTTCCCTCCCACCTCTCATCCCTGTTTAATGTTAATCTTCTTCTCAAGCTCTTCATCCCTACCCTGTCCTTGGTTACTCCCCTTATATCAAAGCAGTCATTTGGCATTTGTTTTTTAAGGATTGGCTAGCTTCACTTAGCATAATCTGCTCTAATGCCATCCCTTCCCTCCAAATTCTATGATTTTGTCATTTTTTAATGCAGAGTAATACTCCATTGTGTATAAATGCCACATTTTTTTTATCCATTCATCTATTGAAGGGCATCTAGGTTGGTTCCACAATCTTGCTATCGTGAATTGTGCTGTTATGAACATCGATGTAGCAGTGTCCCTGTAGCATGCTCTTATTAGGTCTTTAGGGAATAGACCGAGAAGGGGAATAGCTGGGTCAAATGGTGGTTCCATTCCCAGCTTTCCAAGAAATCTTCATACTGCTTTCCAAATTGGCTGCACCAATTTGCAGTCCCACCAACAATGAACAAGTGTACCCTTTTCCCCGCATCCTCTCCAGCACTTGTTGTTTGACTTCCTAATGGCTGCCAATCTTACTGGAGTGAGATGGTATCTTAGGGTGGTTTTGATTTGCATTTCTCTGACTGCTAGAGATGGTGAGCATTTTTTCATGTACTTGTTGATTGATTGTATATCCTCCTCTGAGAAGTGTCTGTTCAGGTCCTTGGCCCATTTGTTGATTGGGTTATTTGTTATCTTATTGTCTAATTTTTTGAGTTCTTTGTATACTCTGGATATTAGGGCTCTATCTGAAGTGTGTGGAGTAAAGATTTGTTCCCAGGATGTAGGCTCCCTGTTTACCTCTCTTATTGTTTCTTTTGCTGAGAAAAAAACTTTTTAGTTTGAGTAAGTCCCATTTGTTGATTCTAGTTGTTAACTCTTGTGCTATGGGTGTCCTATTGAGGAATTTGGAGCCCAACCCCACAGTATGTAGATCATAGCCAACTTTTTCTTCTATCAGATGCCGTGTCTCTGATTTAATATCAAGCTCCTTGATCCATTTTGAGTTAACTTTTGTGCATGGCGAGAGAAAGGGATTCAGTTTCATTTTGATGCAAATGGATTTCCAGTTTTCCCAGCACCATTTGTTGAAGATGCTATCCTTCCTCCATTGCATGCTTTTAGCCCCTTTATCAAATATAAGATAGTTGTAGTTTTGTGGATTGGTTACTGTGTCCTCTATTCTGTACCATTGGTCCACCCGCCTGTTTTGGTACCAGTACCATGCTGTTTTTGTTACTATTGCTCTGTAGTATAGTTTGAAGTCTGGTATCGCTATACCGCCTGATTCACACTTCCTGCTTAGCATTGTTTTTGCTATTCTCGGTCTTTTATTATTCCATATGAATTTCATGATTGTTTTATCTATTTCTACAAGAAATGCTGTTGGGATTTTGATTGGCATTGCATTGAACTTATAGAGAACTTTTGGTAATATCGCCATTTTGATGATGTTAGTTCTGCCTATCCATGAACAGGGTATATTTTTCCATCTTCTAAGGTCTTCTTCTATATCTCTCTTTAGGGTTCTGTAGTTTTCATTGTATAAGTCTTTCACCTCTTTTGTTAGGTTGATTCCCAAGTATTTTATTTTGGGGGAGGGGATATTGTGAATGGAGTAGTTGTCCTCATTTCCGTTTCAGAGGATTTGTCACTGATATACAGGAATGCATTTGATTTATGCGTGTTGATTTTATATTCTGCCACTTTGCTGAATTCATTTATTAGCTCTAATAGTTTCTTTGTAGACCCCTTTGGGTCTGCTAGGTATATAATCATGTCATCTGCAAATAGTGATAATCTAAGTTCTTCTTTTCCTATTTTTATGCCTTTAATTTCTTTCGTCTGTCTGATTGCTCTGGCCAGTGTTTCGAGGACTATGTTGAACAGAAGTGGTGAGAGAGGGCATCCCTGTCTTGTACCAGATCTTAGAGGGAATGCCTTCAATTTTTCTCCATTCAGAATAATGCTGGCCTGTGGCTTATCATAGATTGCTTTTACAATGTTGAGGTATGATCCTGTTATCCCTAATTTTTCTAGAGTTTTGGACATAAAGGGATGCTGTACTTTGTCGAATGCTTTTTCTGCATCTATCGAGATGATCATATGGTTCTTATTTTTAAGTCTATTGATGTGGTGAATAACATTTATTGATTTCCGTATATTGAACCAGCCTTGCATCCCAGGGATGAATCCTACTTGATCATGGTGTATAATTTTTTTGATATGTTTTTGAATCCGATTCGCCAGAATTTTATTGAGGATTTTTGCATCTAGGTTCATTAGAGATATTGGTCTGTAGTTTTCTTTCTTTGAAGTGTCTTTGTCTGGTTTAGGCATCAGGGTGATGTTGGCCTCGTAGAATGTCTTTCGAAGTTCTCCCTCTTTTTCTATTTCCTGAAATAGCTTGAAAAGTATTGGTGTTAGTTCCTCTTTAAAGGTTTTGTAAATCTCTGCTGTATACCCATCCGGTCCTGGGCTTTTCTTAGTTGGTAGTCTTTTGATGGTTTCTTCTATTTCCTCTATTGTTATTGGTCTGTTTAGGTTGTCTATATCCTCCTGACTCAATCTGGGCAGATCATATGACTTAAGAAATTTATCGATGCCTTCACTATCTTCTATTTTATTGGAGTATAAGGATTCAAAATAATTTCTGATTATCTTCTGTATTTCTGAAGTGTCTGTTGTGATATTGCCTTTTTCATCCCGTATGCTAGTAATTTGAGTTCTCTCTCTTCTTCTCTTCGTTAGCATGGCTAAGGGTCTGTCGATTTTATTTATTTTTTCAAAGAACCCACTTTTAGTTTTGTCAATTTTTTCCAATTGTTTCTTTTGTTTCAATTTCATTAATTTCAGCTCCGATTTTAATTATTTCTTGCCTTCTACTTCTTTTGCTGTTGTTTTGCTCTTCTTTTTTCTAGGATTTTGAGATGAAGCATGAGATCATTTATTTGTTGGTTTTTTCTTTTTTTAAGGAATGAACTCCAAGCAATGAATTTTCCTCTTAGAACTGCTTTCAATGTGTCCCATAGATTCCGATATGTTGTGTCTGTGTTTTCATTTATCTCTAAGAAGTTTTTAATTTCCTCCTTGATGTCTTCTAAAACCCATTGATCATTCAGTAACCTATTGTTCATTCTCCAAGTGATGCATGATTTTTCCTTCCTTCTTTTATCGTTGATTTTCAGTTTCATTCCATTATGATCAGATAGGATGCATGGTATTATCTCTACTCCTTTATATTGTCTAAGAGTTGCCCTGTGACATAATATATGATCTATTTTTGAGAAGGATCCATGTGCTGCTGAGAAAAAAGTGTAACTGCTTGATGTTGGGTGGTATATTCTATATATGTCAATTAAGTCTAGGTTGTTAATTGTGTTATTGAGTTCTATAGTTTCCTTATTTAACTTTTGTTTGGAAGATCTGTCCAGTAGTGAGAGAGGTGTGTTGACGTCTCCCATGATTATTGTATGGTGGTCTATTAGACTCTTGAACTTGAGAAGAGTTTGCTTGACAAACATAGCTGCACCATTGTTTGGGGCATATATATTTATGATTGTTATGTCTTGTTGGTGTATGGTTCCCTTGAGCAGTATGCAGTGTCCCTCTGTATCCCTTTTGATTAACTTTGGCTTGAAATATATTTTATTTGATATGAGTATGGACACTCCTGTTTGTTTCCGAAGTCCATATGAGTGGTATGATTTTTCCCAACCTTTCACCTTCAGTCTATGTATATCTTTTCCTATCAAATGCGTCTCCTGTAGGCAGCATATTGTTGGGTCTTGTTTTGTGATCCATTCAACTAGCCTGTGTCTCTTAATTGGTGAGTTTAAGCCATTAACATTTAGGGTTATTATTGAGATACGGTTTGTTCTTCCAGCCATATTTGTTTATTAATGTTACTAAACCTGATTTGTTTTCCTCTTTGATTACTTTCCCCTCTTTACTGTCCTACCTCCCACTGTTGGTTTTCATTGTTATTTTCCATTTCCTCTTCCTGTAATGTTTTGCCAAGGATTTTTTGAAGAGATGGTTTTCTAGCTGAGAATTCTTTTAACATTTATTTATTGTGGAAGGTTTTAATTTCATCTTCCATCCTGAAGCTTAATTTCGCCGGATACACGATTCTTGTTTGGAACCCATTTTCTTTCAGTGTTTGAAATATGTTATTCCAGGATCTTCTAGCTTTCAGAGTCTGTGTTGAGAGATCAGCTGTTAGCCTGATTGGTTTACCCCTAAATGTAATCTGCTTCCTTTATCTTGTAGCTTTTAAAAATTCTCTCCTTATTCTGTATGTTGGGCATCTTCATTATAATGTGTCTAGGTGTGGATCTCTTATGATTTTGCACACTTGGCGTCCTGTAGGCTTCTAGGATTTGGGATTCTGTTTCATTCTTCAAGTCTGGGAAGTTTTCTCGTATTATTTCATTGAATAGATTGTTTATTCCTTTGGTTTGGAGCTCTGTGCCTTCCTGTATCCCAATGACTCTTAAGTTTGGTCTTTTAATGTTATCCCATATTTCTTGGATGTTCTGCTCATGGTTTCTTAGCAGTCTTGCTGAGCTGTCTATGTTCTTTTCAAGTTGAAATACTTTGTCTTCATTGTCTGATGTTCTATCTTCTAAGTGATCTACTCTGCTGGTAGTATTCTCAATTGAGTTTTTAAGTTGGTTTATTGCTTCCTGCATTTCTAGGATTTCTATTTGTTTGTTTTTTATTACCTCTATCTCCCTGTGTAATTGATCTTTTACTTCCTGGATTTGTTTATGTAGTTCCTTGTCAAAGTGATCTTCCATTGTCTGATTTTGCTGTCTCATGTCTTCCTTGAGACTCCAGATCATCTGAAGCATGTATATCCTGAACCCTTTTTCTGACATTCCATCTGTTGCAGCTATTACCCTTCTAAAGTTGAGTTGACCTGCATTGCTTGTGGTCCTTTCTTTCCTTGTCTTTTCATACTGCTCGCATTTCTTTCTGCTTGGTGAAACTGTTGTGTTTTTGAAATTTTCCCCCTATTTATTTATATTGCTCTTGTATAGTTGGAAAATCTCCCTTGCAGGGCGGGTAGTGGCTGTGCTCCTCTAATTAGGGTGATCTGTCTACCACTCTGGTCGGTCGCAGGTCTGCCCACCCTGCGGGCGCGGGTGGCAGCTCTGCTCTGCCCGTGACGTGACTGCCTCGGTGCTACGTGTCCACCATGCTGGCAGGCTACTGGGCCTGTCCTGCCAGTGGGACGCAGGTCTGCCTACCTTGCAGGCTCAGATGGCGGCTCTGCACAGCCCCTACTCCAACTGGGGTGACTTGGCTACCACGCCATCGGGTCGCTGGTCCTGTTCTAGGCGTGGGCAGCTACTCTCTTCGGCCCCAGCTGCAGTTGGGGTGTTGTGATACCACGCCGGCGGGTCACTTGGCCTGCTCTGGGCGCAGGCGGCAGCTCCACTCTGCCCCCCTGGCCCCCACAGCACCCAGCAGGACCCGGACCGAGAAGCAGTCACCGCAGGTTCCCCAACCCTGGGCCAAAGCAGCTTCGGGAGCCAGAACCCGGCCTCTCCGATCCCGGCTCACGCTCCGCTAGGAGCAGGCTCCAAGGAGCGACCCCCTCGGGTTCCCCTGCCCCAGGCCAAAGCATCTCCGGGAGCCCAAGCCCGGCTGCTCCAAGCTCTCCGAGCTCAGTGCACGCTCCACTGGGAGCAGGCTCAAAGACGCAGTCCCCGCGGGCTCCCCAGCCCCGGGCCAAAACTGTTCCGGGAGTCAGAACCCAGCCCCCCCGAGCTCAGCGCACGCTCCACTTGGAGCTGGCCTCAACACACAGTCTCTGCAGGTTCCCCAGCCCTGGGCCAAAGCAGCCCCGGGAACCAGATTCCAGCCGCTCAGAGCCCGGCGCACGCCTTGCCAGGAGCGAGCCCCGAGGAGTATTCTCCACTGGTTCTCCAGCCCCGAGCCTGAGCGATCTGTCTGCGAGATGCAGGCAAATACCAGCCTGAAATCACCTGTTCCGTAGCTGAATGAGCTGAGATCAGTAGAAAACAGGGATGATTACATCAGCTCTCCAAGATGGCGGCTGCTGTCCTCCTCCGTGGTCCGACCGGTGTCGAGAACCGAACTGGACCGCTTCTCTCCTCTGTCTCAAAGCCGGAACTCAGCACTAAGCACGGCCATTGCACCGCTGGCAGGAGCCCCCAGAATCCACATCGCTGCACCCCTGTTCCGGCACCTCGCCGCTGGCCGCAGACTCCAGCTGTGGGGCGCGACCTCCGTGCGGAGAAATCACCCGCGTCTGAGCCCCCGCAGCCGAACCTCGCGCGATGGAAATCCGTCCACTAGATTCTGGAGCACCTCAATTCCACTGGAAATTCCCAACAAGATAGCTTTCAGCTGTTTCACCTCGTCTTTCTCCCGCACAGTGACGCGGTACACTGGGGTGATGCACTCCCTTCGCTGCCATCTTCTGCAGTTCAAGCAGTTCTTCATATATAAAATGGGAAAGACACTTTCAGTAATTACCAACACAATTGTTTTTGAAAGTCTAATAGAAAAACAAATGGGAAGGAATTTCAGATTTCTATATACAAACTGTTACTGCAAATCCTGCCACTTACAACCAAATTCCATCATGGCAAACCCCATATGGGTCATATCAATGGGAATGGCCACAAAAGGATCAAGTATATGCTAAAGAGTTTCATGTTTTTTTAAAAAAAATTAGGGGGCTGGGGATATAGCTCAGTTGGTAGAGTGCCTGCCTCACATTCACAAGGCCCTGGGTTCAATCCCCAGCAAAACACACACATACACACACACACACACACACACACACACAAATAAATAAGGATGTATTTCATAAAGATGACCCAGGAAAAGACACTGCACTCTCCATCTAGCATGAAGATTAGAGACAGAAAAAAAAAAAAGTATGGAAATTGGCTTTAAACCCCAGAGAACTTCTTTTAGTCCATGAGCCCCACACATCCTCTCTATTATCTTGCCTGCTGTCTTGAAGTTGGTCCCATTTTTCCACAATGAATCTGAAAGATCATTGCAGAAAACTCCCTCTGCAGCAGAGTGGTGCTTGTTGGGAATCCTAACGTGTACTTGGGCTCGTAATGCTTGTATATATTAGGCAATAACAACATGCATGTTGAGTTTGACTCTCTGTGCTTTGAATAAACAGGTTACAAATATAGACCAGGTGATTACTTATTTGCTCAGTTTCAGAGATTATTAAAAAGCTGGAAACAACAATAACAGCAACAACATTGTTTTTCATTTCTATGAAAATGAAAAAATTTCTCCAGAGCTCAATGTCTGTTAATGCTAATATTCTAAAGGAGGGCAATGACAAATTTTTTCAGGCAAAATGTTTTCGTGTGGCTTTTCCTCATTTAAAGTGACATAATATTAACATATAACTAAATACATGGCAATTACCCTCCAATAGATTCATACTCTATCTTCAAAGGACTATAAGACACAGTGAGTTTCAACTTGGGTCCATAAGCCGTGCTCTCTTTATGGCTTCTGCTTCCAGATTTAAAAAGCATTCAAATGTATTTTACAGAAAAACAAAAACAACAAACAAACAAACAAAAAAACCCCACAAAATTCCTTTAAGTGAACAAAATGCAGAGCTTTGAAAACTGCCCATTGAACATACATATAACATACATATAACTAGCATGTCTTAATTACTCTTTTTTCCTTAGGTTTTATCTTCTATTTATTTTCTCCTCAGTGCTGGCAGATGCCCAGATTCTGTAAATTGCAGAAGTAGGCCACTGACTTTCAATTATCCATAAGCTCCATAGCAATCTGATATCCTGCTTCCTCTAAATGGCATGAATCTCTGATTTTTCAGTCTCAGGGTACACAAGCTGAATTTTTGTGGTAGAAAAAGCAGACCTTTGGAATCCCTCTCATCAAATCTCTGACTGATGCGTTTCACAAGTGGGCAGTTCTGCGAAGACATTTGATGTGCTCATCGTCGCCACCCCTCTGCTCTCTGATGTCCGCATCACCCCGCCAGTTCACTCATCAGGGCCACCTGCAGAATGCACCTGTGTCACTCACACGATGTTTCCTCCCAGCTTGCAGAAAATGAACCATCAAGACAAACTCAAACAGTTGACATTTCCTTCACTTTAAAATATAAAAGGATCCAAATCTAAGCCCTTCATTACTTGTCCCTAAGAGAAGTAGAAGGGAAACTGAAAGGTACCATCAACAGCTAAAAGGAGAGGGGGCTCTGAGTGACACAGAAGGTATCAAGGGCACCATCAGGAATGCCCACTTTTTTATTCCCCCAGTGCTGGGGATTGAACCCAGTGCCTCACACATGCTAGGCAAACACTAGCACGGAGCTACGTCCTCAGCCCCAACCACATTTTCATTTTCAAATTAAAAGGATTCAGACTGTGGATTTTAATCTTAGTCACTGGGGAGCTTTTTAACAGGGGAGACCCAGGGAACCTTGACAGTAAAAGATGGAAAGAAGGAAGAGGAGGAGGACTGGAGGGAGGGAAGGAAAGAAAGGAGAGAGGGAGAAGGATTATTCAAAGGCATTTTTTTCCCCACTGAAGAAAATGTTCTAGAAATGCCACACGAGAGCAGCTACATCCAAAAATTCAAGCCCAAACAGTTCACATCCTAATGTTATTCTAGTCCATTGCAAAAGAAAGAAGAAACACTGATTTAAATTGCTTAGGCTATGAAAACTCCAGAGTTGTTACTTCAACTGGCCCACCTGACGTGTGTAAATGTGCATTTAAATTTTGTCAATACTGTGTTAGACTGCGCGTGGGAGAAAAATCAGTCATCCAGCATGGCTCCTGGCTATTGGTGAACCTGTGGCATGAAACACTGGTGTCATGAAGGCCACATTCTCATTCCTCACCATCTCAGCCAGGCCTCAAAATATCCTGCTTCACCACCAGAGAAGAAACAAAAGCCGGCTTTTTATTTTTTATTTTCCTGCACTCTGGAATTTTCAAGGTACAGAGAGCTCCCATTCAATGGCACTGACTCTAGAGAAAAAACTACTATGGTATTCAGGGACTGATGCAAAAGGGAGGAGGACAGGACGTGATGGAGTTATTTTCATTCTAGAATGAAAATCCAATGCAATGACTTACAAAAAGAAATGGTTTCACACCTCCACCACTGTTTTCTTTCTGGGCGTCTCCCGAGTGTGGACGTGGATACAGAAAGACATGTTGGCCCAGGAGATCCCCCTCTACAGAAACACAGCGCATTCCCTGCTCTGCCTCATATATTTCTTGCTCACAGGTATCACCTTGCTGGGGTGAAAGCACTTGGAGGTGAATTGTGTCATTTGCCAACAGGAGAAACACCTGTTACCCCAAATGCCACACTGAAGGATAAACCTGTGAAGCACTGAACTCACCAAGTGATTCTTTCCATTCTTCCCATACTCCTGAATTTATGAAATAATCAGATTAAACAAAAATTCTTTGTTAGAGAAACAGGATAATAAATAGATTCTCCCAGTAAAACTAATCAGACTAGGAGAGACAAGGACTATTAAATGTCTCACTCGGAAACAAACATGTTTATACTCTTAACACTAGAGTTCAGGATTCTGTTCTTGGGGTTAGAGAAATTTTGGCTTGGATATATATATATATATTTAGATATATATTTAGATATACATACATATTTAGATATACTTATATTATATTACATTATATGATTATTCTGAATTTGAAGAACTGTCAAAAAAAAAGAGGGTGCATAGCCAAGTCAATGAATCTCACTCAGGGCTTTGGACGGCAGCTCAGGATCTGAGGAGAAGATGACTTTGAGACAACCCTTCTCTTGCACTTGACATAGCCTTTGTCAGCCATCACTGGAACCTCACCTGGAGCCAAAGCAGTGGAACCATCAACTATACCTGTCACACTGTACCTGTACCAGTTCTCACAACTCCAGATTAAACCTTTCTGTGTGTTTTCTGGGTTTTTTTTTTTTTATTTTTTTGGAAGTCAGATGGCAAGAAAAACACTCCCCCTGGTTCTTTTCAAGTGGGCGGGGCACTCACTTCTTCATTTAAAAAAACCTTTTTTCCTCAAGTCACAGAAACCGGGCTGAGATGGACTAGACACAGATGGGAGCAAGGGGCCACAAACTTCTGGGGGCTTGCTGTCTCTCCTGAGATGAACTTGAATGGAAAATGCTTTTGTCTCAAGCATTATAGGTGTTTTAGGGGAAGAAAGAGCAGTTTTACCTTCAAATTATTACGCATGTTAGAACAGTTTGTCATTCCTAACTATTCATTCATTAATTTCATCCACCTTCTTCACACAAAATATAAATTTGCATGAAAAAGTTAAACATTTATAATTAATTTAATTGATGAAACCCAACTTCTGATACATACGGTGATATTTAGGCAGATACATACCAGTCTATGATTGAAAAGTAAAACATTTCCTAAAATTATCCAGTGATGGTCTGATTAGAAGTTTCTGGCAATTGTGTACAAACAGAGTGAGGATCCTCAATTATACTACATTTAAATTGACATTATAATATTGTACCTCACTCAATAATCATATATTTCCATTCTTTAACATCTAAAACCAGTTTAATAATTTATGGTTGCTTGTGATTCCTCTACCACCTGCTTTTATTGTTTTGAAAAGGGCAAAATTGATGCTAAAAATGTAAATGGTTTTCTTTCTAAATATTTTAAACTCTCCATGTCATGAGCTGTGACAGGCTCTCTGTCTTTTCAAGACATTTTGAGACTATATTTTAGATGGTAAAACAATTCTGTTATTAACACTGAGAGACAGAAAGTGTGTATAACGTTTTTTTTTAGTTTTTAAACCAAGTTGGATTTAGGTTTGTAAATATTTGAGGCAAATAACATTAATCACAAACTTAAGCATGGTGGAGAATTTTTGGAAATGAAAAGCAATTAAAAATTGCATATACATAAAAAAAGTTATTTGGGGAGCAATTCCTGCTGAGGCTTTTTGACACTTGCAATGATTTTTTTTTAAAGGGCAATGTGGTGTTTTAAAATTTTAATTTAGTTAAAGAAAACTCAACCCCAAAAAGCTGCTCTATTGCACAGAAACCTCATGAGGCAAGCTTCAGTCCTGAGCAAACAAAAGCAGCTGCATTTATAAACCCTGGAAAAAAGGGTTTATAATGCAAACGCTGCCATGACCTTAACTCCAGAGGTGCTGTAATAGGAAAATTATGCATTAAAACGGACGGGGTTCCCAGAATGTTTTAAGATTTCTATTTGATCATGTTTTGTAGCTTTTCCAGTTTCAAATAATAAATAAACCTATGCCGTTAAATGAGAAGGAAGCTTCTGTTTCCTCGAAACACTTAAAATGGGAAAATTGCATGGTATGTAAATTATTTTGCAATAAAACAGTTTTAAAACAAAACAAAATGATATATTTCTATTGGGAACAAAAAAGAGTGTGAGGAACATCCTGTCATTGCTTGGTACATAAGGACAAAATAATTATAACATTTGCAAAATGTTAAATAAAATTAGCTGCATTCGCAAAGCAAAGAAACACACACTTTAAACATGGAGTAACAATTTGCTTTTGATATTACCAAAAAATAATGAATACGTTCTGGAATAATTTTCTAAAGCCCTTAAAAGAGACACGGGAACAGTGTGTCTGAATCTGTTAGGAGGGAGGCAAAGAAGGCACATTTCAAAAGAGAAAATGCAAAGACAGTGATAAAAAAGGAAATGTGATTCAATGAAGTGAAAAAAAAAAGAAAGTAAGGATTTAAGAGAGTTAAAGAGAGACAATATTTCCAGTGACACCCTCAACATTTATTCTTAGAGGAAGAAAACTGTGAGAGTAGAAATTCTCTAAAATAGAAGACAATAAAGTATCAAAATGAAGGATTTAATTCTATGAGAATTTGAAAAACAGAAGACATAGAAAGCATTTTCACTAATATTTTTGAAGATTAAAATCCAGATTTCAGAAAATTAGCATTGGTCTTCTGTTACACAGAAACCAAATCCAGATTTTCATCATTGTCTGTGGGACAAGAGAATATTGGCAGAATCTCCCCAGGGGTGATGAGGCTCCTTGGGACACAGGCACGGCTTCCCACTGCTCTAATCCACTCAGGACTTCCATTCTAGGTCTTTCCTTACAGCTCAAAAGACAGATAAATATCTGGATAAGCTCCTAATAAAGAAATGCTGTCTCTATTTTCATTCATACAAAATAAAAATCAAACATGTTTTCAATTTTTTCTTTTTTTTTTTTTCTTTTTGGAGGTAAAGAATTCTAAGACTCAGAGTGAAAAAGTACACTTATTAGAAAATCAGTAGAAGTTTCTAAAAGCAGGATGTTTGTGATTTTTCTCGTTTGGGGACGAAGGTGAATTTTCATTCTTATGAGAGTCAAATTAGTAGGAATTGCCCAGGTCCAGGCATTAGAGGCCTCAGTCCTTTCTAAAAATCACTTCATCAGGCCATATTGTGTCTCCACGGGATCCTGGTGTGGAGACACAGTTACTTTGAAATGCTGCTATAGAGCTCACCACATAGAACCTTTCCATTCCTCTGCCCTGTGAGCAGGGCACAGAAATAACCCTGGGCCTATTGGTTTTGCTGAAACAGTACAAGACTGAGTTCCTGATACAGTGGTGGTGGAGGATGCAGTCAGAGCATTTCTAAAATTCTTATCAAATCTAAACTCTTGAAGCTGGGCTGAAGGCAAGTATTAGAGTTCTTGCCTAGCACGTGCCAGGCCCTGCATGTGATCTGACAATCTGGATCTCCAGAAACAAACAAAAACAAGAACACCAGAAAATCTGTGCCCTGACCTCTGGCATCTGAACCTTAACCACTTTGACCCCTGGGCACTCTGCTCTTTTTCTATTAGAATTTATCTTTACAATCCAAAGTTCAGGTGATGCCATGATTCTGGGCTTTCTGCTACCTCCATCTATGTCACTTGGAGTGAAGAGCTGAGTTTGAAGGTTGATGTCATGTCCTTAGTGATGTCTATGTCTGGAAAGAAAAGATGAAATGTACTTCCTGACAGAAGAAAGGAAGAGAACAGGTGTGGGCCAGGGAAAGCAGCGGCGGGGACGTTTTATGGTAGGAATGGGATAAAAGTGAAGTTGGCAATAGGGCCTTGATCTCTCCAGAGCATCTCTGACTGCTCCCCCAGCCAATGAAAATGAAAACTCACGGGTCTGCATGGAACGCGGACAGAACTCGGGCTCTGAACGCAGTTTTCCCGGGAGTGGATAGACATCGGGCTCTGAAGTCGAGCCTCTTATTTTGAACATCTCATTTCTTTCTCATGTTGGTTTTTGAAAGATGTAAACACCATTTCATCTCCTTTTTTCTCCTTTTCTTTAATAAAAGCTTAAAATGAAAAATAAAAAGATTCTGCGGAAGCTGCATATCTAAGAGGAAAGCTAACACTAAAGGGGAATACACATCTCTGCTTTTATTGCTTCCTCTCAGGCCTGAAATCAGGGAAGATCTTAGAGGATCTTATTTCTTGGCTTTTTTTTAACTTGAATCTGGAACCTTTGACTGACTTGCAGGGAGAGCTGGGCAGCCTGTTTCTCTTTATGAATGGGAAGCACATCTGTGCTATTTTAACAATGAAAACTGGCCGGAGTAGGAGAACTTCTTCTAATCTGAAATGGGATCCTCCCTTTGAGCAAGCTCAGCTAAAAACTTGTTCAAAGGGGTAAAACTATTAAAGAAAAAAAAAGTTTGACACACCCAGAGGCGCAGTGCAGAAGATAGGCCTACAGGGAAGGGAAGGTAAATGGAATGGGCAAGTCCCCAAAAACAAAGGCTGGGAGGGACCAGGATGGGAATGTCTGGGAAAGGTGAATGTGATAGGGCCTAGTCAAGAACCAAGAGAAGGAATTCTATATCTCATAAGGAGATGAAAATCATAGGTCCATGGCAGAATTTCATTTTAAAATAAAAAGTGTTTTTGAAATTAAAGTATAAACCAGTTTTTTGCAGCATCAGTCCCTTTCTCAAAGGGACTGGGAACAGATGATGGGCAGCTACCTTCTAATCCACAAAATAGCAAAGTCCTTCTGTAAATGACTTGGAATCCGGTGCAGATGTGAAATAAAATCACTATCTGCTCACAATTACATGTCAATCATAGGGTTCCTCCAAATCACAAATTGAATAGAGTTCGGAAGATATAACTAAAACACCAGCATTAAAATTCTAAATATTCAATGGATGATTCACATCATCTCAGAGCCAAATTCCGGATCTTTGCTGTATTTGCAGAGACATAATTTTATGCTGCTCGGGTTGAGCACAAGAAGTACAGCAGTACAGAGACAGAACAGGGACTGACACTTGCAGAAACACCTTTCAAACATGTAGATACAAGTAAAAGACATAGCAGAACAAATTGTAGCTGTTCACTCCAGCTACAGTTGTACAATTTCTGTGCTCACATGTTACCTCTATGATGCATTTTTAAACTCCCAATTTTGAAAATCTGCAGCTTCAAGCGGGTTCAAGGGAGACATTCGTGTGGTTTCAGACCAGAATGGTTTGGGGAGACATAAAAGCGACATGAAATTTTAAATGCAATTATTTTAGATTAGAATATTTGGATTGAAAGATCTGGAGGGTATTGTTTTTGATAAGATGGTCCCACTTGACAAGAGCTGTCACCACTCGGGGGCTCTCTGTTGTCAACTAAAGATGAAAGGCCATCAGAAAGAATTAACTTCAGCTTTTAAACAGTTTGAAAATGTCAGAGAGGTCAGAGGAGATCTATTTCTTTATGTGGCATATTTACCTGATGAGCTTTTGGGTATCAATGTGCTTTTACTTTTCCATTCAGATTAGTCTAAAATCATGGTAATTGATCCCAGGTTAATGACAGCTGACAAGGAAACATTATGATTGGCTGAGGTCTGTGTCAATCACTGCTGTTTCAGGTCTAAGCAGAACAAACCAGATCTTCTAATAGCAGTAATTGACTACTATGAGATAAATCAAAAAACAAAACAAAACCCTGCTAGGTCTCCTTCTGCATTTTCCATAGTCCTTTATTTTATTTCCAGTTACATGGAAGTCAATTTAAAAGCTTTTATAACTCACACTTCACCAGTGGACCTATTGTTCCCATGTTGACCTGGAGGAGCTCAATAGCCATTGCAAGATTCAATATATCTACATACACATACAAAATGCATATCAATCCTTAATGCAAATATCAGTTTGTTTAAACAAAAAGATAAAAGAAATCTTGGATGCCGTTTATAATCACCTTAGTAAATTTTTTTTAAAGACACATCCGATTTAATATTATAAGGAAGTTCAGTTTCATTTTAAACAACGTGAGGCTTGAAGGTGATTTCCCATTTCTAATGTACGTTCCTCCTTCTAAAGAGGAAAGTGATAAGTTAAAGCAAGTTCAAGTGCTATTGTAGCAGGCTAATTCCCTTTTTCCACATGCGATTCAGAGAGAAAGGTCAAGTTCGCTGTCACTTCTCTCTAACTGATGCTTGGAGTCTGTGTGCACTGAGCATGATATATTTAAAAGAAGCCAAGCACTCGGCCATTTTCTGCGTCGACTGTATTAATCATAAACCCTCCATCTTGAGCTGAGATGAGAGATTAGGTGCAGACGAGTTTGTAAACAGCAAATGCACAGAGAAGTTGTTTTTGCTCAAAACCAGACTCTTGCTTCTCCACCATTTTGAAATGCAAGTGACCCTTGCAACAGGAAGAACAGAACCGAGACATCAGCTGTAATTTATAGTGGGGGCTTCTGGTAACGTGGGATCTTGCTGCCGACCAGACCACGCGGGCAGCTGAGTCCTGATCCAGTTGTGACGATGAAGTGAAGAAAACAGCATAGGGAAAATAAAAGGGACTGAATATTGAAGACAAATACAAGACGGGCATTCTTCTTAGGGAAGCTGCTACTATACACACGGGGGACTGTGCAGGTACACATGTACGTGCCATATAATTATTTGTATTCCAAACAGTCCTTCATAATTTAAGAGTTATAGGATACAATGAATAAAAATGTGAAAAACAATATCAAGAAAACTAACCATCTACCCCAATAAGTTTTACCAGGAAGATTAATTTCTACAGTTTATTGAACAGAGATTTATAGATGATAAGTACATGCCTGAAAAATATAAATTTCTAGACAAATAGATACAGTCCCCTGAGCTGTTATTAGCCAAATGCATTGTCTTGGTAAGGACTGTTTTTGCGGGAGAAACTCACTGTTGGGAAATTATGTCATAGGAGTGTTCCATAAGGAGGATTCCAAAATGTTAATCTGCTTTTAAAAAATCATTTAAATCATTATAATTGATGCATTTTCTGAATGGGAGAATGATAACACCCTCCTTCAGCTCCCCAGATGCCACCCCTTCCAATCCACCTGGGATCCTAAATAAAGTCACTGTGGTCTCTCTTTGATGCCTAAGGCCTACTACCCATGAATGTCTTCCAGTTGTCATTGGCCCACAGGGTGATAGAGCCACTCCTGTGTACTGAACCATCAGGTTCTGTCCCATCACTCATAATGAAAAATCCATGATTTTGCCTAAGAATGAATTTGTTACAACCAGACATTAGTAGTGCTGCCCGCCATCTATATATCAGTCAATAGTGATCATCATTAGCATATTCTATATTTGGGGCAGTTAATCATATTTGAGTTATCCCAGAATCTCAGGCTATCAGAGGTAAGAACACATTTCCATGGGTGTTCTTAAATGCCCGATGGCTTGTAATGCATCCTGGGATTAGAACAACTTAAGTTGTGCAAGGATACATAAGACACGGAGGATCTTTTACTCTGAGCAAAATATTCAGCTAGATACTTCACATATTTTTTATGTCATTTCTTATCACAAGCCAATGAGGAATACTATCAATCCCCATTGACAGATGAGGGAACAGTGGCTCAGAAAAATCTCAGTAATTTACACAAGTTCCTACTGCTCATAATGACAGAGTTTATATTATAAATCAGGTCTCTTCCTGATTATAAGCAATTTTTTCAAGACTCACATGGATTTCACTCCTAAGACGTCCACAACTCTAACTTTTCTGTTCTATGCCAGACTGCAGTTGATGGGGATGGTTTTGAATTTCTAAAAAGGAAACACAGGTTCTGCCAGAACTCTGATGATGAAGCAGAGGCACCAAACTCACGATGGCTCCTAAGACCCAGATGGACCCAAAACATATTGCTTCCAATGAAGCCAATCCCAGGCATCTGTTCATTTTCTCTCTCTCTCCCTCAGTAGCTCAGATCACAAATTTGAACCAGAATATTGGCCTCATATATGACAAGGGGCATGAGATGTGATGGGCCATAACTTGTCACGGCTGATGACCATGGATAATTTAGTTGATGCTTATGGGGGGAAAATATATATTTTAATTCCAAAAATGTCCCAGTCTATTAAAATGCGGACCAGCTCCCATATCAGTGGTGTTTAAGATGGGAAGATAAGGAAAATTAAATATAAAAGAGGTCTTAAGAAAAGATTCAAGACAAGGACACCTTGAACATTCTACCCCAAACTATGAAAAAATTAATAAAAATGAGCACCACAGGGAAAATGAAAACAAAGATCTATGAAGCTATCACCATTTCTGTCAACAGTTTTGCCTTGTTTTGAACTCAGAGAGTCATGGTCTTTCAATGTCCCCCGATGGATGCCCTGCAGAGTTTCTCATCCTTGGGTTCCCTCTCTGAATTTACTTCTGCTTCTTCCTTATACTCCTGAATGTAGACCACGTGACATCCCACTTCTGGCCATTTCCTGTCTACCAAACCTCAACCCCACCTCACTGCCCCCAGGCAGGTGGTCTGAGCATCCACAGTAGTTTCTATCCCACTCCTTGAATTTCCATCCTGTGATGTTCCATAAGCCCGTGAGTTGTTTCTCGGACTAGATTGAGGAGCATAGCTTATATTTCTCCTGCACTGCCCAAATCCCTAGCCCCCAGTAGTCTGTAACAAGCACTCAGCCATTATCTGATTGATGAAGTTAACCCAGAAGCCATCTTTAAAGACCTCAAGGTATAGCAGCATTGGATGGTTGAGGGCACCCCGGACACTGGAGGGAGCAGACGAAGAAGGCACTGTTTAGTTTGCACCTCAAAGACAAAAGCACAGGTACAAGAGCACACATCTGTTTCTTGGATTGGGATTTATAAATGAAAGCATTGATTTCAAAGGTCAAAGAAACATAAATATTGCTCTTAGGGCAATAAATAAAAATAAACCCCCAAAAGACTTTGATGACAGTTCTACTAGTTGGCTGTCACTCAGCAACTCCAAACTTCTTCCCCTAATTTTTGTTTGCCTTAAAGTAATCAGCAGGTTTCTGAAGCTGTTGGGGTGGAGGTAGGGTAGGTTTGAGCAAAGTATCTTTGCAGCTAGGACAGATTCTGGTTTGAATGGATGGGAATCCACAGTGCTTTGTTGAGATGGTGGGTACATGTTAGCCCACTTTCAGAAGAGATGCCTTTTCCTTCCCAAGCTCATCCTTAATCCTTTCCCCTTAGTGAGGACAATGCTGTAGGGACCAAATTTGGTTGAGCTGCACCTTCATTTGTTAATTGCTCTTTATTCAACCATTGACGGTACCCTCAAAGGCTACGAGGTATCATCCTATCATCATTCAGGAAAAAGTAAAACTGGTTAAAAATTAAGGGCTAGAATTTTGAATCAGCTCAACACTCAGCTGCAGAGGGCAAGGGGGGGGGTACTTGAGCAGAGAAGAAAGGGTCCAGACCTTTGAGCAAGGTGCATCTTGGTGGGAATCCAAGCCAGGCCTTAAAATGACTCCAAGCAAATTGTTAACACTTCTCTGCACCTTGATCATTTTAAATGGAAAATAGGAATCATGTTATCCATCTTACAGGTAGCTGTGATTGCTGAATACAATGCTGAGTATCAGTCATCCAGCACCAAGGACCCTTATTAAGTTGGGAAGGGAAATTGGGGAGGAAGCTGGGAAGGTTATCTACTTGCACATGCTCAGTCAGTTTCTTCCTCTCTGTCCTGAGTCATTATCCCTTATTTCTTCACCAGGACTACTGACTTCTTATTGTCTCCCTGCTGCAGCCTTACCTACGATTCTTCCCCATTTAGACTTGCCAAACTGCCAAATTTCCAGGTCTCAACAAAGCACGGCTGGATAAAACAAATATTTCATTAACAATCTGTCCCCAGGTGCTACAGATGTTCCACCTGAAATGAAAGTAGAAATTCATATGGTCTTCCCCTCCAGCGGTCTCATTCTCTGGCAAAATAGAGGTTTAATTAAGGTCAAATCTCCCAAGCCATAGCAGAGGATGAATTTAGGTCAGTTGAAACAGGTATTCTAGTTAATTTGATCTAAATGGTTGTGTTTATTTGGGGAGGGAAGGGAAAGACCTTAAAAATGGAGGCTCCTGGCTAGTACTGAATAGAGAAGAAAAGGTAGCAGCCGAAGTCTGAACCATGTGGAACTACAGATGCCTCAGGAACATAATTCCAGGGAATTCATGAGGAAAATGTCTGCATAAGTCCCACCTCCAGGCTGAATGTCTACGATAATAAATTATTAGTATACCCTTTATAATACCAAGAAAGAGACTGATCTGATTGAGGACCCCCACATCTTCAATTTAAAATGAGCTGAAATCTTCCACTAACAAAGTCATAAAGCAGACACACCAAGCAGGGAGTGAGACAGAGAGGAGGGTTGCAAATGTCCCTGGAGCCAGGTACTGCTTCAGTAAATCCTAATGGAAAAGAATCCCACATCAACAGGACACTGGAGAGATGGGCATGTCCTCTCCACGGGCCTTACGTTCTTGTTTGTTTCCGTCTCCAGCTTTCCTTGTGCATTATGCTTGCCCATCTCATCACTCAGGGAGTTTGAGATGGAACTTTTCCTTCTACACCTCACAGGTACTTCCCCTCCTAACCAGATTTCTGATTATAAAACCAGGATTCAAAGAAAATTTGCATTCTAAATGAGCAGGAGATTCAGGCGTTGTGAGGTTCAAAGCTGACAGAATGTGGAGAGGGCCGTGTAAGAGAGGAATACAGAATCAGGTCCCAACATTACCATTTGCCAAAAATGAGAAAATGAATAATGGCATAGAGGTGGGACCTTGGGCATTCAGGTTCCTTTCTTCTGAGGTTTGAGTATCCTGGGGACACCCTAGCCACCCCACCTAGAACCCTCCACACCTTCTAGAAGCTCTGAGGACACCATGTCAGCGCGGGACCCAGAAGTCTGAGACTCTTGCGTGACACAAGCAACCCGCTTGGCACCAACTTGCTTAAAAGGAACTAAGAAACGTGATTGTCTACCTGCCCAGCTCACTGTCAGCACCTGGCAGACATGTTCTACCTTTGAACATAACATCCCTGTTCCTTCTCTTGAACCTGGGGGTGATCTGTGTTGTTTCATCTCTGCCCCAAAAGCAAGATGACAGATTACAAAACAAGTTGCCTAATTGTCGAATTCAGAAGGGCATGTTATATTTTTAAAGTGCAACATATTTTTCCCCATCTAATTCAAAACTGCAAATGTTAAACTTAAAGTCTGTTTCTAGCTTCTGTTAGTGACAGCAGAGCTCCCCAAGGGGTGGCTGCCTTCAAAGACAGGTAAATGAGGGCCCATATAAAACAGCCAAGTATTGATGTTGTAGTAAAATTCCAGAAAAATACATTGGCAGACAAGTAAATTTGTCACTAATAATTTAATGTAATTTCCCTAAAATGGAGGTAATAGGTACTCAGGGAATACACCTCCAGGGTTTACATCAAATGTGCATGTGGAAAATCGTGAAATAATATATTTTTTTAAACGTAGATGCTTTGTCTGACATGTTGGTTTATGATGAAAATTATTCTTCCAAAATGAAAATGGGGAGGGGGAAATATAATGTCCCCAATCCATTGTATCCTTTAGCTTCCAAACCTTTCCTGGTGGTGGCAGCTGAGAAGCAATGACTGACTAGAAGCAAGGAACATTTGTTTGCATTTTATTTCCCCCTTAAAATGATGTACTACAATTACCAAATATTAATGAACCAATCATGTTGCAAATAGTATTTCCCGTGTCACTCTGAGTTATAGAATCTAATATTGGGCTCATTTGAAACATTCCAAAGTTGCATATTTTTTTCCCCTTTGCAAAGTGACAGCTCAAATTGTGTTTAGTTGCATTCGTCCAACCATGAGCAAATCAAGTATAAAAATTTCATTTTGTCTAAGTGTTAATGCAATTTTTTAAGCTCATATCCTGGGATGGCTCACTTTGCACTGTGCTGGATGATATTAGATGCTGCTTAAACACTATTATCAATTACATTACATGGTGCCAAAAAATTTTAAAATAGCACTTGTTTGAGACTCCAGTAAGTTATGAAGATCCAAGAAAGGAGAAACACAAAGCAGGAAAAAAAAATTCCTTGAGCTGTTTCCAATGCTCCAATGTTTATGTTTATATTGCAAATAGACTGATTCCCAGCTATAAATCTGAATTTCATTGCCATTACCATGGGTTTAATATGAGAAAAGATGAGCAGTATGCTCAGGCAATAAGGAGAGATGCAGCTGTCATGGGCTCAGCTGCTTGGGTGCAACAACCTGAGATCCAGAGTCAGGAGCAGAATGGAGGAGAAGGAGGAAAGCTGTGTGTGTGTATGTGTGGGGGGGGTGCACACGCATGTGTGTGTGTGTGAGAGAGGAAGAGAGAGAAGCAGCATGAAGCCCTAAGGAGGAGCCATCAAAATTATAAATTCATATCAAAGTCAAAATTATAGAATGTCCATCATTTTTCTATAGAATATTGACAGTGAAATGAATTCAGCAGATAATCAGGAATCCATTCCCCAGGGGAAAAAAAAGAAGAAAAGAAAAGAAAGAAACCAGCAAAATAGGCCGACTTCATAAGCACATTTCATCAAATGCGTGAGTGTAATACAACAGGCATGGAAAGCCTGGTCCAATTTTGAAGGAGGTCACCCACAGAAATCCCTGACTGCTAATGTGCCTCAGCTTTCCCTGATTTCTTACTCCAGGTAGTGAGGCCACACGCTGCCTCATGTTCAAAGACATTTCTCTTTCGCCAGCATCCAATCCCACACGCACTTCCACACACAGGACAGATGTGACTGTGGTAATGAATGCTAATGGAGAAAAGTTGCCAAAGAGCGTCGATTATGGCCCCATTTTCATGGGCCCCGACCATGGAAATATCTCATCTTTCCTATTACCACATTTCCAGTGGCTGTTCTACATTCTCTGGGGTAAAAGAAGAAAAAAATATTTTTATTTTAGGTGCCTGAGAAAAATGTCTGGACTCCGAAATCATTTAAATACAACATAGACGTGGAGCTATGAAAAATGTGTGCTATATTTTTATTTGCTTAACTCAGCCACAGTTAGGTCTGCACCATTTGGATTTGTAAATCAAGCATGCAAAGTCTGTTAAATTTTTGGAATGCTGCTGTTTGTGCAAAGCTGGTTTATGTTTTCTGATAATTCAGAATAATATTTAAAAAGCCACTTCACCAAAGGGAAGGCACACATCTCACAGTAGGGTCACAGCTCACACCTGCCTCACTCACTGTGTTTTCCTACTTAATGAAGTTTAAATGTAATAGATGCAACTTGAATTTTCCTTCAAGTTCAGGATTCTGTGTTGGGAATCTATGAGAAAATTAAACCCTAATCCTCCAAGGCATCTATGTGCACCTAATGAATTAACTTCTTACCTCTGCATCTAGAATGTACTACTCATGTACTAATCTTGGGAAATGGAGAAAACAGTCTTTCAAGTCATTTCCCTTGTCTTTGTGGTTCAAGTAAGAAGCCCTGGTTAAGAGGGCTGCAATCTGATTACGTAAAGGTCAGTCTGAGGACTGGTGGCATTTGTAGCTCTTGGTAGTTTGCTCAAAAGCAGACGTTAGGGTCTAGAATTCTGCATTTCTAATAAGCTCCAAGTGATGCTCACACTAGTGGTCCTGAAAGCACTGAGCGGGAAAGCTGTCAAAATTCCCTAATTGACACGGAAGAAAATTCTTGAAGGACATTGGCATAAGGCTAAATAAAGTGTATGATGATCGGGCAATAGGATGAGTTTGTTTTCTCTTTGTGTTAGACAGGGATATCTCCATAGCTTCTGTATCCAGCACAGAAGCAGTTAAACAAGAAACAATAACTAAAGAAAAGCCATAAGAGAACACACCAAGGCCTTAGCTTCCTTGAATCTATTTGTGGCCTCCAACAGATTTTCACCTCTACACATGAATCTTCATAGGAAATTTGTAACCCCATTTTCCAACCTAAAATTGGGATATATATCAACTCTGCTTCATAAATCTATTTACATGAAAATACTAAAAAGTTATGAAAAGTAAATTATATTTAGACATTCTTATGATCTTTGACCTTCATCAAAAAGAATTAAGTGGGGACCATCTAGGAGATCTAGCCAATGTGATTACCAATGGGGAGGTTCACTGCCCGTTGCTTCCAGAACCGTTTTTTCTCTGGAATCCATCCCTTCTTTCCATGTGCCAAACAAACATTCTTTCTACCATTAATGTCCAACTCAGGCTCTCCGGTTTCCTTGAAGATTCACGGGCCCCTTCTCCTAAACAAACATCATATCCCTTTAAAACATGGTAAAATTCATCCCTGGGACTCTACACTTTACATGATACTCTTGCTTGGTTTTGCTTTCATTTCTTTCATCTAACTTGTATAATCTCCTCCAATGTTCATCCCAATGAATATTTTATTAGCACCTATTTTGTGCCAGTCTCCATGCTTGGTGTAGGAGATTAAGAGAAAGGGAGTTTTACGTCTGATGTAGTAATGAATATCTGGGTTCCCTACATAAAAAAAAAAAACACTTTATTATTGTAGAAAGGATTGACATGAAAACAAAAATACACCATTATGATTAAAAGAGTAGAAGTATAGACAATATTTAGGATGGTTTCTTCAAGTAGGAAGGATACTTAAGCCCATGAAGTTTCACTAAAGGGTAGGGGGCAAGATGAATCTGAAGGCACAGAGGGAGGCAAGATCAAAGAGAACTGATATTCCTGAAGCTGGCTACCACTGCTAGAATCTGGGACAGGCAGAGGCAAGAGGAGACAAAACCAAAGAGGTAGTCAAGGGTGTTATGAAGGGCCTTATTTACTAAACTACAGAAAAGATTCCAACCAGGCCAGATATATCCAGATCAATCTGTTGAGACAGTAGAAGAGATATCACAAGCTCCTCTGATCCTTCATGAGCTGGAAAGTTGGAGGCCCAGAGATAGAAACAACTAAAAACCTGACCCATGAACTTGAAAAGAGAAACCTGACTTTTGGTTTTTATGACTTAAGCTTTTCTGAATCAAGAATCTTGAGTAAACCTGCAGTGGGCTTCTTTCTACACTATTTATTTGTATTAATTGTCACACCTGGGAAACATTTGATATGCTTTTAGAAAGAAGCTGCTAATGAGAAGGAGTCTCAAGAGGTGTAACAGAAGAGGCAGGTTATGATAATCAGCTAGTGCGAACTATCCCCAGAATTATGGGTATCTTTTCTTGAGGTTAAAGATTTGTCTTGTTGATCTTTATATCTACTTCGTGGCACAGTGCCCAGTTCTTCTACTTAATAACTACCCCAAATGTCCACCTCCCATCCATTCATATCTTTTATCACCAATCTGGGATAAGGAAAGCAGTTTACAAACTTTCTCATGATCAAATGTATCATTTGGTCTATGTTAGAATCTTTTAAAAATTACTGTTATTCCAATTTTCCCATTCATTTCTTTTAAGTTCTTCTTTCCAAACAGCTTTAAAAAGTTAGGTGATTTGAAGTTCAAATGTATTAAATTATTTATAGAAAACAACTTCTCCTATGGAAAGCACCTTTATTTTTCAAGCTTAAGAGAACAGTCTGCTAGCAGGGGGCTCCAGCCCCAAAGAGCTTAAGTTTGATTCTAAATAATAGTTCTTCACCAGAAATCAGGGTCCAGAGGGAGGGAAGAAAGTTGAACCATTTACACCCCAAGGCATCGAATTTTCCCAATTCTGAACTATCCTTTATAGCACCATGCCGTATACCTACTTTTCCCTTAGTAGATGATAAATTAGCACTCGATCTGACTAGCTTCAGAGCACATGTGTTTAATTGTTCTGAATTTGTAGGTAAACCTCTGCATTTCTGGTTGCGTGGTGTGTCTCCCCTATTGCCTTCCATTGCATTTACGTCCATTAAGTAATCTAAAAATATTGAAACTAAAAGCATGAACCATTGAGAACCAAACCTTTTTAATTGTGCTCCTGGTCCTTGCTGGGGTGTGTGGAATCCTGGTTCAGACCCAAGGGGCATTGTGCAGGCCCCAGTCCTGGGGAGATATGAATGACCCTATGCCAAGCCCTTGAAAAGAAGGGAGTGTGTGGCCGTATAAATCCTGATACAGGCGGACAATGAATCCACAATGCACATACAGCCCCATACCTGCTGTCACATGCTATAATAAACCCTCGCCGGTGTTCCCGAGACAAAGTTGATCCCAAAGGACAGAAAGCAGCGATGGGAACCATAAATCTGTACCAATAGCCAGCCATTCCTCCCACCCCCTGTGTGCCGCACGTGTGTGCACAAACACGGCTGCCCATACGTAAATACTGAGGGAGGTGTCATCCATCTCCCGCCGCAGTTTCCAACCCTGCCCTGTATGTCGCCCAGAATTTCATATTCACAAGGACTGAGATTGCCTTTTGTTCAGAGTAAGTAAGCTGGGGAGTCTGATTCCAGCAGATTCAGAGATTTTATTTTCCTTCCTTCTTAGGGAAAAAAAAATCATCTTCTTAAAATTTCACTGTTAGTGTTTAGGACTCATATTACAGGCAGGGGCCACCCCTACACACAAATCAAAATGTCCTTTATGATATGATGAACTTAATATGAATAAAGGCCCAGTGTTTCCCAAAGGTAGCAGAGAAAGATGCACCTGCCCCAGGGCTAATCAAAGGGAGGAAGGAGAAGAGGAGGGCAGGTGGGGGAGGGTAAGAGAAGACAGAAGCAAATCAAATACCATAAACAGATATGGAGTAAAAAAGAAAAGCGGGGCGGGGGGATTCCTCATGGCCTGTCTATCACTTGTGCTTGAGAAATGGACAAAAAGAGAGAGATTTAAGGCACTCCTAAACTCCTGCCACTTTCCTGCACCAACCTGGAAATCCTACTAGTTAAAAATATGATTGGGATATCTGAAAAGGGGGCAGGAAGGAGACAGGCTGCATATGAAATCTGAGGTGGTTTGAACAGATAGTTTCTTTCCACCGCACAAGAAAAGAGGTAATGGGGAGAGAGGTGCAGCTTTAAGCAGCCTCATGATGTAAATGAAAATAAAAACCACAACAACTTTTATATCTTTATAGCATTTGGTTAATGAGTCACTAAATCCATCCCGGCTCATCCATCATTTCTATTGCAGAGACTCGGCCGCTCTCTCCCCCTAATTGGTCTAGACAGGTGTCATGATATTTTAGCACACTGAAAAAAAAAAATCCGGAGGTTTTCTTCAGTGAGACTGAAAGGTAGACACGTTGGAAAATGTTAGTCTAATTTCAACCTTCTTTGAAACAGTTTACATTTAACAAGAAAATCAAGACAAATGAAAGTTTCCAAATTTAATTCCTCCTCCAAAAAAGCCCTTAATAGGGTCAAAAGCAAAGTTGGAAATTAATTTGATGGTTGGGGGGGGCGGGGTGTCTCTGTTGGCAGAAGTAACAGGTTTGATCTTGAGATTTCATTTCACCTGTTTTCTTTTTCTAGATCCATAGTGAACAAAATTAAATACATCATCTTCAAATGTCAGCTTCACCTTGCCATGAAGTCTTTAAAAACAATTTCATATTACCAAGTGATTTCAGGTGTTGCTCTGAAGGTTTTAGGGTGTTGGGTGTCACCAAACACTGCACTGTTGAAAAGGAGACAGATGGCACTTGAGAAGGCCAAATCTGAGAAGTGGACCCTTCACCCCTTTATACCAGCTCATCCATGGTGTTTTAAAGGCACATTTACAACAACTTGTGGCATAAGCAAACCATCAGGAAATACTTCCACTGTATCTCACTGATCTCTCAAAGACTTGCAGGAACAGTCTAAGTTAAAGACAAAGCAACCGGTTCAACTTTTTAATTTCCTGGTTGTTGTCAGGAGGAATCACAATCATGTCGCTATTTATTTTTTTTTTCAAAATGTCATTTCTTTGGGAGAAGTGTGCGAGATAGCCGTGCAATATAGAAGCAATCTCAGGAGAAAAAAGAGGGGATGTGGGATTTGACTTCTATTTTTCCTTGTTGGTTTTACCTGCAGCAGGAGGCCTCAGAGACTTAAAATACTGAGCTTGTGTCCTCTGGTCTCAGAGACTTCCCTGAGACCATGTTCAGTGTTAGAGCACTGGTTGGAAGTCACAAGGGCTAGACGATGAGACTTAGGCCCTCATCACTCAGAGCCATTGGGAAGGCGGAAGAGAAAGGTACAGAAGGGTCCTGGGTCAGGTAGGAATTTTAGGCATGGATTGCACCCCCTCCCTGTGGACCTGCATGCAAAAGCTTTGAAAATAACATGACCCACAAATACCAACGGTTATCTGTGGATTTTAATTCTCTTTTTTAAAAAATTGTGTTTTAACAACTTGGGATGCAGCATTCAGAGCTTCAGAATTTTGAAAAAAAATAGGTGATTTTAAAAGTGAGGGAATTTCAGCTTCAAACCAGAAGCGTTTGCAATTTAAAACACTTGATCTCTATCTATCTTATCTGTATCAGCTATGTGTCACCTAGCTAGAGATCATTTCTCTCTAGTTATACACACATTACAGATCTATGCACAGACCCGGGGTTAGATGACAACAGGAAGTTGTCTTGGGTGGAAAAAGCACACAGGTACTTTCTTTCCCTTTGTTTATATTTTGTATTTTTCTGTAATGAAATGTTTTGCATCTTTAATTAGGAATGTGGCTTACTTTAAATAAAGCAGAGAAACAATTTTCTGTAAAATGATCAATCTAACAAAGGATGATAGGATAAGAGAAGATGGGAAGAAAATGGCCCCAGGACAGATTTTTAAAAGGGTTGTAAAATGTTTTCACTGAAGTGGCTGCAAGAAAAATAGAAATAGATGGTCACTTCCTTATTTATCAAATTTGTCGAATGATTTTCATGTTCTTAAAGGGCTAAGACGGGGCAGGGATGACAGAACAGAATAAGAAATGGTTCTTGTTCTGAAAGCGTTCACATGCAATTGGTAGAGATCATAAGTGGACACATAAAAGCTCTTTGATCACCGTCACATTTTAAAGGACAATGTATTCTCATCAGCACCCAACAATTCCGCCCACCCAGGTAGGTGCCTGTCTTTATAAAAGTATGCATAGGAAGCTAGGAGGAAAATAATTTGATTATGTGGACACAACACAGGATTCTAGGAGCTTAAAGGTAATAGACAAAGTTAATATGAAAAGACGGAGAGATTTGTTGTACTTTAATTTCTGTCCTTCAAAAAAATTGTCTTAAAATTAAAAGAAAAAAACAATTTTTCCCCCACAAATAGGGCAGAGTTGATTTCCTTCATGTAGAAAGGTTATAGAAATTGACAAGAAAAAAAAAATCAAAGGATCATTTAGGCACTGAGAGTTGAAAAAAATCTGGAAATTTTATTCAAACCCCTTAATAAGTAACTATAGAAGTGCTACTTAAAGCCAAAATTCAATCCTGTTTCTTCACCTGTCCAAACAGGAAATGCCTAAGAAATGGTAGTCCATTAGAAGTAGAGAGACGCTGGAGAGATGTACGCATTCTCCTTTGGAAAGAGGCTACTGCTGTAGGAAAGGGAGTGGGGAGGTTCAGGCCTTTACAGGCATTTGAAATGTTTTATTTCTTTTGCTGAGGTGGGTGCACGGTTTTGACTACATTCTTCTGTATAACTTTTCTATAACAAAAGGAGTTCATTTTTAAAAAGAAGAAAGAAAAGAAAAAAATAGAAACCTAGTATTTCTCCATGCTGGTGGCTGTGGTGGTGGCACGGATGGCAGGACCTTCCTCAAAGTCCTGGCAGAGCATGTGAAGGGCGGTATAGATGGCTCTGCCCATGTCTACCACTGGGGGAAAAAGCTGGTGCAAAAACCAAAATTGAAGGGCAGCAGTGTTGAACAAAGTATTATTCCTAATAGTAAAATATTTAAAATACCCTAAAATATTTTAAATACTCTAAATGTCCAAGAATAGTAAATTAATTACAGTAAGACTTCAAAGAGGGAGTATCATCAAGTGATTAAGATAATATTCTTGACATTTTTATATACAGAAATGATCAAAATATGATGTGATCAAAACAAAGTCCAAAAATCTATCGATATATACATATGTACACAAAGACATACAAACACTGTAAGAGGTCAACAGTGTGGAAATATATATGTAATGTGAAATTTGGAGACCCTTATGGATCACTTGGGAACTTATATCTTGATATTGTTATTTTCTTCTCCTAAAAAGGGATCAATTCTATTCCTTTCTTTCAAAGAAGTTTTCCCTTGAAAGTGGCTTATGTGAAGAATTGGCCCAATTTTAGGAAATGAGACTAAAGGGTAGTTTTTTTTTTTTTTTTTTAACTGGAGAAAGATGCAGTCATACTGCAGGCACCTCAACCACTAATATTTAATTATGAAAGCCTTAATAACTCCAGCCTATTTTCACAGGCTTTTTTTTTTTTTTTTTTTTTACAGATACAGGTTTTGCAAAGTATAGATTTTGTGTTCATAGTATCAGCAGGATATTTAATCCTTTTGTATGTACAGATACCACAAGAAAGAATGGCATGCAGATATGTCCTTTGAGTTCAGGAATGTAAACACTCCAATGCTCCTTGGGTATTAATGGATGAACTTCCTAGAGGAAGCAAGCCCTTCCACATCACTGAAGGTAGCACTTGTAAGAAAAACTAATCAAAGTGCAGGTCAAAGAAAACCTTGGCAATGAAATAAGCTATGTGGTTTCTGCTTTCCCAGAATTATGTCCTTTATAATTTGTTGAGTAATTTCTCATAGATGAGCAGTTTAACTATAAAAGAAATAATTTGAGGTGATTGGGAGGGGTGGAAGATGTAGAGAAAAAAACCTCAAACTTGAAAACCATGGTGTTTTATTCCTTTGTGATCTTTTCCAAAAAGAAATTCAGGTACAGGTCTTTTTTTAGTATAATTATAAAGGTAAGGGACTGCCTCTTACTGGTGGAAACAGGCACATGTCTTGTGCTAGCAAAGGGCTGTGTAATTTCCTCATATTTCTTATTTCCTGAAGCCAGGAGAAGATGACACTGGATGAGTTGGTTATTGAGATGGTTGGTAATGTCCCAACTTTCTGCCAGGGGCATGGGGGATCACATGCCACTCGAGTTCCCAGAGGCCCTTTCTCTCTCTCTCTCTCTCTCTCTCTCTCTCACTCTCACACACACACACACACACACGCCATGTACATGCATACATCCTTCAAGAATCACACAATGTTCACAATCTGTGCACTTTATTCTCTGGCAAAACACAAACGTGAAATAAAGATATATGTAAAGGATGTTCAATGACAGTTTGATTTTAATTTTTCCCTAACTGAAGATCAACAGAGGACTGATTTGATGGATGGCAGGTAAATGATTTAAACTTAGGTCTAATTTTTAGAAGGTCTGACAGCTTTGTATAAAATGGATCACCAAGGAGCAAGAATGGAATTGCCAGTTAGGCATTGCAGGTACTTTATCTAACAGGATGTTTTTTCCTATGACTTTTCAATATTTAGAGGTGGTATGAGGTCTTTCACTTTTACTTTGTCCTAGGCCTTTAAATGAATTCAAATGCCATGAGTCCCCTGAAGGGTCCTATTTTGCATGTTAGCATCTAGTAGACCTTAAACAAAATTGTCCTTTAATAAATATTTGTTAAATAAATTAATAAACCCCTATGATAGCACCTTTTATATTTTGTTGTTTTGTTTTTTTTAAAGTTAGGGTCATTTTTTTTTTACTGGGGAAAAATGTAGCCATGGAGAAGGCAGCTCAACCACTTAAATTTAATTACAAAAGTCATAACAACTCCATTAACACTAATTGCCAGTATGTTTTCTCAGATATTTTACAGATACAGAGTTTGCATGGATACTGTGTTTACACCATCAGCAGGCTCTTTATCCCATTTTGTACATATAGATCCTACAGTGAGAATCTGGCACACAGATGTGTCCTTTGTGGGGTCCTCAATCCTCCACTGATCTCTAGTTTGAGAAAAATTAAAATCAAACTGTCATTGAGCACCCTTTTACATCTATCTTTACTTCACATTCATAATTAGCCATACCAATAAAGTACTTGGAGTGTGATCATTTTATGGTTCATAAAGACTATGTGTGTATGTGCATGTATGCATATGTATGCGTGCATGCATGTGTGCATGTACGTGTCCTATGCTTCTTACTAGAACATTGTTCTTTGAAAGAAGAGGTCAGTTGCTCCCCATCTCTACACCCCCATCACCAAGCACAGTGTCAGGCACATACACAGAAGTCAACAAAGGTTTGCTGAATAAATGAAGCAGGAGTTTAATTTCTTTCTCCTAAGATAGACTATGCTAAGTTCCAAAATGTTGTCTTAAAATAAAGGCATTTCAAAGTAGATCATAGTGTATGGGCTTTACCTCTGATAAAAGTTACTGAGGCTTCTGAACAGGGGAAATCTAATCAGCAATCTGTTAGATTTCTAGGTATGCAAGTAGGTGAGCTTGTGCTCCATATCATAGAAGACATACAAAACAAACAACAAAGAAATAAATCCCGTACAATGGTCCTTTGCAGGAAGGTGGAGAGGAAACTCTGTGTCTACTCCACTCCTTTCATCTCTAGGAACCTACTGGAGAACATAGCATTACCTCTGTCAAGAGCCTAATCAAGGCCACAGTTAGCAGAGTTAGCATCTGTAGCCATGGTCCTGTCTAAACCTGCGAATACCAGCTCCCTTGCTCAGATACATTGTGCTGGAGTATTTTTTATCTTCTTTATTTCTTTCGTTGTTGTTTATGCAAGAAAATCCACTAATATGTTTTGGAGAAGTTAAACCCATTTGTCCACAAATAGAAAATTCCAAACCAAGAATCTCTAAACTAGGGTTTACGGTCGCCCCAGGAGGCTCCCCAGTTGCTGGAGATTCTTTATTGGCATGCTCTCGAGAACAGAATGGTTTTAATCTTATCCTTTCATGAGAGTTAATATTAAAACAGAAACCTGCCATCGCACTGGCTGTGTTTAGAGTCAGTGGCAAGGGCAAAATGAGAAATGAGGCTTTTTCTCTTCTCTTAAGGCAGGAGTTTCCCTGTACAAATCCGAAGGCATTAAAAGCAGGTCTAAAAGCAAAGCCTCATCGACTTCCACTTAAACATGGTAGATTGAACATGTGTTTATTTCTGCTTCCTCTCCCAATCCCACTGAAGTAATGAGAATAAAAAAGAATAATAAAAAAGGAATAATAATAATAAAATAACAAAAACCGTATAAACCCATAAGGAAAAGGAAACAGGAGAGACGATTGCATTGAATGAGAAATGTCAACGGTTGTTTGGGAAAAAGAAAGGTAAGGTAGGAGCAATCACTGCCCCAGCAGAGCAGATGAGGCTGAGCCAAGTCTTCAGAGGGATGAGGAGAACGTGGGTTCTCCATGTAGAATCCCAGAAAGGTTAAAAATAGGACTGCTGAAAGTCTGTAGAAGGAAGAGTCAAGGGTCCCATGTCCCCTCCCCAACCACCCCCACCAACCCAGTTGAATGCTAAGAAGATAAAATTAATTTCCCTGAAAGCAGAATTAAAAAGGCAACATAGAAGTGAAGGTAAGAAAATGAGAAACTACATCCAGGTACGTCCAACATTTCCTAACAAAAGTCTATGCTAGAAGAAAAAAGAACCAGAGGTAATGATCAGAGAGCTATATCAGGAAAGCTTCTCTAACCCAAAAGATATAAAACTTCAGATTAAAAGATCGTAACGGGTGTCCAGCTCAGTGAATGTGAACACACCCACATTTAGGCACATTGTTGTAAAATTACAAAATATTGGAAATGCAGAGAACATTCTAGATGTTTCTAGAATGGAAATGGTCATAAAAAGCAAGTGGAACCAGAATGGCATACGTGCTCTCAGCTAGGCAACATGTACATACCTTAAATAATCTGAGATAAAATTATTTTCCAACTAAAATTCTATATCTTAAGTATCATGCTTCAGGGTAGAATAAAGATCATTTCAGATATTTTTAATGTTCTCAAAACATTTACTTTCCAATACTTGCTGAGGATCCAACCCAGGGCCTCGCAAAGGCCAGGCAAGGGCTTTACCACTGAGCTACAATCCCAGCCCTCAAAACATTTTTCTGAGGAAGCTACCAACAAGGTACTCCAAGAAAATGAGAAAATAAGCTGAGAAAGAAGAGAGTTTAAAATCCAGGGAAGGTGACCCCAAATTCCACAAGAAACAACCAAAAATAGCCAATAGGGTATGGTGTCTTCAAGATGATGAAAAAAGATTGAGATCAAAGGGACACAATTGTGAAGGAGCCATAGAAAGTAACTGCCCGTGCTGGAGTGGAAATGCAGAACGGTCATAGATCCACCACCTGACAGGTCTGAACTGGTGGAAGATTTTAATAGGAAGGGGTTGGAACATACAGAAAGAATTGCCGAGAAAATTAAGCAAATGCAAAAAATAAAAATACTGTGTAAGGAAAGTAAAATAACTTTCACAGAATAAATTATTCCACTCAGCCAAGAGAGATGAACCTTCATACGGACTTCGGAGGCTGGGCAAGGGGAGGCCACGGTGATGTTTGACAGGACTAAAATCCTTATCCACTGAAATGGAAGCTGCGATGGAGTGGGGTTTGAGGTATCCTCCAAAAGCTCCCGGGTTAATACAGGAATGTGTTTGGGTTAAATGATTAGATTATGAGAGTTGTAACCTAATCTGTGGATTAATCCATTTGGTGGATTAATTTGAACGGACTAACCGGGTGACAGTTGTAGGCAGGTAGGCTGTAGCTGGAAGAAGGGCATGACTGAGGGTGGGCTTTTGGGTTTATATTTCATTCCTGGCACTTGCTCCCCCCCTGCTTCCTGGCTGCCACGAGCCGGTGGCTTTCCTCCTCTCTGCCATGATGTTCTGCCTCAACCTGGGCCCAGAGCGATGGGGTCAGCTGATCATGAACTGAACCTCTGAAACCATCAGCCCCAAATGAACTTTTCCTCCTCTATGTTGTTCTTGTCATATATTTTTGGTTACAGTCATGGACACTGACTAAAACCTAAGCTCAGTGATCATGTCTCAAATGGATAAACTGAGGAAGAGTGGCATTACTTGGAAACACAGAAATAACAAACTAGACAAATGAGAAATAGCCTCCTTTCAGGGATAGGATGAGAGGTGGATTAGGGAGGTGCTATTTGCATGCATCCATAGGACTTTTAGTGTGATTTGATTTTTCAAAACTATGTGCACACATTACTTTACAAAAATAAAAATCAGTAAGCAAAAATCAGTGTCTGCAAATTGGTCTCTCTACAAAATCTCCAGATGTAGATGAAGGAGGTAGGGCTGGTTCCAAGCTTGGGTAGAGAAAGGGCAGGTCCACGTGCTCCCCCAATGCCTTTTTGCAGGGAGTACGGGATTCGGGCAGTGTCGGGGAACCCTCCCACCTCATTTGTTCCTCCTCTTCAAGGCAGCTGCTTAAGTAGGGAAGGTGCTCCTTGGGCCTGGGTAGCCTCGGGTCACAGTGATTCATGAACTCAGAGTTATTTCAAGTCTCTCATGAAAGCAGCTCTGACTCCCAATGAAACTCCATCCTCTCTGACTTTATCAGGCAGTTCATCAGACTTCCTACCCTAGGCATGATCCTTTGCCTGCAGCTCTGTGCAAAGTCTTTGAGAGGCGACCGTGCCTCTCTGTAGCTTTTCTGGTTCCTACCTCCTCATCTCCCAGCTTCAAGGATCTGCACTCTCTCTCTCTTTGTACCTCTGCCGTATTGGTGTGCTCAGTGATTTCAACAGGAAAGGGATCTATCCACAGGAGGATGCATGAGGGCACAATCAATGGATATACCCCTCTGTTCATTTAGAACAATTTTGTCGCAGATGTGTTTGAAGATAAACAGCTGTGTTAACATCCATGCAAAATATTCAGATATACCAAAATATAAAATGGCATATAAAAATACAATGCACACACTATTTGGGTATTCCTGTATGTGACAACGTATCACATAAATACCCTATACCTCCTGCCCCCAGAATCTAGATTGAGTGTAGGGCACATCTGCTCACTTCCATGCAGGCACCCCAGAATAGAACAGCCTGAACAGACGCTGTTTTTCCTTCCTGACAAACGGGCATGAAATAACAGGCTGACATCTGCCTGTGCAGGTCATTCAAGTCAGCCTGCTACATGTCAGATTTCAAACTGCTCCATCCATCAATGGCAGACCCAAAATTAACGTAGCTTGGAAATTCTGCAGCAAGACAGTAACAGTCCAATTCAAAGTCTGACCTTCGAGGAATGGTGGGGTACGATGGAAAATTATTTCGTGCCCCGCACTGAAGCCAACAATACGATTTGAAGAGATTTTCAGTTAAATTAATTTTAAAGAAAAATCCCCCCGAGGAGTGGTTTAACTCTTAGGGTCACATAAAAGCAGGAAGCCCAGAGGTTCTGCTACCTGGTAGCTCTGCCAGCACCTTTTGCAAAAGAACTAAAAATAATATTTTAGGCAAAAAGAGTTTTTAAGGCATTTATGCTGTAGTGCAGCAAAGAAGTCATCAAGAGACTTAGTTCTTCCAAGAAGTTTTGGAAAATGGCTGTTAGTTAAAATAAAATCCTAAGTGAGATCAGCCTTTCTAGATTACAAATACAAATGAACCCTTTTCTGGAAATAAGTTTAAGAGTAATGATTTTCTTCTGTTCAATTGTAACAAAATTTGTGTTAGAAGATTTTATAACCAGTACCAAAGGTGACCACCAAATTAATCAATAAGCCAAATGTGATGCATAAAATTATTTTACCTACTACATTGGCTAGATACCAGGCAAAGTGTAATACTTAAAAAATACTATTCATTTTTAGCCAGAAGCACATTGAACTCTGCTTAAATTGATGTTTTCTTAAAGCGAAGTTTTGTTTTTCCCCTACTGACAGATGCTTCAAAACTCAATCTCTTCTAGTGTTCTTGTCCACCAATTCCAATGTTTCCATTAACATGGGGTCCAGGTTAAAATTGACAGAATGTTTCATAAATTTGTTAACAGAACACTCAGAGTCTCAAAGTCCTCTCTCTCTCTGCTGGGTCCCTTCACCACCTCTTTTCTCTGTAGCCCTTTGTCCAGAAACAAGTGTAAGATGGCCCCACAACAAAAGTCCTTCTCTGGTTCTACCTTTCTCTTAGTCGAAACTTATCTGCCCTCCAACCCTCTTCACTTGTGAACTGCCTGAAAGGGTAATCCACGCCTTGTCCCACCAAGTCTTCTGCTCAAAATTGTTTTGTTATGTGGCTTCTATTCTTACCACCACATGGAAAAAAAAAATCTCCAAGTTGTCTAATTCAATTTTTAGACCTGAGGTTAGCTGATCTATCTATGAATTGGAGCATTATGTTCTTTTGTAAAGCTTACCTACAAATCACATCCCTGTTTTTCCTGTTCTAGTTGATCCTTGTTGCAGGGAGGTAGGGGGCTACCCTGGGATTCTGGCCTAATCCCCTTCCCTCTTCTGTCTTTCCGTATACTCTTTTGGGTGCAAGCACAGACCAATGACTCCCAAGTCTTTTCCTTGCTCTGAAGCTCCTGAGCATATTTCTAGGAGTACAGCTCCATTTGGTTGTCTTACAGGTACTATAGACTAAAGATACTCCCAGTCTACACAGCTCCTCCACTGTCTAGTCACCAACAGATTGAAAGGGGCACAGTTCCTTCCTAACATACATGCCCCCACATCCCCATGACTGCATGCATTTCTGCTTGTGACCATCTTCCAAAGTACCCTTGGCCCTTCCATGTGGGCAGACATGCCTGTGCCTGTGTTCCTAGCATCTCACACAGACCTGCGTGTGGCACATATCGCTGGAAGTAGTGATCACATGTGTGTGACTTGCCTCACAAAGACAATAAATAGTGTGTTCTTTAAAGAAGTCACAGCAAGAGATCATCAGGAGGACCTTTTAGGAAGAATGACTAGCTGATGACTGAATTGTGCTGAATCCATTAAATCAACCAAGAGTTTGGGGGAAGCAGGAGAAGGCAACAGGATCAACCGTAAATTTTGGTACAGCATCTCTTGGGTCTCAGAGGGTGGGTTTTAGTCAAGCAACCATGATGAGCAGGAAAGCAGGTGAACACAGAGGTTCCCGTGATAGAAATTCTTGGTTATTTCTCTATTAATAATTAAAAAGAAACACCTTCTTGAGGATTTCAAATGTAGCATTTGAATGACCATCTCTAACCATAAATTTACCTAGGTATTTGTCAATTTTACCTAGTTAGCATCCAATAAATATGTGTCCGTGATCAGTAGATATATACATATGTCATGTTTTGTCTTCATAAATGTCAATAACATGGTTAGTGTAATAAGCACCTATTAAAAATTATTTGAGAACATTTATTCAATAATTTTGGGGGTAAAATATTAAAAAATATTAAACAGCATAAAAAGCCATTTGGTTGATTGATAAAAATAAGGCTGCTAAATGTGTTTTCAGGTCAACATTTTATGATTTTCATCTCACTCTCTCATAACCCTATCAACTGTGGCATTAACAGCAACCCCATCAAGATGGCCATACTTTAGCCTAAAACCAGTCTTTTTCAGTGTCCTGGATATAAGGAAATGAGCAAGCATTCCCATAGTATGCAGATATCAGTTTGAAGGTCAATATAATCTTTCTATTGAGAAATTTTGAAATGCAGATTACCAAAAGACTAACTCTTGACTGTGTACATACACTGAATTTTCTGCTATTGAAATAAATGAAAAGTGAACAAATAAACTTGTTGTACCTTTTTTTTTTTAACTACAGAGAAAAACCCACAACAGTCTCAACTTCCCAAATGTGGGGATGGATGAAAGAAATAGGGGCAGGTCCTCACAGTGGAATGCAATGACGTTTACTGAAGTGAAAAGATAGCCATGAAGTGTTAACCATTTACAAATGAGATAATGTGAGAGACCTGGCAAAAGCAGTCCACAGGTCAAACTTTATGGTTTACGTTGAACTTTGGAGAAAGTAAATAGAATGACTTATTAATGGAACATTCAAAATAAAAAGCTAGAAAAGATGACAAAGAAAGCAGAGTTGGATGAATGACTAAACAAAAATACGTAACATTTTATAAATGAAATGAAAAAAAAAATCTGTAAGGTAGAGAAGTGTCTGCCCCAAAACGAAAAAGATAATTTTAGGAAATAGAAATGGGACTTATCCACGCAAACATAGGAACTGAAATGATACTTACAATGTCCTTGAAAACAGATGTTTGTCCAAGTGTATATGGATAGATTTCAAAACCTAAGCGAAATGATTTTCTAAGAAAATATTTAAATTTCCAAGTGTATTGAAAAATCAATTATATAAAGATCTTAATGGACAATGACCACCATAAAGAAAAGAAAAAAATTGTGAAAGACCCACACACCCAAATACCTCTGGCATGGCTAGCTCTGCAAATAAATTCATCCCACGGGGACCCTAAAATTTACTGTACAAACTGGGACACTTTGGAGAGTGAAAGTCAGTGCTATTAATAATTAGGATGGGACAATATGAGGAAACAGGAACTGTTTAAATCAGGAGAAATGGCTACGATGGCTGTATCAACTCTCAAAGGAGATATCATTCTGAAGTTATGGAAATGGTATCCTAGTTTAGAAAAAGAGGTTTCAAGTTCATGGTCAAGAAAAGCAGAAAAGAAAAAAGGAGAGAAAAGAAGAAAATCTATGTGTACTGACACATGATTCTAAACAAACACACTCTCTCTCTCTCTCTCTCTATATATATATATATATTATATATACATATATATATAATATATATATTATATTATTATATATATTATATATAATATATATATTATATATAATATATATAATATATATATATATTATATAATATATATATATATATTATATATATACATATATACACACACACACACTTGTGTTAATTAGGAATCACTAAGAAACAAACCAAACAATGAAAATGGTCAAAAAGATGCAAAATCAGTGTGTGTGAAATAAATATGAACAAACCCTAAACATATGAAAAGTATGCTCAAACCCACTAGTCATGACAGAAATGAATAATAACGTGGTATTTTTTGCCCATCTGATTTTAAAAAAACAAATGTTAACAGAAATAGTAAATATCAAAAAGTGTGGTCTTTTGTGATCTCTGGATAAGAATAATAAATTGGTCCTACCCTGTAGAGGATAATCTGACAACTGTTTTTCCAAAGTTTAAATATGCATACCCCTTGATATAATGTTTTCCCTGCTAGGAATCTACTACACTACACTTGACCAAATGCACAGAGATATGGGTGACAGTCCTCAATGCCACGCTGTTTAATAATAAAACTGGAAACAACTTAAACCACAAACCTTTTCAGGTAATAAAACAGTCTCAGAGATTAAATGATTTGTTCAAGTTCATACCCTTCAATGTTTGGCTTATAGGACTTATAAAAGTTAGGCATAAGCAAGGGCTTCAAAAACCATGAAATGCCAGGCATGGTGGTGCACACCTATAATCCCAGTGGCTTGGGAGGCTGAGGCAAGAGGATCACGAGTTCAAAGCCAGCCTCAGCAACAGTGAGATGCTAGGCAACTCAGTAAGATCCTGTCTCTAAATAAAATACAAAATAGGGCTGGAGATGTGGCTCAGTGATTGAGTGCCCCTGAATTCAATCCCCGGTAACAACAACAACAACAACAACAACAAAAACCCCACAGGAATAAAACATGCAATGGTTTATTACTAAAAGTGAGAATATTAGTTTGATTTGCCCAACATTATAGAATTTTAAGATTTCCATTGGTTGTTCACAGTCCCTTAATTAGAAACAGATAGTCTTCTCTCTGTATCTATGGTTTTTGTATCTATGGATTCAACCAACCATGCATGAAAAATTTATATCTGTACTGAATATGTATACTTTTTTTAAACCATTAACCCCTAAACAATATTTGACAAATGCGTATGTGACATTGACATTGTATTATACCAGTCATTAAGAGATAACTTCAAGCATATAAGAGGTCATATGCAAATACCACATCATTTCCTATAAGGGACTCTAGCATCAGCAGATTTTGGTATCCACAGGGGCATCCTGATCATAATTCCTTGTGGGTTATCAAGGAACAATTGTACTAACTCTGCACCAGTTAGTTCTTGGCCTCCAGAATCATTTCCACCCTTAGGAGGACAAACTTTGCCCTTCAACATTTTCTGATTGTCAAATGTCTAATGGAAATAAAGACTAATTTTCCCTGGGCTTTTAGGTGCTATGTTAAAAATCTCCCTAGATGCAAATATCTTTGCATTTGGATATTATGGTTATCATTTTCAATGTTACATGCTTTGAAATAACTACTGTACTCAGAAGGAAAAAATCAACAGGAACAAAATGTCACAATAGCCTTAGCCACATGGGACAATACTTTCTAGGTTAACCATCATAACTATCTCTGCTTCATAAAGAACAAGTGTTTTTATATCAATGTTCCATAGGTAAGCAATGATTACTGCGTAATATTAGAAAACACTTAGGAAAATGAGATATCTTATGCTTTTTTTTTTTTTAAGTGAAGCTTGCAGTATTTTAGAAAAGGTTTCTGGTCTGGCTTCCTGTTGGTTTCTGGCTTTGGTTTCAATCTATACTGTTTCCTACTCAACATATAATCATCATTAAGTCACATGACACAATTCAGGCAAAACCTAGCTACAAAACAGTATGTGTGGCATGATTCTCCTTTAGAATATAAATGTAGAGTGTATGTATGCACATGTGAGTTTGGAAGAATTTCCAAGTCATTGTCTTTGGGTATGATAAAAGCTGTTCTCTATTTTCTCGGTTTTGCTCATTTATGTATTCTGATTTTCTGTCATGAATATGTATGAGCTTTGTATTTAAAAATTTTTAATAAACTTTGTGCTCATTCTACCTACAGACTTTAATGTTTACTCATAGAAAGTCTGAGTCAGCAAATCTGATGCATTCATTGTACTTGTGAGGACAGTTTTCTTCTTCATCGTATCTTTGTAACAGAAATAAACTTTCTGAATGGGCTAGTACTCACATTTCTGAGGCCAGAATCAGAGAACTGGGAAAGCCCCCCCAAAACATCAGCTCATGCCTAGTGAAACTGTTTATAGTAACAATTCATGATTCGTGAGGCAAAATCAAAAGGACAGTTAGAATAATTTGGAACCCAGCAAGAGGAAGCACAAGGGTGGTTGCAAGCACAGGCTAGGGATGGGACAGAACAAGTTACACAATGCTCAACAATGTGCCTGGGCCTCAGTATGCTCATCTTTAAAATGAGGAAAACCATCATGACCATACCTATGAGGACTAGGATTCCCACAAAGGTCGGGTTGAGATCTGAAAATAGTAGCCGTGTAGTCTCTGTCCTTGGTTTGGATTTTCTCCAGAAAAACCCTGTTGAAGATCAAGATTTTTTCTTCACAACCTGAATGGTGGTTCAAATAAAAAACCTCTTTTGAAAAGTCAAGCTTGATGCACTGCAGATATAGCTCTATGGTAGAGCACCGGCCTAGGATGCACAAGGCCCTGGGTTCCAAGCATTAGCCCCAGGGGAAAAAGAAAAAGGAAAAAAAAAATCGTGCTTGGCACTTCACTTTCTGTGCATACAGCAGAGTGGGTTATGTGGATCAATTCTACCAGTGAAAAAAATCACAAATGATGTTAGACATCTTATTGAAGATCTGATAAGGGAGTTAAAGAACTCAGTTCGAAATATCAAAGAAAGCAGAAACCCAAGGAGAGAGGGGACAAGGCACTCAAGTTCTGCTTGCTATAAGGGCATTTTCCAAACAAGCAAAACTCTCCAAATTAAACTGACCTCCCAAAGGATCATTCCTCAACTAAGAGTAAGTCAGAAGCAGCTCACCAAGCCCTCCTCTACAGTCAGGGGACTGAATTAAAGTTGTCTGGGCACTAAAGAGGGCAGAGGGGTGGGCAACACCAAGGAAAAAAAGTAAAAGCCAAGCTCACTGATTTGTAGACTACATTCACAAGTGAGTAACCCCCAAATAACATCAAAATGAAAACTCAAATCTAAGGTCAGAATTTGGTTTAGGATGGTCTTGAAAGACATTCTTAAGTTGCTAAGTTGAAGTAAACTCAAATCTTCTATGGAGGGAACCATCTTTATCCAAGTACTCAATTACTTCCAAGAACAGTAAATAGCCCAGAATTTAAAATCATCACTATTCAAGGGAAATGGAAAAATCCACAAGAAAAATAGAAAAGGACAAATGACATAAAAGAACTACATTGGAATTATCAGACACAGCTTATAAAACACCAATGCTTATCAAGGTTAGAAACTACAAACTGAACTTGAAAATACATGTAGGAGCTGGGCACCATGGCACACATCTGTAATCCTAGTGGCTCAGGAGGCTGAGGTGGAGGTTTGCAAGTTCAAAGCCATCTTAGCCAAAGCAAGGTGCTAAGCAACTCAGATAGAGACCCTGTCTCTAAATAAAATACAAAATAGGGCTGGGGGTGTGGCTCAGTGGTTGGTTGTCTCTGAGTTCAATCACTGATACCCCCTTCCCACAAACACACACACACAAAAAGAAAAAAGAAAATACATGTAGGGCACTATAAAAATATGTTCTAACACATTTGATCAAGTTAAAAAATAGAACTTCTAGAATAGGAAATATAATAAATTAAAAACACAACAAATGAGTAAACTATCAGATTAGAAACAGGTGAAGAGAAAATAAGTAAAGAGGAATATAGATCAAGTGAAATTATCCAAAGTATAGCACAGAGGAAAAAGAAAAATATCAAAGAGTTATAGGATGATATAGTGACAAGGCCTAACATGTTTTATGGGAGTTCAAAAAAGAAAGTAGAAAGGAATGGCAAGAAGAAAAATCAAAAGATAATGATAGAGCGTTCCCTTGAAGTGATCAAAGGCAACCATCTAAAGGTTCAAATCTCAAACACCAGTACAAAAGGAGAAAAAAAGCAACACAAGGTGAAACTACAGAGTACCAAAGACTGCACTATTCTTGTAAGCAGTTATACATTCATAAAAAAGACAAATTGTATCCCAAGTGTCAACCACCAGGTGACTTGTGATCTCAGCAGAACTAAAAGCCAAAAGAGTAGACAGAGACCTTCCCTGTGACGAAAGGAAAAACTTGTAAAATAATTTCACACCCAGAAAAAGTATCTTTTAACAGTGTTTTAGAGGCTCTATGGAGAGGCAGGATAGGCCCCTCACCAAAAACTTGATTTTAATGTTGAGACTGACGATGCCACATTCTCACCAAGAGGGTGTGTAAAGGTTTATTATTACATAATTGAGGCTTTCGGGGGAGAACAGGGCAGGCCTCCCAACCTGATTCAAAGTGGCTTCAGATAATATCAAGGAGAGAAGATGGTTGGCGGGATGGCAGGGGGGTGGGGCTTTAATTGTGGCAAGGAACTGGGCCCTGAATGGGCACTTCCACATGTCAGGAAGAAGCACCTGGGCTTTCTCTTCAGTGCCCAAATGAGGACCAGTGGGGAAGAGGGAGAGAGAGAGAGTCTCAAAAAGCTATTTGCCATCAAACATTGAAAAATAGAGGCAGAATTCTTACTACAAACTGAGATGGGAGAAATTTTTTTTTTAATTCAAAAACTTTGAAGGCTTACCAGGCACTCAGGAATGGGCAATCCCACCAGATATGGCCTTATGTTCCACAATCATTTGCCCCCCCCCACACGCCCCCAACCCCTGGTATGGAACCTAAGGGCACTTATCCACTGAACCACATCCCCCTTTTTTATATTTTATGTTGAGACAGAGTCTTGCTGAGTGGCTTAGGTCCTCACTAAGTTGCTGAGGCTGGCTTTAAACTCTCAATCCTCCTGCCTCAGCCTCCCAAGCCCCTGCGATGACAGGTGTGTGCCACCAAGCCAGGCTCATGATCATTCTTGAACCTAAACACTGGAACCAGTTCCCTGGGCTAATGGACCTCTTCCCTGGACAGCAGGGCCGGTATGTACACATCACAATGGACATTGAGTCCTGGGGTGAGGTAACAATGCTGTGGGAGATAAATGGCTGGAGCAGGGTTGGCACAAGCTCAGTTACTCACTTTGACCTATTATGGCAAGCTGAGCAGCAAGCCAGCAGCATCTTCTGAAAATGATGAGGAAGCTGCCTCTAATTCCCACCCCCAAGCCCCAGCCTCGTCCTCCTCCTGTTCCTTCCCGCTCTCCCCACCCCATCCGGCTTCCTCTCCTGTCTCCCCACTCTTCCAGCCCTCGGTCTCCTCTCCAGCTCAATGTGTCCCTCTCCTCCCTGTGTCCCACCCATTTCCTATCTCTGACTAATAATGTCCCTTCCCACTACCATCCCTTGAGGGTCTCCTCATCGAACTCTTCCTTTGTTCCTGCCACTCACGGCCAGGTAAGTCTAGTTCCCTTTCTTGTGACTCCTACATCTTTGCCCCTACTCTTCCTCCTAGTCCTTCTCTTTGGTGCTCTATTCACTAGTCCTGACCAATGGACAATCCAGCCACCCCCAACCAGACCTGATGACCGACAGATCTTATCCTGGGGGTGGTGTCTTTACATCTTGTGCAGCTCAGGAGGGTCAGGCCTAAGGTTTCCTAGCAGCCTGACCTCGTGGACACAAGGAATGCAGGACAGTGGCAAGCCAGCCTTCATCCAGGATCACCTTCCTGGGGCTGTTCCTGTTGGCTGGGTCTCTGCATGTGATCTCCACGGAGAAAAGGAACCCAGAGATTTTGAGAACTATCAGCCCATGTCTTGGCAAGGTAACTTTCAAGAATCTGCACATAGTTTTTGAATCTCACCCTCTCCATGTTGCCCCCCCCCCCCAGGAACCAAGGGAAAAACACCCAGAGACAGGTGCACGGAAGCCAAAAAACTGGAAGGGTTTCAGAGCCTTTGAGTAAAGGCCTGGTTCTCCTAGGTGCAAAGTAAGCATGTGGACATGCTACATGACAGACTTCCAGGACATCACCTGGCAAGCTCAGCATGAGTGACAGGAAAGACAAGTACAGCTGGCCCAGCCAGGTAGCCATGCACAGACCTCCCAGGCCTTGCAGATAAGAGACTGCTTTTGTATTGGTTACAAGAGGCCTCCAGATGCTATAGAACTTCTCACCATTGTAAACTTGTGAACAATGCCATTGCACGGTGCTGGTGGCATAGTAAGTGTGTCCCCCTCAAAAAAAAAAAAAAAAAAAGGATCCAAATGTTGGTGAACCTTGCTAGTGTAATAAAGCTGGAGTTCCAGAATGACATGGTTGGGACAGAAGAGCCTGAGCCTGGATTGGCCCCAATGTGTGGCTCCCTACACTGGGGGGAAAATTTGGATGATTTTGTGGCTTTTAAAATGTTTTTCTCAGAGTATTAAATGTTCTGTTAAATGCATAAGAAATACAAAGCACAAAACTAGAAAATAAAAAGAATAAAGATATTGATTAACTTCAGATTTTTATATGTGTTGCAATTTCTGGAACAAACAATAAGGCAATGAAAACAGAGTGCATTAGTTCCAAACTGATGCAAGAAATAAAGGTAATGATGAAAATAATTAATCCAAAAGATGTCAGGAAAAGAGAAAATAAGCATATAATTGGGATGACAAACAGAAAACATAAAATGTTGGCTAATATAAGTACAAATCTAACACTGATTACATTAAATGTAAATGAACTGACAGTGCTCATTAAAAAACAAATGTTGGATGGGACTGAACAAAAACAAAATTTATGTGCCGTTTATAAGAGACATTAAAAAAATAAAGAGGTAAACGGCTGATGCTGGGGAGACAGAAAAATGTAGAACATGGTATATGAACCGAAAGAATAGTATATTAGAAAAAATACATATTTTATAAAAGGATCGATAATGTTACTTCATAATGATAAAGATGTAATTCATACTTGTCTAGCTAATTACTAGATGGATAGAAAAAGACAATAAGAATACCAGAGGATTTAAATAGCATGATTTACAAACTTAACCTAATAATCTACATGGAATGATGGTCTCAAGAACCACACTATGTTTTTTTCCACACTCCCATGGTACATATACAAAAGTTCATATGCTAATCCATAAAATAAACCTCAAAAACTTCTAAAAAAATTAAAATGCACATAGAATGTTCAAAATTGCAAAGCATTTAGCAATGTACATGAAGAAAAGGTAAATGTAGCAGAGTTACATGAAGAATGAGCTAGAACATGCCTGGATGCTACAATTGTTAGGAAGATAAAAAATGTTATGAAAAATTATCTCTGTATCTTAGATGTCTAAACACCCCCAAAATTCAAAATAATTTAAAGATTAGAAAAGAAAATTAAATTGGGTAAACCTTGCATTGTCCAACTACAGAGAAAATTGATATGGTACTGAAAAATGTTCTGTCTCACCTTGGACCCAGAGCAATGGAAGAGAAAGATGGATTTCTGAATATGCTAAATTTTACATTAAAAAAACCCAAGGATACTGCTGACATTTTATAATTTCAAAGTGAAATTTAATGTACAGTGTTCTAACTACTTTCAAATGTAATTGAAAAAGGCTTAAAACCATAAACATTTTAAACAATTGAATTCTAATTACTCTTTTCTCATTCTTCCTAAATTTCAAAAATAATCTATATCAAAATGTTTAAGACAGTCAATGAACAAAAAAGAAACACATTTTCAGAATTTCACTCTCGAAGAAATTATTTCTTTTCTAATAGAAATGCAATTTCTCAGGTAGAATTCCAATAAGCATAACATTAGCTCAAGTTTTTACCTAAAGTTTCACTCTAGGCCCAGAAAAGAAATACCTTTAAGCAAATGATAGTTTCCTGTTTCAAAAGCAATCAGATGACTTTCTTTGCTTATTAGTATTTAGTTTATCAATATATGATTTAATATTTTCCATGATAGCTCTATTGAGGTATAAATTGTATACCATATAATGCACATAAAATGTACAATTCAGAATCCAGTGGATTTTAGTAGATTCAGAATTATACAACCATCACCACTATCAATTTTAGAACATTTTATCATCCCTTAAAGAAACTGGGTACCTTAAGCCATCATCCCAAAGCACCCCCTTATCCTAATGCCCCAGGCAACAGCTAATCTGCTTTCTATCTAGATTTGCCTATACTGAACATTCACCATAAATCAGATGATATGTGTTATTTTGTGTCTGTCTTCTTACCCTTAGCACATTTTCAAGGTTCATCATGTTGTAGCATGTATCAGTACTTCACTCCTTTCTATGGTTGAATAGTATTTTAATAGACACACACACACACACACACACACACACACACACATCACATCACATTTTCTTTATGTGTTCATCTGCTGACATGCATCTGGTTGTTTTTAAATTTCAGCTCTTATGAATAATGCCACTATGAAAACTTTGTGTATTGTCAATGGGGATATGTTGGTATTTCTCTTACGTATATCAATAAATGGAATTAGTTCTTACATTTTAATATTTGATTCATGCCTGACTTTAACAAGCTATTTCGAAAACAAATAACTTCTTCATAGTCTGTAGGGAGTACATTTTGTGAAATAAACTTATTTTTCTAGAGCTGATGACCACATCACTGAAAAGTATACATAACTTTCACCATGAGGATATAATATTATGATTAACATTATGTTTATTTTTCTGACTGCTATGATTAAATTTGTTCAACTAGAACATATGGATTTCAGGAAAATACTAGTCTTTTAAATTTATGGAAAGTTTCTTAAAATGTTCCAGGCCAACAAGAAAACCCTTCTAATTTACTTTGTTGAAGACTTTTTATGATCTATTAATCAGAGCTCAAGTAAATAAGTCCAATTATGTTGCCATTTTTAATGATACCAAATGTAATGCAACCCTAAAAGATTTAAAGAAGGCTAAAACAAATGAGCAGTTTGAAAACTGAATACCAAACCTATTAATCGAGACTTTTTAAAAAACTATTCCATAAAACTACACCTTTGTTCTAAATTTCCCTCTCTGCTTAACTATCTACCAATCTAAACATTGATTCCCAGCATTACCATTATGATTTTAAAAATAGAAATAAATGGATAATTGGGTATTTACTATGATGTTAGTACTAACTGCCCCTACCACCAAAATCCACATTCTAAAATTCGAAAATGGGTAACCAAAAATAAATGGATGAATTCTCAGCTTCTGTCTTTGAAAACATAGATTTTAGAACTAGCAGCTTCCTCCTGAACATTCAAAGAGAAAAAGAAAGCAACAATAACTAAGAAGAGACAGGAATGTGCAAGAGAGGCCAAGAAGAGTTGAGGTGGAAGGTGGTCCAGAGATGGGGGGGAAAAGGCAAAACCACTGGGGGAGGTTTGGGTGGCTTTCTTTAATGGTGAGGAAGTCTGCCCCAATACCTGTGGTACCCACAGGGTGCAGCAAGCCCAGGTATACAAGTAAGGGATGGAAACTCAGATGGATGATGCTACAAAACAACTCAGCATCCCCTGGGGCCCTGGGCTCTAATGACAGACATGACATCACACCTGCAGCCACACTATAGGGAGGTGCAGAGAAACCACCTCTTCTTGCTGGAGGACTCAGGAATAGGAAGGACTTAAAGAAGCCTCAAAGAAAACACGCATCTTTCAGTTTAATTAAAACCTACTTTTGTTGTTTGTTTAAGGGTGTCAGGTTTGATTAGAGGTCACAGATAGTTTGGCTCTGGGAAGAATGGCATGGTGGCTTTCTTTCATGAAGAGAAGCATGGGGAGAAGAATGAGTTCTAAATGTTACCATGGGAGGTTCCCAGGCCTCCTCACAAGCTTTTAATGTCCCTGGGAAGGGGGCTAAGGGGTCTGCTGTCAGAGGATTTCAGCCTCCCCTGAAGTAGAAATAGTTAATTTCTTAGTTAACTAGACACCCAAATTCATTAGGCAAGTAAAGAATGGCAAATTCTACCCTCCCTTTAAAGTTCTGTGCCCCAAAGGGAGAAGAATGTAACTGTACTCCCTTGGGGTCCTCTTTATCTGTGCACACTCATCTGGGTGTGTATCAGGAAACACTCCTTGCTGCACACAGTTCCAAAATACTTAATGCAGGTTTTCTTATTAGCAGCAAGTGGGTCTTGGTGAAGCTTAAGAAAGCCGTTTAGTAAAAATAGAGCCACCCAAATGAACGTGGATGGAAAAAAAAAGATTTAGATTGATGGAGCGAGGCTGGTCACTGTAATTACGGAAGGTGTATCATTTCCTAAGCTCTCTTTGCATTAAGTGTATGCCATACATTTATCAGGCATAATTAGCACTTTAGGTGACAATGATTTGATTTCTTTCCTTGTAATAAAAGCCCTCTGTGTTGGCATATACATTCAGAATGGGAAATTGAATACTGTTGCTGTTTATTCCCCTGGGGGAAAATTTAGGACGAACTGGGGAAAAGAGGAAAGAGGGCTTACAGAACAGCTCTTTGTGAATTTTGCAAACAGAAAAAGAAAATAGTTCAATAAAGGCTTTTAAGGATCACAGTCAAACGTGTGCTTTTTGAAGGCAAGAGATATCTATGGAACGTTTCTCTACTTTCAAAGTCAGCATTTAACTTTCTTTTAGATGTGAACAAACCCACGCTAAATTGATTCGTAGGCACAACTGCGAAACTGGACACATTTAAATTACTGTGGATGAATCAGGGGAGTATTTATGCTGCCTTCTGGGAGGGGGCAGAAGAAACTGCTTTTTAAATTCTTTCAAATAAATAATTGATCTTTTCTGTTACAATTAAAAATCATATTAATTCATTTTTTCTGGTGGATTAAAGAATTTATATAAATGGTAAAGTTTTGATTGAAAAAACAAAAAAGAGGACAAACTGAAATTCAAGTTGCTGATCTATTATATACGGGTCAGGAAAAGGCCACATCCTCTTGAAATCTGTAGCTCCACGCGAAATGCTGTAACACCTCTTTTGCATGTGTATCCCCTTGAAAAGCCATTTCCTTCTCTTTTTCAACAAAACCAAAATGTGACAGATGGCATGGTTGATTCCTTTGATTACAAAGATTAATTAGAAATCAAGACCCAGATAATTATGGTTAAAACAAGTACCTCTAATGCAAATCTAATGTTATTAATTAACTTAATACAAACCTTCCCACTTACATCAAACCTGCAGGCTTAACCCTAAGATTTGTTCTATTGAAACCCTGCTACATCAATGGAGCTGATCTGTTAGAGGAGGACTTGCAGAGAAGTCTCTCAAATCCTTGAAGTGCCACAGAAGTGAAGAGTCGATGAGAGATGTTCCAACTGTGTCTTTCCCTGAGGATCTTCATTTTATATTTTCTTCAACTTCCATAGACCACTTACTGACCTAAATGACGATAATTCTAAAGAAGGGGTCCTGATTTTAGGAAGGGCATAAACAATAAAGTGAAACGTACAATGAGAGCCTTTTGAAAAAAAATTAGTATGCAGAGCAAATTAGGGAATAAATGTATTTTGCCTGTGTTGTAAGTAACAATAAAAATACGAATTAACTCCTTCAAGTTTGTCAGAGTGAACTCAGTGTAATTTAGAAATCTCTTAAGTAAAAGGAGCACAGCAGTCGGATGCACCATACAGTTTCCTAAGTAGAGATTTAAACAAAGGATGGGTAAGGCCTTAGTCATGGGTTAAAAAAAAAAAAATTTTTTTACCAAATTTTTAATTTGAGCCAGGTGGAGGTTAAGGCCACAAACAAAAATAGTGTGTTTACAAATTCTCTTCCCATGGATGCATATTATTTTATTTTATCAATATAAGAAAGATTTTGTCTAGAAATTCAAGTTTGATTTTTGTAGGTTTGCACCTGTAATCTAGGACCCCTCCCACATACCCCCAGGATAGAAATAAAGGACCAGAATTAAAAAGCAAAAAATGAATTGTGTTACATGCAAACTTGGGGTTACAGGGCAAGACCGAGCTTCATGGAAGGCTGCTACAGGTGACGCCAGTGTGCAGTCTGTGAGCCTGTATTATCATGTGAAAGAGTCATATTAAAGTCCCAGTATTCCAAGGTGATGCACTCACACCTGTCACAGAAATCAGCTGGTTCCTAAACAGGTTTACAGCCGATTAATAGTACCCATGTGTGAATGCAAAGCCTTTCCCTGAGATTCTTTTTCCCTTTAATGTATAATTTTACATTGGTGATATGAGATTGTTTTTCCCCTCTTTTTCTCATGTGAAAATATTAAATCAAACATCCATGACCCATGATCCTGAGGTTCCTCCTATTATTTCTCATCAGATGGATATCTTTTACCTTCATCAAACATGTGCACATATATACATACACATACGGGATGTCAGAAAGCACTTTCAATTTTTCTCCCATACCCCCCCCCCGCCCCCCGCAGGATGATGTGAGAACCTCATGTCAAAAACCCTCACTTTAGAACAATAAATAAATAAACCAGCCACAGTCTTCCTGAGGCCGGCCAACTCTAGCATAAGTAATTCAAGAGGCTGAGAGATGCCAGATAAATTTGATTACTATAAAAGATGGGAATATGTTTCTTTCCTTTGAGAATTCACAAAAAGGGGTCAAAAACAAAGCAATGCTGAAAGCGAACAATTTCATTTCGCCTGCAATTCAAGGCGAAAATTCAAAGGCAATTTTGCAGGAACATTTTATCACAATTTTATAGACCCTCATTTCCTGCACACATCACAATCTTTAATTTCTGAAAGAGGAAAGCAAGAAAAGGGAAAATGGGCGGGGGAGAGAGGGTGAGGAGGCTGAGCACAACCGTGAGGGGGCTTTTTCTTCTTCTTCTTTAAGATATAAATGCAGATATTTATAAAGCAGTGAGAGATTTGTAAATCTTTCTTCAAAGCTGAACCTACTGCTGGGATCATGATTTGCTAAAAGCTGCTATAGGCATACTCCAAAACTCAGCAGGGTCATCCCTCCCCATCCAAAAAAATAAAAAATAAGAACCAGAAAGGGTGGGGAGGGGGAGAGAAAGCCACTCTGATCAGTAACGTCTCGACAGACAGAAGAGTTTGAGAAAACTGTTTTCGTTTTACACCTTCTCCCTGAATGATAGTTGTGGGTTTTTTTTCCCCAAATACACAAAAAGAAAATTTAAAAATTCAATACCTTGCCTCCCATCTTTTGGGTCTAATTGGCTCTCCTTGATGCTGTTTGAAAATGGCACATCTTTCCTCAAGAATAAGCTGCTAGGAGGTCCTTTGGAAGGTCGCAATGCAAAGACAAATTCAACAGCCACCAATCCAAGGGTACCTTGACCACCGCCGCACCCCACCCCGTGATCTTGCCTGGTGTCATGGACCGCGTGGTTGGCTGGGAGCACAAAGCTCTGTTTTTCAGTCCCCATCTCACCACTAACTTCGTGTGTGCTCTCAGCAGAAAGCCACAAACTCCATCTCATTTCCTACTGGGAAGAATGAATAAAAGTTGCTCTAGTTTCCTGGGGTGGTGAGAATAACAGGAAGTAACAGGGCTTGAAAGCAGTTGGCTCCTTTTGTACATCATGGCATCCCCCAAAACCCTGCTCATGTCTGGGATGGAGGAGATACTGAGCAAATATCTGTTAATGAAGAAATGTAGGAAATGCAAACCACGAGGGTCAGACTAAAACTCTAATAGCAGATGCTACATGAAATCAATAGTGCATGGTGCTGAAAAGCTCATTCTCTCAGGTGGAACTGGACTGGCTTACAGTAGGGTGGGCTGTTCTTCCTCACGGGGGGCAAAGACCCCTGTTTTTAACCCCCACCTAACCTCCACCGCAGCCTCAGGAGCATTCACAACCTACACTCAGAAAAGTCAGAAAACTTCTCAGGTGAGTGGAGCTTTGGGAACAGAGCTCATTTTGAGACGTAGCATAGTGATTTTAAATTTTTCTCTGAACAGATCGATTTATTTATTCATTAAGTATGGTGCTAGGGCCTCCCCATGTGGAAGAATCCACACACAGTGGGGGAACCATGGTCCCTACTCTCACAGAGCATGGAGTCTAACCGAGGAGATGAATAAGTATTTAAATGTAGTGTGACAAATGCAATGAAGGGACACATGATGGTGACCAGGGACTACTGAAGAAATATCTCTTCCATCATCATGGTGCTTTTGAGAAGAAAAATAGAGGTGCAGAAAGACCAAGGTGATACAGAGACCACGCCAGCCAAGGGGAGGATGTGGAAGTGGGATTGTAGCATAGAAAAATAGTGTACTTCAAAGTATCTGCTTCCCAAAGACAATCCATTTCAGAAGCAGATGAGATATAAATGACTTTAAATACTATAGGAGAAGGCTTGGCATCGCTGAAGGCCAATCGATGTTTTATCATACCATACGGCCAGTATTATGATTTTTTTCTTTCAATAACCTTTGAGCAATTCAAGTAGAAGTTTGGAAATGGGACTGGAGAGTTTGCCCGGATCTGGAGAAATGGATGTGTGGATTGGTTTAAAGGGTTGCAATGTCCACTTGCTGTAAGGCCAGTGGATCTGTCACTCACATAGCAGAGGAGGTATGTGGGATTCTATCAGGTCATCTCTCAAAAGAGCCATGTATTCACATATTAAACGGTCTGTCTGAAGCTGAATCTTTTAATTTACATAAATAATACTTGTGTTTCAAAGGCAGCTCTTACCATCAAATATAAGGTCTTTGGGCATGTCCACAAATTAAAAAAAAAAAAAAAAAAAAAACTAAAGGAGTTTTAAAGATTCCTTTGAGGGATGATGGAAGTTAATAACCAAAACCTCCTAAGACAGCAGAGCTGCTGGTTTGGAAAGCACTGAAGATTCTACCACAGGGCACAAATGTAAGGTCATCATGTCAGATCTGCAAACATCAGACTGTTGGCCACTTCTTAAAGTTAGGCTTATTGAAGCACAATTTACATGAAATAAAATTCACCCTTTTCATTGCACAGCTGCATGAGTTTTGTTAGATACACAGTCATGTAAACACTACCATCACCCAGATACTGAAAAATTCCATCACTCCCCACAAATCTCTCTGTATCTTTAGTCAAGCACTCTTCCCTGTCCCCGGCCTTGGCAACCACTGTTCTGTTCTGTAAACCTATAGTTTTGCCTTTTCCAGAATGCAATGTAAATGGAATCAACAGCATGGAGATTTTGGAGTCTGGCTTCTTTTACTCGGTAGAACATATCTGACATTGATCTATATTGTTGCATCTGTCAGTGGTTCACTCCTTTTGATTGCCAAGTAGTATTCTACCATGTGAATGTACCACAGTGTATCCATTCATCAGCTCAGAGACATTTGGACTATTTCCAAGTTTGGTCAATTATGAGTAAGGCCACTAAAAATGTTCATATAAAGTTTTTTGTGTGAACATAAGTTTCGGTTTCTCTTGGGAAAACCTGTAAAAGTGGCTTTTCTGGATAGAGAGTACATGCATGCTTAACTTTACTTAAAAAACAAACAGAACTTTCAAACCATTTTCCAAAGTAGCTATACCATCTTGCATTTTGCCCACATATTGATAGTTTGGCTATTTATTTAACATAAGAAGTTTACTAATGAGAAAAAATGAGTGCTCAAGAGGGAGTTCAAGAAAATACTAGGTCCTTAACGATGAGAGCCACGAGAATGTTTAGAAGAATTATATCAGTTGGAGAGATAATAATCAGTAGAAAAAGGACGACTCTAAATTCAATTCCACATAATATGGACTGAGCCAAAACACAAAATCACTCATGATTCTGCAGGTAGAATCCACCTTAGGAGCCACAGAACCTGCTGCCAATTCTGACTGGCACCCTTGACTTGACTTTCACGCTCGGTGCTTCCCCATCCCCTCATTCTCATTCCCTTTATCCAAATATCAGGTTTAATTAATTTAATCATTAAGACATTTAATTTAAGCATCACCTTCTCCTGAAGTGGTCAATAATAACCAATTCCTTCTCTAAATTCTTACTGTCCTCCTTCCATTTCTTCCTAGTTTAAAACCTCATTGTATATACCGTGGCCTGCATGTTATTTATAACACAAAGAACCACTTTTACTTCTTGAGAATCACAAACTTTCTCTGTTAGGTCTGTCACAAGAGATGGACTCTGAGCCATCCTCTAAGCCAGTGTGGCTTGAAGTGTGTCATACTATATTGTGGTACAAGCGTCCATCATGTCCAATGTCAAGTGATGCTACCAATATCCAGGAAGACAAGAAATATATGATTCCAGAGTTGATCCACAGTAATCTAGATAGTAAATACGCTTCAAGCAAGTGGCTTATCTTTAAATTCTCTAATGTGAATCTGCATTAGCTGAAATCAACAGGAGATACTTCCACTCGATGACTAGGCCACTGTTAAAGAGAAGGAGAAGACATCACCCAATATGGCTCATTGGTCCCCCATGTGACCAAGACTCAGGGAAGCATGTGTGATTTTTAAGAGGAAAAGGGGGATATGCTAAAAGAAGCTAGCTAAAGAGGCTAAAGGAAGACGAAGAAGGATAAATATCTCCATGTTATTTCCATACCATGTGATGGTTATATAAAACATGAAGGCCTGAAAGCTGAAAAAGGGAAGACACTTCATGTTCTATCTGCTTTTCCTCTTTCACCAAAGATATACACTAGCCACATTCACTTCACCTTCAACTGGGCTTTCTTCCTGATCTCTCAGATGCCAGCTCAGCGCTCCTCAGTCCACGACAGCATTACGGAGCAACGTCCTAGCTGTACCCCAAATGGCTTTATTGGTGGCATATTTTTAAATCTCAGAAAATCACCTTTTATACCTTTCTTTAAAACTGTGATCTTGAGCTAAGCTGTTGTACTTGACTGTGTCCCTTTAACCTGGGGAACTTGCTGCCAAAAAATATGATGGAGGCCAACAGCTTAATAAGTTTTATAGAAGATTAAATATTTATATGAATAAAAATAGCACCTGCAGCGACACCAGGAAGGATAAAATTACAAGGGCTATGAAATCTTCATGCTTCAGGGCATAAATTGCTTACCAGCTGGATGAGGTGGCTTCCCTCATGACACAATGCTGCGTTGCTAAATATGTCTTCCCGAGCAGCGCCTCGGTGCTGGCCACTTTCAGGACCAAAGCTACAGCAGCAAGGCCATCAAGCTGTGGGCCTGCATCTAGTTCAAGTTTAAATGGAATTTAGCCATTGGACGTGATGGTGTACCCATCTAAAATACGAACACAATGATGCAAGAGAGGCTGACAACCCCATCCCAAAAGGAAGGAGAATCAGACAGAATAAAATGAACAAAAAATACAAGGGCCAGGAGGGGAAGAGGTTTCCTAAGGTCGAGGCGCACGATGAACTCCGTAATCTTACAGCTGGTCAGGTCAACTGGAAGAAAGCTTGCCAGTTTCACTTAGGTGAAATCTTTTTTTTTTTTCCTCTTTAACATTTTCCCCAAAGTAGAAGCAGAACATGAAGATTATCAATAAGACCTTGTTCTTCTACCCTCACTAAAGCAAAGGCCATTCTTTGTTTTAGCAAAGAAAAATGACAGGGAAAAACATAATGAAACAAAGAGACAAAGCAAGAGAAACCAAAAGAAAAAAAAAAGTGTGCCCATTCTTAGGGGCCAAGTTTAAGTTCTCTTTGCACCAAAGGATGTAGTGACCTTTGCCAACGACTCCCTTTTCCTTAAGGATTACAGGACTAACCGGAGATATCCATCCATCTATTTTCTAAATAAAATATTTAGCACAGTAAAGAGTAACATCCAGCCAGGCAAAGCATGCTAATTAATAAGGTTAATAACAGTTAGGTTGGATTGCAAATTCACTTGACTTTGCAAGTTCAGATAACCCAACACGCGTGCACATACGTTCCACCGTTACTAATACGACTTGGTGTTCGGCTGTATAATTAGTTGCTTTCTCCAGAAGGGTTATTTAAGAAACAGCAATGGGCTCCAGGAGGATGCATTGTTGGAAACAGTGTATGCAAGGGCGTGATGGGTGGCCCTCGGAATGACTGCATGAACAAAGGACTCCCGTGGATTTTAATAACACTGATCCACTTATGAATCATAAATCAAATGGGAACCCTCTTGCAGTTGGAAATTTCCAAGATTTCTGGGGAGAACGCTCCAACACAGCAGCATGTTCTCAGCGAGGATTAACCACATTCACTCATATTAAAAAAAAAAATAGTGTTTTGCATCCTCAGATGGGCGTTGGCAGGGACCAGCGAAAGCACAAAAACAGGAGTGAGGAGGAGGAAGGGGAGGATAGCCAACACCAGGGCCTGTGACAGGGGGCTTTAGGATCGGGAGCTTTGCACAGTGATGGTGGGAGCAGAGATGAGCAAAGCATCAGAGGCCATTCATAACACCGGCACTCACAGCCTAAGCCAGAGAGACAACTAAATGGTTGGTATCAACAGGAGCTGTTTCTTATTATTTTTAGAAAACCTTTAATTTAATGCATATTTTCTTTGCTGAAAAGGAAATGGTAATATTAACAAATTGGTTTTATTTCTAACCGGGCAGGCAGCCTGCAGTGAAATGTAAATACAGGTACGGGGGAGCTGGGATTAGCATTTACTGAAGAAAAAGAGTAGTCAATATTTTAATGAGGAAGTCTAAGAAAGCAATAGCATGAAACACTCTGATGTCACAGGGGAGCTTTTTAAGTTAAGCCAACTAGTTCCAAATTACTACTTTCCTCAGCTTTCCTTTAAGGGAAGTTTAGGCTGACTTAGGAAAAAAAAAATACAACGGTGGCATTTAGTTTTAAATATCATGAAAGAGCTGTAATATTCCTCTCTATAAGTGCATACATTAACCCATATACATCTCTCTCTACTCCGTATGTACAGAGAAAGAATGTCTGGCGCTCAGTTATATGGCCCTTTAACAGCATCATCCTTGAGGATTTTTTCAAAGACAGACACACCAGGTAAAGAGAATTGATACTACCTAAGAATAAGGGGCAGAACTGAGGAAATAAAATAACATAACAGGAAACACAGGTAACCAAAGCAAATAAAAATCAACGACAGTTTAAGGACAAAGTAGTGCATTTAAGACTGATTGGGATAGCAGATCAAATCAATTACAGAAACACTATCTATGATATAGTCTCGCTCTGGCACCCCTACGAGGCATATTTCCATCTTGAAATGTGATTTCATCAAGAGCCAGGGAAAGAGAAAGGAGCAAAGACATTCTAGGAACAAGGGGAGTGTGATAAGTTGGGGAGATAAATAAAAGTCCTAAAATATCCCCAGTATCAACCCGTAATCAAGGGAGCCTACATTGTGAAGAGCTCTCTGTTAACATTTCTGAACTTTAGGACACCCAATACCTATCTATTTTAAAATGCATATTGAAAGAGCATTTCCTAGATTCCAGTGAATGTCATCCAGAACATTTCATGTCCGGCCAATATTTCACCATTCTATGCTCTTCAGTTGGCCAAACTGTATCTACCCTTCCAACCTCCAAACCAGTATCAAATGAGAAATAAAAGCAGAGGTGAGAAAAATTAAGAAATGAATATCACGTGAAATGATCAACAGAACCCAATGTTGTTATTTTTCCAAAGGGCAATAAAATTGATAAACTCATGATGAGATAGAATCGTAAGAGAGAAGGCAGATAGATCAATACTAAGGTTCTGCAGACATTAAAAGGATTATAAGACCATATTAATCTTTTATACTTTGTGTATTTATGATTATATTCTTTTATGAATATGAGGTATCTATATATCCAAAAGAAATTCTTATATGTTAATACCAGGAGAAACATACCAGAGTATTAAAAAGCAACATTATCTTATGAGATTAAAATGTTTTTAATTTAATTAACAGATTGAAAAACATGAGGCATTCACATAAAGGCTACTGTACAGTAGTAAAGTGAATGAAGTAAGTGAAATATAAGAACCTGAATGGATCTTGGATATATAATATTGAGGGAAAATTCATCACCTGTATTCAACCTACATTCAGTGTGATGAAATTTTTATGATACTCAAAAATTTCAAACATCTCAACATATTGTTCAATTCAACATAGATACTTTTTAAAAACCTATTTTTTTTAACAAGGCAAAAGAGTGCTGAGCACAGTATCCACAATGGTGGCTATCCCTTTCCAGGGAAGAGGACATAAGGAGCAGGACTAGGGAAGAAGTGCATGTGGGAGAAGCCACAGTCCCATTAATGTCCCTGTCCTTAAGCTGGGTCATGCATTTATGGGTATTCATTTCATTATTCTCCTTTGTAATTTACATACATATCACATATTTCATTCTGTATGTATATTACTAATAAAGATGGTGGCAAAAAGTCATAAGAGCATGTACACAAAGAAAATAGGAAAAGACCTATTCTCCTACTGTCAGATGACTCACCCCTGCCACCCTTGTCACCAATAAGTGAGATTCCCTGGGCTGCACAGTAGGCCGGGCTGAGGAAATCAGAAGACTGAGCGGCTGTCTACAGACCAGGTAAGAGCTATTTTATGAAGAGCTGGTGTATTTTCCCAAAAATCTACTTATTAGTAAACAACAACAAAGCAAGATACATGAACTAAGCATATTACTTAAGAAACTAACAAGAAAACAGCTACGTAGGGCTAAGGTTGTAGCTCAGTGGCAGAGCGTTTGCCTATCATGTATGAGGCACTGGGTTCGATACTTAGCACCACATAAAAATAAATAAAGGGACTCTGTCATCTACAACTACAAAGAAAAAAATTTTTTTTAAGAAAAAAGCTATGTAAATAGTAAGACAATTTAAGAGCTAGTTCCTTAAAACTATCTGTGGCATGGCTAATGAAGATAATGTTAATTCCTATCAAGAACTAATTTAATTAACAATGGATTTATAAAATTATTTTGTAAATTATGACAAGATTTTGTTTGCACCTATGTTAACAAATTTAACCTCCAGGTGAAATGATAATTCAACAGAAAAACATAAATTACTGAAGTTGATTCAGTAAGAGATTGAAGGCATCCTGAACAGGTCAATAATTCTGAAAGCTAATTAGAGTCTTCAAAGAACTTTTTTTGCCCAAAATGAGCCAGATACAGTTGCTAATTCTATCAGATCTAAAGGAGGGAGGTCACTCCATGCTATTTAAAGTGCTCTGGAGCCTGGGGAGGATGGAGGAATTTTGCTAATTAATATTATGAAGCCACAATTACTCTTTGTCCAAAATACAGCAACAGTGGTACAAAAAGGGAACTGTACAGAGAGAACTCTGATAGGCAGAAGCCTGACTAAAACATCCTCATGACTTAAGGTGACTTATTTCTGCTATGTAAGGCTGAATCCATATGAGAAAATCCAAATACAATTCCGTCCCTGTCCAAATTCAATGTGAAACACAAATGTCAGTCAGGAAAATTTGGGAAGAAAAGAACAGAGGCCAGTTTGGCATAACCAAATATACATCACAATTAGTCAAATCACATGAACAATACTATGTAACACAGGGAATTATCTACATTAGCAGAATTAGAAAAAAAGGAAATATACACCATTCAATAATAGGATGAGCAAAACTTATCAGGACAACTGAGGAACACACAGGAATTGAAAGTTACGCTAGAACACCATGGAAAGAAGTCCAAGTCCTGTTGGCGACTGGCAATAAAAATTCACAAATAAATTGATGGGATGAAATTTTATAAAAAGAATATCTTATCATGAGGGAAAAATATCTCCAAAAATATATACTAAATGTTAATTATTTCTCCGTAATGGAATTAAATGATTTCTAATTTTACCTCTTGGGCTCCTTAGCATTTCCCAAATATTTCAATATAAAAATATTGATCTTGATCTTCCTCAGAATATTTTTAAAGGTCAAATCCTCTAGAATGCAGTATTTATTAATTTAAGGATACTTAAACAACACTGAAATGCACTTGAAACCTGTATAAAGGAAATCTGAGCTATGTGCCAATGGCAAGCTTCTGGAAATGAGTCACCAAAAAAAAAATTACTATATGTCTGAAGGAAATATTAAAACAAATAGCCCAGTACTGCAGTGATTGCATAGAACTGTATATATTCGCTCTGTGCACTGGACAGGAATTTTTCATTTCATACATCATTTACAGCTTGCTGCAGTGATTCTGCAAAATCAGTCCATACCATTAGCACACACAAAGAGAAACACCCAATGTCCTCATTGTTAGGAAATTCAAGTGCTTTGGGCTTCGATATGCTTAAACATGGTTGCTCTGTCTAAACAGATGTCACTCTACTAACCAGGATGAAAAGCATCAACTGACCACAGGTTGGGACTACCTATCTGGGGTCAGGCACACTGACTTCTTCAAATCCATAGTCCAAGCATGGCTTGGGCTCATAGATACACTTAATTTTTAAAGCTACTTGAAATGAATGAAAACAAAATGGCCAAATGTATAAGCCAATCTCTCCAGAGAGAATTATTTTTTTTAAAGAAACCAGCTCTGATTTCTAAAATACTTGATCAAGGCATTTGATACCAAGCATCTAGTCTATTCCATAGTTCAACAAACGAATGCCCTTTATATCCACCATTGGGCCCTTTCTTGTGATTAATAGCATCACCCTCTTCATATCTGAGCTTGGAAAAGGATTTCCCAAGGCAACACAACACTTTGCCTTGTATATCTCAGGCCAGTGAGAAAGACGTTTTGCTGGAGGATGAAATGCTCCCTGGGCCAAGGGTGTTTTCTGAACAATTTCTTTCTCTACAGTAGCCAAGAGGTTGCAGGAACAGCCAATGTCAACTTCATTCTGCCTCCATTAACCCTTGACACTCCATACCCCCTTCTATTCCTCTCCCCTTATGTGGGAAAATTTGGACCACAACTTGCTGGTGAACGAATGTGCCACCTCCTCAACTCTAGCCACAGAAACAATCCCCAACACCCACTCCTGTATGAATCTCTTCATCATTGTGTTTCATTCATTTCTAGGACAATAGAGACCCAGAGTCATTTTCAGTCTCAACAAGGAACAAAACTATGAACCATCCACAGGGCACCTGCCCAAACCAGCCATGATAAACGTCAAAATTATGAAAATTCACGTCTTGTGATGACAGCACATTCCCTAGAAACTGCTGACTGTTTCTTCTTATATGCAAACAGAATCTCTAGCAACTGGATTCATTTTTTTTCAGGACCAGATATTAAGCAGTTAGAAGTACATCATCTTAGCAGGCAGATGCCATCAGAGCTGCGATGGCCAAAGTCAAACTCATGCCAGAATATTCGAAAGATAGATAGGTATTTCGAAAGTAAAACCATTAAAGTTTAAGTTGCTCATTTTTATGTCACACATCTTCCAAATCATTGTCAAAGAAATCAGACAGGAGAATGTCCTCCTTGCTGAAATCAACCTTCAACTACTTTGAATAAAACAAAGCTCTCTGAAGGAGATTCCCTAGATAATTTCTAGGACATCCCACCTGGGATGTGTCTACATACCAAGGTCAGAGTTCTTCTTTGATTTATTCTTCTTTTGGTCTCAGAAGAGTTCAAAAAATCCAGAAGCCTATAAATATGAAAAAAAAAATGGTTTAAGGAAAAGATCTAGAAACAGCAATCAAAATTATTGGGGGAGGGGTGGGAGCTGACAGTCATAATATGCAGCCTTAGTTAAAAATGAGCATATTCCAAATGGAAGTTGATTTAAAATCTGAAAGTCATAGAGGTTATAGCTATAACAAACACTGAAGGCTTCACCACATTTCAAAATGTTTCCAACTGCAAAGAAAGCCTGCATCCCCCCGACACCGAGAAAGAATAGAAAATGGTAAAAAAAAAAAATCATTTCTATTAAACAATTGCTAATGATGGTCACATTTTAAGCTATCATTAAACACTTTTCCTAGTGTTTAATGACTTTGTGATTTTCTCATTGGTCTCCATGTAGAAAAAGTACAAAGAAATTAAAGGGAAACTTCTCCAAAAATAGAAAGGAGTTTTAAGTTAAGGTTGAAACTCAGAGGCAACAGCATGTTTTTTGTGTGTGTTTTGTTTTTTGTCTGTGTGTGTGTGTGTGTGTGTGTGTGTGTGTGGAATTTATCTCATCCTAAAACAGACAGACAACATCATATAAATATGGCAAATCTTAATCTCTATCCTTTTGGAAAAAGATGTAGAGTTAACACAGACTTGTCTGTGTCACAGATAAACTTCACACTTACTATGTAGAAACGATCATCACCCATACTGCATCATCAGCTTGTAGGATGAGCATAGGTCAAAGATGATGCATGTAGAGTGAGTGCCAAGGAAGAAATTCCAAGTACAGAAATTTGAACTAGTGCAAACACAAACTGATTCAAAAAATAATTTTTTCTTATGCTACAGAATATAGGAATTAGACTTCCTCTCTATGAATGTCTCAGTGGATGGGGAAGAGTAAACTACTACTCATTATTTATTTTTCACTACAAAGATGAAAGATGAGATGTCCCAACATGGCGGAACTTGGTTCCAGAAGCATCTTGTCATCATTCCTGGTTTATAATGGGTATGAAAATTAAGGGAGCATGGAACAAAAGGGCATTTTTATAGAAGATAACTGTTTCTTTAGAAGAGTGATAAACAGCTACTGATCCAATTGTTAGTTTTTCCCCAAGAATCATTGTCCAAAGTCAGGGTAAAAATGTCTTGCCAAATTAATGAAGCATGCAAAAATGAATTATAAAAGTAAACCATGAACTTCAAAAGACTTGTTTTATTAAAATTATAGTTACAAGAAACACAAGGAGATTCAGTTTAGAAAGGAGGGGGATGATGAGAGAGAGAGAGAGAGAGAGAGAGACTGACTGACCAAGAGGTAGAGAATGAAATTTAATTCAAAACAATCTAGAGTCTGCAGCAAGTTGAGCCCTGGGCTTCTAGTTAGTGTTCCTAAGTCACTGAAAAGTTGAAAACCCCTGGCTATGAGCTAAGCCTGGTTAGTATTATCAAATATAGACTCCTCAGGTAGCAGGTGCCCCAAGGTAAGTACCTGATCCTGTTCTCTAGATTTAATACCCAGTGCTTTGCTCTATGTATAAGTTACACTCAAAATCGAGTTTTTATGCACAAGACTCCAGTAATGTTGCTTTGAAGAAAGATTATACAGAAGGCTGTAAGTAACCCTCTAGAAGAAAATTCAAATCCACTTCCCTTGGAATGGCCATAAGGAATGTCATCATTTGCACAGTTGATAAGCTACCTGTTACATACTGATATAAAAGAAAGATAAATAACAGCTGTGAGATTTTTAGAGCCAGACTATACCCTAGAGATCTCCACCAATTTCACTCTTAGAGGTGTCTCTCATGTTTTTGTCTAGTAAATAAATGGTATTTATTAAAATGTCATTCTATTTTGAAACCATCAATAATGTGAGTTATGAGTGAGCATACAAATTATCATTAGATTTGTGAAATATTAATTAGCTCAAAGCCCACTCACTTCTCTCTTAGCCTTCAGAAATGGAGCAGTGGGGAACATGGGGTGGTAATCACTGATGAACAAAATGTAATTACTCTTAAGCCACTGCATAACCTCTTATAAATATGTTGATACAATCTGATTCAATAAAACAAACATAATTTTACTACCTCATGTAATTTTTATTAGGTCCACACTGTCCCAAACTCTCTGGACAATTATACAAACTCTACTAAATCCAAAATCTAAGAGTAACCCAAAAAAGCTAACTAATGCACAAGTTTCAAATACTTCAAGGGACCTGTCACAATGACATACAGAGAAACAGCACCCCATTAAGTCTCAGAGGGTCTATACCAAGGGCCACATATATAGAAAATATTTCTTCTGTGGGAGCCTCATAGTTTTGGTGCATGACTATTCAACTCTACCTTCACAGCAAGAAAGTAACAGCTATGTTTCAATAAAACTTTATTTACAAGAACAAGAAGGGAGCCAGATTTTGCCCCAAGTGGTAGTTTCCCATTATCTATTCTAGAGGTTCGTTAGTAATAGTGATTACTTATATTAAGGTATTATGTATAGATTTGGGGCACATGCAATGATGTGAATTTTAGGAGAGAGTTAGGATATAGGAAAATAAGATTATGAAAATAAGATGAAGTATGATACATTACTAGATGGCTCTGAGCATTCGTGGAATCAAAGTAAAGAGAGTGATTTCAATGATTGATTATGGATTATAGTAGGCAGAATAATAAGCTTCCCAAAGATGTCCATGGCCTAGTCCCCAGAATATGATAGGTCTCACGGCAAGGGGGAATTAAGCATAGAATTAGATGACCTTAAAACAGATTGTTCCAGAATATCTGAGTGGGCCCCTGAAGTCACATTTCTTGTTTATTAATGTGGAAGAGGGAGACAGCACAGCTAGAACCAGAATTGGAATCTTGACACAGACTGACTTCTCCTGACTTTGAAGATGGAGGGAGTCATGAGCCAAGAACCAAGAAATGCCAATAGTCTCAAGAAGCTGAAAAATGAAAAAGAAGAAGAATAAGGAGGAGGAGGAGGAGGAGGAGGAGAATTATTATTATTATTATTATTATTATTATTATTCTCCCTTATAGCCTTCAGGAAGAATCATGGCTCGACAACACCTCGATTTTAGCCCATCTGAGACCATCTGAGATTTCTGATATCCTAAACTATAAGATGATAAATTTCAGTTGTGTAAAGCCAACGAGTTTGTGATAAATCAGTCATAGGAAACAAATACATGAGTCAAAATATAAGGCAGACATTTCATGGTACATCATTAAAAGGGTGTATTACAGTTTGGATATGAGGTGTCTATCAAAAGCTTCTGCTAATTCAGGAATATTCAGAGGTGAAATGGTTCAGTCTTGAGAGCTGTAGCAATCAGTCCATCCCAGTTTGAATGGACTTGCTGAGGAGCAGTGTGGCTGGAAGAGGAGGGCCACTGGGGGTTCCCTGGGAAGGTTCATCTTTCTGGCTGCCCTTCCCCTGCTCTGCTTCCTGACTGTGGTGAGGGGAACAGCTTCCCTCCGCCGGACCCTTCCCTCATGAAGTTCTACCCTGGGCCCAGAGCAATGGAGTTGGCCATCTATGGACTGAGACCTTTGAAACCATGAGTCCCCAATAAACTTTTCCTCTTCTAAGTGGTTCTTGGGCAGTATTTTGGTCACAAGGATTCAAAGGCTAAGTAAAACAGGGGTTATTAGGTGCTAATATGGATCATGTACCAAATCTGACATCTACAATGACTATAATGGCAAGGCCCCCTGTACCTCATTCCTAGAACAACCCTTAAGCAGGCCAATGGGCATAAGAACAAATCAGAGAATAAATGTTCTTCCACAAGGAGCCAACACTGAGGATCTTGTTGTGTTGTTGGCCAAGAGTCTGGCCTAATATGCAGATTAAACAGCTGGTCTGCAGCAACATCCTCTGAATTGTGGGATATTATTGCGTGTTGGGAGAGAAAGAAATGTGCTCACATTATCAGTAAGAAATATGACTTAAGCAAAATTAAATAGTCCTCTTTATGCTGAACTTCTCTGAATCGTTAGTGTGCCGACATGGACCTCCAAAATATTTCCAGACCTAACTATGAATCCATCTCTTTTTCCTGGAGTAACATGGGTTTGTGCCCTACATAATAGGTTTCGGACAACAAAGATATTCAGTGATGGACAAACTCAACCAACTTATAGTAATTCTTGCATGTTCTCTGGAATGAGAAGGAAATTCATGCCCAAAGAAGGTAACTGACTGGTCACAAGAGCTGCCCAGTATGATCAATGCAAAAAGATCTTAGCCTCTCCCACGCTCTTCAGGTTGCTTTGCTCTGTTTATGATGGGCCTCAGGCCACTCCTAAGCAGTCAAATTCACTGTACTAAGTAAGACATGTCTGAACTCATGTGAGAGCCATGGGATAATTATAACATCTGTGGCATATATTTCTGGATTCCAAATCTAATCTACATCTTCATGCTATATAGTGAAAAAGAAGTAGACCATAGCAGAATTGTTTGGGGAGGGCTGACCTCCTTGTCACCTGTACCAGAACAGAACCCGCTTTGTACATATTTGGGAAGTGGGAGCTTAATTGTTAGCATCGCCATTTAGGGGAAAAATGGTTAGAAGAGAGATTTTTTTCTTTAAATTATGGTTTTTATTTTTTTAAATATCCAAACTTTTGGGTCTTTTGTTACTAGATAAATTTGTGTGATGCTGTTAAAGGTCAAGAGGCAAAGGCTAAGCTACAAAGAGGCCCCCCGCAAAGCATTTCTGCTAGTGTGCACCTCAGAAAGAGAAACCTCATTAGCATCTTAAGACTTAATAATATCAATATTGAAGATTACTCTTCTGTTCAACCTCCAAATTTCCACATGTGCTATTTTGTCTCCAACTTAAAACCCAAAATTCACAAGAGGACATAAACATTTCAGTGTACACATGACATTATGGCTGCTATGGTCTGAACATTTGTGTTTCTCCAAAATTTATATTTTGAAGCCTCATGACCAAGGTGACAGTGTTAAGAAATGGAACCATTTGCAGGCGATTAAACCATAAAGTTATCATGCTCATGAATAAGATTTATGCCTATATATAAGAGGCCCTAGATAGAGAGCTGCCCTTTCACCTGATGAGGACACAGTGGGAATGTATCATTCATGAGCCAGAAATCAGGCCCTCACCAGACACTGAATCTGCTGGTAACTTGATTATAGACTTCAAAGCCTCTAGATGTGTAGGAAATCAATGCATATTGTTTATAAGTTACCTGAAGTATTTTGTTTTAGCAGCATGAATGGACTAAGACAATGGCCAAAGGTCAGTGAGTTTAGTGCAGAGCAACTCATTTAAAATGATCTAAAGAGTACTTCTCAAAGGACTGATGCTTATTGTTCCAAGACATAATCAATTAAACTCAGAGGTGTCAACTTAAGAGAAAACCAGATGATGTATTTCTTTCCCTTCAAAATATCATTATCAGTACTCTTTACTTGAAACTCCTAAGGTTCTATGTCATTTACTGCTGTGATTTCATATGACGCTGTGGGGAAAGTAAGATTCTAGGAAGGCCTAGAAGTTATGAATGGACTCAAGACATCCCTGAGAAGTAGCCATGTGGTCCTATAGGTTGACTTCCTGTGGTCACTGATTTCCCAGCATGTCAGAGCTGTGTGGTGCGAGGGGGCACTTCTGGCACATTTTCTAATCAGTCAGGGAGAAGGCCAGACTCCATTCAGAAGCTTCCTTGGCTCTAGGAGAAATTATAGCCCTCCTTCACCTGTTCCGCAGCTAGACAGCTGCTTGACTTAGGTGAACAATTAAGGAGAGCCCTGTGTGGTGATGCATGACTGTAATCTCAGTGGCCCAGGAGGGTGAGGCAGGAGGATTGCAAGTTCAAAGCCAGCTTAAGCTATTTAGGGAGGCCCCTAGGCTATTCAGAAAGACCCTGCCTCTAAGTAAAATATTAAAAAGGGCTGGGGATGTGGCTCAGTGGTTAAGTGCCTTTGGGTTCAATCCCTGGAACAAACAAAACAAAAACAAAACAAAAACAAAGAAATATTAAGGGGACAGGAGTCACAGGGAGATGGGCCAAGCAGAACATGGCAGCTCCCTGAGAAAGCCTTATAAGGAGTTTTATGTTATAAGTCAGATGGAGTAAGTGAAATTGCTGAGAGTTCCTGGGGTTTTTAATTTTCATAAGAAACCATGGAAAAAAGAAATGACTATCAAGTTTCACTAGCAAAGCTTAGCCAGCTCTGGAGACATACAATACTTAAGAAGCAAAAACAAGGGTTTGCATCCACCCCAACAGGCCAAAGCTCAGTTTGCAGACGTAGAGATCTGGTCTCATCTTAGCATGTAAGCAGGGGATGTGCATTAAGGTTTCTGTGATCCCCACTAAAGCTGTGTGATCCCCTAGGAGCCTGCTTGAAGCAGTTCCATAATAAACACATTACAAATTAATTTGGGGCCAGTGTAATTTTGAGTTGCAAACCCTTCAAAAACTGGAAGAACTTGCTTCACACCTTGCAAACATGAACTTGAAACCTGTTTTTCACACTGTGGTCATTGTTTACAAACATGGTTATTATGATTTCTCCTGTGCTTTCACACACCCTCTGCAACATGCCCCTTGGCTCCCCCAATCACATGGTGGTGTCTATGCCTTGAATCTGGGCATGGCCTGTGACTTACTTTGGTCACAGGATATTAGTAAACATGACACAAGCTGAGGCACTTGTGTACTAGGGCCTTTCCTCTTTGGGCTGCCGTTAAAGTCCTCAAGTCATGATGTAAATTAGCCCCACTAGATACCAAAGATATGGACCCCACCACCAGCCCAGAACTGGAAAAATGAGGGATGTTATCTTGGACCACGTACCCGCTACTACAGCCAACCAGTACTAAGTGAGACCAAAGCCCCAACATCCCAGCCCAAATCTCTAGCTTAAAGATTAGGAACAGATTAAATGGTGGTTGTCTTCAACCTATAGGGTTTGGTGGGTTACTCATCAATAGATAAATCACATATAGATCCATTGCTCCCACCTATAAGACTAGACAGTATAAAAGTAAAAGGCCAAAAGAAACTGTCGTCCATCAGCTATTAAAGGTTTCTCACTTGCTCACCAACTCCTCTCAGTTATCAAAACTGAGTTGGAATGAGCTCTTCCTGCTGCTACAGATCCTGTTGTGAGTTCATCAGTCAAAACAAGTGGGTTCTAGAAATGGTCCTGATGGTATGATTACTGGTTATTATCTACGAACTAGCCTAAAAATGTCTGCTCCATCAGTAGACCTTGAGCAGCCCTGTGGGCTCCTACAGCTGAATAGAAAAGTCCAAGACTTGGTTAAAAACTAAGTGTTACAGTGCTTGTATCCAAATATTGACAAAGGAACTCCAAGTTAACTATTACTGTCCATGAAAGAGTATCATCCATGACCTCTGGTCTTGAAAGTGCAGAAGTTAAGACCATGAGATTTAGAACAAGGCAAGTATGAGTACAAATCCCAAGGGTACCAGTGAAGAGCTGAAGAATTAGTGAAAATGGTTATAATAATAGGTAACCTGTATTAAGTATTTATCATGCATTAAGTATTTGCCTAAAATCAATATCATGGATCCCATAATACCTCTATAGCATAGATTCCATTAATACTCCCATTTTTATGAGGTTCAAGGAGATTAAGAAACTTCTCAAGAAAATATACCTTGCACATGGTGCAGTCTGATTTGACCCAAGCAGTATCATTCCTGTAAAGCATCTTCTCCAGTATTTTGGAAAGCCTCTCTCTCAAGTTATGTAACACAATCACTTGTTCTTCATTATTTTCGACTTACTGAGCTACTGATTCATTGATTTAGTGATTCTAAAAATATTTAAGGAGCACCTGCTATCTGCAAGTGATTTGAAGAGCCGAGAAGCCAAGGTGATATGGTCCTTGGCTTAATAGGGTTTCAGATTTAATGGGTAAAGGAGATTATAATGAAATAGCTCAGCCTCTCCCTGTGTCAGTGTGGCCTGCACCCTATCTTCATGTCAACCTTTTCCTGTTGAAGACTGAATCATCGCTGTGCCTGAAATTCTCCAGGATTCTGGTCACTTTAAAATATGTCCACAAATTACTTTTTACTCCTGCTTTCGAGAAAAGGAACATAATTTTCCCTCCCCTGGAGTGTTTCCTGGGTTTAGAGATCCTTTTCTAATGAATGGATGTGTAAGGAAGAAAAAGGTGGAGGATGGGAGGGAGAATTCTCTCCTGAACTTTGAAGCACTTGGGGTCTTTTAACAGAGATCAGTCGGGAAGCTACAGAGGTGACCCCCTCAATCCCGCTGGGAATTGTTTGAGATCCTTTTCATAGGAATGAATCAAGCCAGATATACAGCCAGATCCCGACTACACTGGATTTCTGTTTCATTTCTTAATTATAGCATTTCCAGGGAGTACTGAGGGTAAGAGAGAATTCAAGCAACATTTAAAGGAAGTAACTAGTTTTAAAGGGTCAGGAGATTTCAACACAGTCACGAAGGTCACTTCTGTATACTTTTAATTGCAAGTAATTACTAGGAAAATGTAATTACTACCACTTCTCAATGGAATTACAGTGGTATCATTGGCCAAGAGCAAATATTTTGGGATGTACACATTCATACTCACAATGGAACACTTTACCATCTGATGTTAGAGAGGAATGTGAATTAGAGCAGGTATTCTTGTAGTGAGAATTTCAAGGAAAATATGCCATTTCATTTCTAGCGCATCAGCACTTAATTGTCTAATTATTCCCGGCATGAAAGAAACCAAGTTAACACACGATGGAAGGAGAAAGGCAAACTGACTGCGCTCCAAATGGTGGGGGGGGGGGAAATGTTTTGAATTGTATAAATAATTTTGAACTATGCCATTTTATTTTGGCTGGCAAACAATAAGATTCTTAATGTGTGAAATTAGACCCATTGAAGAAATGAAAGAGGATTGCAGATGAGTGCCAAGTTGTTCGGCAAGAAATCACAAAAAAATTTGGCAGCAGTTACAAACCCTCTCAAGGGCTCCACAGGTCTCAGAAAGTAAAGTTAGCAGGAACTACTCTGCAATCAGGGAAAACAAGAAGGACATCTAGGAGGACGAAGAGCCCTTGAGCTCTATCAGCTTATAATAAATAGCATTTCAAAAGTAGCACTTTTCAGAGATAATATATAAATATTTTAAGTAGCAAAGTATAGGTGTGCGCTATTTTTTTCCTGTACCATGTCTAGAAAATCTGCACATACACATCAAACTCCGCATCTAGGGAATCTGTTTTATTGTGATGTTTGCATTTTTAAACAATGTGCCTGACCTATTTGGGGGTTAATATAACTAAATGGAGCCTATTTGCTGTTTATTATTTATAGAAGATTCACTTTGGATTAGGGCTTCTCAGGACTTTTGGGGCCTGAGCTACATCAAGAAGTATTGCTGGATGGCTTTCAGTACCATAGTTAGCAAAGAAATGACAAGTGAGAACACAGACCACCAGATACCCTGCACTATAGAGGTTAAGGTGAAAGTCAAGTTCTTTTCTCTTCATGTAGGGCACAGGAAAGAGAAGAAAGAATTCACCATGAACTCTAACTTAAATTGCACAAACTTGGGTTCTTAGGGTCCCATAAAGGAAATTTCTGCAATCCACAAAACAAAATGCCCATCTTCCACTTATAAAATTTTCTATACATCTTCCACTTATAAAATTTTCTTAGAAATCCTTTGTCTATTAGTAAAGGAAGCAACCTATAGTTTGCCTGTCTCCTTATGGGTTATGAAACGGTTGCCATTGGCTGTCAACCTAAAAAGAAATGTAACATTATCAATGAACTAGTCCCCAACTAGATCTGCAATTAAGCCTGTTGATTTCATGGTCCTATTCTGGACAACACCATTTTCATTTCTGAACACTCAAATCATCATGAGATTGTTTTGCTTTGTTCTTTTAAAATATATATATATTTTTAACACGGGTTTGCAGACGTCTTTTCATTGACGGACTAAGAACAGGGAGCGAGGATGACACCTTCCAGCATCTTCCCGAGTCTTTGTGTGAACAATACAAACTTCTGTGGATGGAAACTGGCCTACTCCCCTCTGCTCTCTCTCTTCGTATTTCTTTTTTCATTATGATAATGAATGCTGGAAGTTTTCCAAAATACAAAGCCAACCTGACAGTGACTAATATGAAGCAAAAAGGCCACATAATGATAGAGCCACTTACTGACCAATGGAAAAAAATGGCCATGATTTGACCCGAGAACTCAACAAGTCAAATACTCTACTAAGCTGAGGCAGGTGAGGGCCATGGGGTGGCCACTGTGGAGATGGGGGTAGCCTGCCAGGCTGCACAGTTCTGCTTTATTACTGCAGAGCTATTTGTACAGGGTAGTGCCAATGCACCATATGTTTAACGGTTCGCCACGGCCCTGCCCCCATGGGTTGGTTTATCAGAAAACAATTTTCAGGAATTCTTTTACCAAAATTTATCTATACTACTCTTTTTTTCGTTGCTTGACAATGACCTGCTTGGTGTACCTAATGGGCTGAGACTGAATAAGACTCTTTATGATAACAATCACCCTTTGTTATTTCCCATTTTAGAGATGAAAAAACATATTCTAAGAAGTAAAATTAGTGGCCCAAGGTCATAGAACTAGTGAATAGGAAATATGGAATTCAAAGCCATGTTTTCTGGCTCTTGACCCAGGTCTTCTTGTAAAAGGGCAACACAGTAGGAAAGAAAGAACATCAGCTTGGGCTCCAATCCCAGTTCCACTGATGAGCAGTTTTGTAACCTTGTGTACATCTCTTGGGCTCTATGCACATCACCTTCATTCATCTTCAAAATAAAAATAAGACCCATCACCTCTCCTCCCAGGGCTGTCAAGAGAATAAGAAAAGATAACCTCTATACAGCACTTAATATGAAGTCCAGTGCCTGGCTCATAGCAGGTGCTCAGGAAAATAAGTGCATGATTCCTCCTCCTCCTCCTGACTTTACAATCTAATTTCCCTGCCTCTTTCCTGCTCACCTGCTCATACCCAAGATCTCTAGAAAGGAATCAACTGAATGAAAAACAAGAAGAAAAAGTAGACATATATACAGGAGCCACTACGAGAGAACGTAGGGGGTTTGGAAATTTTTATAAGAGTCAACTTCAGCTTGGCCTGGCTATAGTTTGGATTCCCCCCAAAGCATATCCCAAGATGAAGACTAGAATACAAATGGTTTATTTGGGAAAAACCAATAGGATTTTATGGAGTGAGACAAGCAAGAAAAGGAGGTCAATGAATATGGGCTACATTTACTGAGAAAGTGGAACATTGGAGGTCAAAGCCACTGGGACAGTGTGCTGCATGCCTCAGAGTTACCGCAACCATGAAAAGAAACAGGTGCATCTATTGAAGACAGACCTTCATTGGTCTTCAGATAAGGACTGTTTCTGATGGCATTCAGGCTCTGGCAATTCTGGTTTGCACCCACATGCTGCCAAGCTGAGCATATAGCCAGGAAAAAGAAAGAAAAAAAAACTTGAGAGTCACAGCTCCTCTTGATAATCAGCCTTCCATGTGGACAGGTGAGTACCCATAAGATGTGGGTGGGTCAGCAGAATCTGCCACAGTGACTAACAGGGCTTTTGACTTACAAAAAGGTTGCTGTAAGAAACAGCACCTTAAGATTCTTCCTGAAGCTGACACTGTGATACTTGACACTTTTAGAGGCTGTTGGAATTAACATTAGCTAAGGAAATAATCTGTTGGGTCAAGAATTCTGAACCAAAGAGGCATCCCTAAAAGATATACAAGCTCTCTCTAACTCCTATTGCCCATTCAACCTAGATAACTCCTCAATTTGGTTCTTAGGATCTACCAGTGGGCTGGGCTCAGTGGCACATGCCTATAATCCCACTAACTTGAAAAGCTGAGACAGGAGGATGGCAAGTTCAGGGACAACCTGGGCAACTTAGGGAGACTGTCTCAAAATAAAAAATAATAAAATAAAAAGGGGCTAGGGATGAGGCTCAGTGGCAAAGCCCCCATGGGTTCAATCCCCAGTACTGAAAAAAAAAATACACCAATAGGAGCTGAAAGTAGCACATTGCCCATGTCTGAATTCATTGCCTTCCGCTGTGTAGATTTGTGTGTGAGGTTAACCCAATCAACACCATCAGATTTGTGAGCATAGTAAGTGGCATTCTGATTTCCTCTTTAGTCACTTTCCTTCTCCTGCAGCAAACCTGGACAACAGTCCTTCCTTAATTTCCATCTATCTACTTTGTAGTGACTTTTATAACTTCTATACTTCCAGACACCTCTGGAAAATGGGGAGACTATTCAAATGTTGATTTTAGTTAGGAATGAAGTGTTGGTGAACTCTGAGCTTCAGCTACACAATAATCAATAGTGACCATTATATCCAGCTTGTAGCAATTAATCCTAATAACACCTATTTGCTTACACATCATCAAAAAGGGACACAATAGTTAGTGTCAGGGAATAAAGGAAAATAGGAAATCATAGAGGAGGAGGAAGAGAAGAAGCAAAGAGGGGGAACTTATTGAAAAAAATTGTGGGGGGTCAAATTAAGATAGTTTGTTTTCATTTTATCTTTCTCCAATTAACTTTTTATTAATTTTTTATTTATGACAGAATATTTTACCACTGATATTACATATATAGAGCACGACTTTTCATATCTCTGGTTGTATACAAAGTATATTCACACCCATTCGTGTCTTCATACATGTATTTTGAATAATGATGTCCATCACATTCCACCATCATTTCTAACCCTGTGCCCCCTCCCTTCCCTCCCACTCCTCTGCCCTATCTAGAGTTCCTCTATTACTCCTAGGCTCCCCCTCCCTATCCCACTATGAATCAGCCACCTTATATCAGAGAAAACATTCAGAATTTGGTCTTTGGGGGACTGGCTAACTTCACTTAAACATTATCTTTTCCACCTCCATCTATTTACCTGCAAATGCCATGATTTTACTCTCTTTTATTGTGGAGTAATATTCCATTGTGTATAAATGCCACATCTTTTTTTTTATCCATTCATCTACTGAAGGGCATCTAGGTGGGTTCCACAGTTTAGCTATTGTGAATTGTGCTGCTATAAACATTGATGCAGCTGTGTCCCTGTAGTGTGCTGTTTTTAAGTCCTTTGGGTATAGACCAAGGAGAAGGATAGCTGGGTCAAACAGTGGTTCCATTCCCAATTTTCCACGAAATCTCCATACTGCTTTCCATATTGGCTGCACCAATTTGCAGTCCCACCAGCAGTGTAGGAGTGCACCTTTTTCCCCCACATCCTCGCCAACACTTATGGTTGTTTGTGTGCATAATAGCTGCCATTCTGACTGGAGTGAGAGGAAAGCTCAGAGTGGTTTTTGTTTGCATTTCTCTAACTGTGAGCGATGATGAACACTGTTTCATATGTTTGCTGATTGATTGTATATCATCTTCTGGGAAGTGTTTGTTCAGGACCTTGGCCCATTTATTGATTGTGTTACTTGGTTTTTTGGTGCTTTTGAGTTCTTTATATACCCTAGAGATTAGAGTGAGGGGTAAAGGTTTGCTTCCAAGACGTAGGCTCTCTATTCACTCACAGTTTGTTTCTTTTGCTGAGAAGAAACTTTTTTAGTTTGAATCCATCTCATTTATTGATTCTTGATTTTAATTCTTGCACCAAATGAGTCTTACTAAGGAAGTTGGGGCCTAATCCCATATGATAGAGATTAGGGTCTACTTTTTCTTCTATTAGACGCAGGGTCTCTGGTTTTATTCCTAGGTCCTTGATCCATTTTGAGTTGAGTTTTGTGCATGGTGAGAGATAGGGGTTTAATTTCATTTTGTTGAATATGGATTTCCAGTTTTCCCAGCACCATTTGTTGAAGAGGCTATCTTTTCTCCAATGCATGTTTTCAGCACCTTTATCTAATGTAAGATAATTGCAAATTTGTGGGTTAGTCTCTTGTCTCCTATTCTTGAACCATTGGTCTACCAGCCTGTTTTGGTGCCAATACCATGCTGTTTTTATTACTATTGCTCTGTAGTATAGTTTAAGGTCTGATATAGTGATGTCACCTACTTCACTCTTCCTGCTAAGGATTGCTTTAGCTCTTCTGGGTCTCTTTTTTCCAGATGAATTTCATGACTGCTTTTTCTATTTCTATGAGGAATGTCACTGGGATTTTGATCAGAATTGCATTAAATCCCTATAATACTTTTGGTAGTATGGTCTCCAAATAACTCTTGGAAATGAATTTAACTCTCATATGCTATCACTTATTTCCAACTTACTTAAAGACTGAATCATTCTGTGGGTTTATGGGGGGAAAAAATCTCTATTTCTGAATTATTATTTTTTTAACACCAAGAAATAATCAGGAAATAAAGATCATGTGAATGTCATGAGGCATACAAGATTAGTTTGAAGTATTTATGGAGTGAATAAAGTTTAGGAAGTCATTGATTTTTGTCACAAATTCATGTATTTTGAAGAGAAATAAAACAGAGTCACAAATGACATTTGCAAACTATTTTGTTCAGCACAAATATTTGCAGTTGGCCCTCTGTATCCAAGGGTTCAATATCCACAGATTCAACCAAGTGTGGTGTTTTAGACAGCTTTTTTTTTTGCTGCTATGACTAAAAGATCTGAGCATAACAATTTTAGGGAAGAAAAGTTTATTTGAGGGCTCAGTTTCAGAGGTCTCAGTCTACAGGAGGCCAGCTCCATTTCTTGGGGCTCGAGGTGAGGCAGAACATCATGGCGGAAAAGTATGGGGAAGTGAAGTAGCTCACATGATGATCAGATAGCAGAGAGAGAGACTCTACTGCCAGATACAAAATATACCCCCCAAAGCTACACCCTTAATGCCCCACCCCCTCCAGCCTAACCCCACCTGCTTTCAGTTATCAATTAATCCCATTAATTAATTCACTGATTGGGTTAAGGCTCGAATAACTTAATCATTTCTTCTCTAAACCTTCTTTAATTGTCTCATGAGCTTGGGGGGGTGGTGGGGATACCTCACATTCAACCTCACATAACATGTCGACTGAAAATATTCAGAAAACAAAATCTTCTCCACTGAAACTCTCTTGTTTTTATTTTTAGAACAACACAGCTTAACAATGATTTCCATTGTACTGAGTGTTGCAGCATTTACATTATGTTAGGTATTATAAGTGATCTGGAGGTGACTTCAAATATATGAGAGGATGTGTGTAGATTATGTGCAAATAGTACACCATTTTATATAAGGGCCTTGAGCATCCATGGATTTTGGCATTTTTGCAAGGGGAGCGTCCTGGAGCTAATTCCCCAAGGATACGCAGGAATGACTGCATCATTGTATTCTCTCAATTACTTACTACATTTTTATTTGATAAATCACTGGTGAGGCAATGTTCCCAGGTTGCCAGATACTACACAACAGAATTCAAGATGAGTCATCACTGGGTCCCCAAGACACAGATAGGCAAGAAGAGTGAGAAAGTTCTTGTTTTTGTTTCATATACTAAAGAATCAAGACTGAATTCTTCTATGTTCACAGTCCTAATCTGGATATGGGCTAAATTTCAGTTTTAGAATGTTTCTACTTTATTTTTCTACCCACTAATTGTCTTCTTTAAATGCTTACACCACATTTTTTCTGCAGTCATAAAGAAAACTAGAGACAATTCTAAATGACTATGATCCATTCCACAAGTACGTACAGACATGGCGCATGCATGGGTGCTATGCACAACCGAATTTCCAAGCTCTCCTTTCCCAGGCAGCCTAGGAGCAAAGACATGTAATAGGGAATATACCCGAAGTCTACATCTTTCTTTGTAAATGCTATTATCTAATGAAAGGAAACAGAGCTCCTTAAATCCAATATGAGTCTAGAAGGTCTCAGGGTGCCAGAGAAAAAGGAAGTTCTCACAAAAAGCTGAGGGCACAATGAGATGACAAAGCTCTCGATTTCAGAAGACTAAAATTATTCAACATGGAAGAAACAAAGGAAACAGCCAGTTACCACCAGATCACCAGAGATCTACTGCAGGTCAGGTATATGCTAAAATTGATAGGCAAAAAAAAAAAAAAAAAAAAAAAAAAAAAAAAAAAAAACGAGAACAAACAGGAAATTTGCATCCTCTCAAGGAATCTCCTTCAAAATCTTTATCTTGATATCACCAAGGGAAAACAGAAATTCTGCAGTTACCATCCTAAACAAGTAATCAACGCCACCACTAATAAGTCATATCTTGATGTCACATCCCTGTGATAGGGTCTGACAAGTCACATCACTTCTGGCCAACGTTCAGTCCAACCATGAGAAAAAAAGTCAGCAAACTCTTGAACTGAAGGGCACTGTATAAACTAACCGAACAGTATTCTCTGAAACCATCAAGCCCATAGAAATCGAAGAAAGATGGAGGAACTATCATTGGAGGAGACTAGAGAGACATGACCACTAAACACAATGTGGGCTCCAGGTGGATCCTGAAACAGAAAAAGGGTGTTAGTGGGAAACTCCATGAAATCTAAATGAAGTTTTACATCTGTTTGATGGTATTGTATCAGTGTTAATTTCTAAGTTTTGCTGTTCTGCCCTGTGGTAGAATAGACGTCAGCCTTATGAGCAACTCGTGGGGAGTGTTTTGGGAAACCTCTCTACTGCATTGCAATTATTCTCTAAGCCCAAAATTATTTGCACAGTAAAAAAAAATGAGAATTGAATATGAAATGACAGAATGACATTTTCACACACATGAAAAGGCCACATTTCGTAGATCATCTTCTGATTAGTCTCATTCTCTCTAGAGTGTTTCTCCACTGGCTCTTCTTTCAAAAGCTTTTCATCTAGGACAAAATTTAGATGGGCAAGTTTTTTATTATTATTATTAAAGCCCTTCAATAAAACAATTTCTGTCAATATCTGTCCAGTGAAGACAGTCCTGCACTGTAATTATAAGTAAACAGAGGAGCCGGTATTTCTTAGGTGCTTACTGTATACCAAACACTGACGTAAGTACTTCCCACGTGTTAACTCTGTGCATGTGCTCAACACCCCTGGGAGGCAGGTGGTACTATTACTCCAGTTTTCAGAGATGAGGAATAGTTCCACTACTTGTCAAGGCTGTGCACTATCATGTGCTGGTAACCATCACTAAGCCTACCTGAAGAACAGTGTCGGGGCCACCACAGAGCACCCGTCCAACACAAGTTCAGAAGATGGAGAATGAATAGAGGATAAGAAATATCGGGTTCATATTGAAATGATATCCAGAAGGCCATCTTCAAATAGCACATTTTAAACATTAAAGTGCACTCCTCTCCTAAAAGCCGAAGCCATCGAGGGTATGTCTCCCCAAAAGTTAGATCCCAGACCCCCCAGATGTGTTCTAAGAAATAAAGACGAAATTGCCTAGGTGATTATGATTCTTAATAGGTCCTTCCAGGACATTTTATATCTCCTTGTAGTTAGATAATTCCTCACATATGGGTTGTTATTTACTCAGGGAATGGTGCTGATTTCTGCTACTGAAGAAAACACAAAAAGTGGAGAATACAGGTTGTTTTCTTAATACACCTCCAGCCTATTATGTAAATACACAGTGCATTTTTTGAAACACACATTATTTACCCCAACAGATTGGATGTTTAGGGAAGAAACTATTACAGATGATTGGATAAACAGATATTTACACCCTTTTCAATCAATTATTTAAAACACATGCCATTAAAAGTTTATTAACTTGATTATTTTTAAAGAAACACCACCAAGATCATTAAAGCAATCAAGGTTCTAGGGATTCAATTAAAATATAACAATAAGTGAACAATTTGAATTACAATAAATGTAACAATCACATCACAAGTGCAAGATGTACTCTCATTTTTTTTAATAACTCAACTGTTTAATCTCTCTGCTCAAAACACCAACTGAATTGGCCTTATCGTGATACAAATCTTTGGTCAAAATTAGTTTTGTGAAATCGCTGACTTCATACTGAAAGCTTGTGAAAGGTCTTTTGTTTTGTTTTGTTTTTTTTTTTTTGAAAGCAAAAGACTCCATTCTTAAACTTTCCATCTTGCCAGCATTTTTCTATTTCATGAAAGATGAACAATTCATATTCTGCATTTTCCCTTCTGGTTTATGTGTTCATGACTGTGTATTCATATACATATCAGACCCCAAACTCACCCCAGGGAGGTACAGAAGTTTAGATACAAAGGAAATTACTAAACAAAAACACAGGGCCACCTTCATGGACGAGAGCCTCAATAACAAACAACAACAAAAGGAAAATCACCTATTATCTTAAAATAAATCAATCAGGTATCATTTGTTTTGTTGTTGTGATTGTTACCAAGGTAGAATTTCTCCAATTTGAGTTGCTTGGAAGCACATTGGCAAATGTTTCCAAATGTACACTGGTGCACATTAAAAACAAAAGCGAAAGATTTTAATTATATTTTTAAAGTCTTCAGAAACGTTTTTGACACATCAAACTCAAAATTCCTATGCCACGTCTTATCCACAAAAGAAAATGAGAGTTAAATTAGAAAACCCCTGAAACACAGGATAATGGAAAAGCCGGCAAAAGGCAGGCTGCAATTGTTCTCCGCTGTAATACAATCTATTCCAGAATAATTTTTCTTTTTATTATTTCATTAAGTTGTATCTCACTAAAGTTCCTCTTAGGATCTCTCGGCAGCACCGAATTTTTCATTGAGAAAACGATAAATCACTGGCCTAAATTACAATTTAATTATAAACGCCTTTGCCTCCTAATGCTGCCTGGGACCTTTTACCCTGCTACATAATTCTAAAAAATGACCCCTGTCATAATTTCCTTCACTAGAATAATATGGAGAGATCTAATCCTGAATCCTGCTGTCTTATAATTTAATATAAGAGGTAATTATTATTCAAAAGATAATGTTGCAGATATTGAAAATATTCTGAAGTTTCAGTCTGAAAAAAAAATAAGAAGAAATCTCAGGTATGTGGGAGCTTTCTATCATTGCACCTTTCAAGAGAAGCAGGCAAAGAAGCAAAAGGGTTTTTAATGAAAAAATATTAGAATCTGTATACGTGCAGCTGGTGTTTTGTATTGTGTGAAATGCATTTATATAGTCTTCAAACCATGGTTAGAAATGAAACGCCTCATTTCCAAAATCAAGGAAGCAGGGAGAGCAGTTGCCGTGAGCAGCAATTTCTTCAAATTCAGAGTCTACTTTAGTGCAGGGGTAACAAAAACCGCACCCCTCTGTTCACATGGGTGAAGGGAGGATTAGGGTGGCAAACGGCTGCAAAATCGTAGGAGCAGACCACACCGAACGGGCCAAGGGGAGCCTCCTGAGCTGAAATGTCAGGATCTGCAAAGATGAAGGGCTTCCTCTGGCTGGGGACATTCTGTTAGCCGTAGTGGCACAGCCTGGAAGACACCTTTGGTTTCCCCAGCAATGTAGAAAAACTGTGATTAATGATGGGGTTCTCTCTCTCTCTTTCCAGGATTCACAGACAGTCAAATGGAGAACAAGGAATATATAACTATACATTGGCCTGTTCTTGAAACCCAGTGAACAGGAATGTAAATTGCCTGAGGGTGTTGCCCCAGGACTCACATTGTTCCTACCAGTGCAGATATGAACCCCTTCACCAGGAGCTGCATTGGCACAAGTACCAAGATAGTCACGCTGGGGGGGGGGGGGATTCTCTGTTCCTCTGTACCCTGAAATGATGAGACAGCCCAAGGCTCAGCACATGGGACAGGCCCTAAGCAATTTAGTGAGACCTTGTCTTAAAACTAAAAATTAAAAAAAAAAGTTTAGGACAGTCCAGAATACCAAAATTCATTGACTGGGTGTTAGAAGTAGCATTTTGGTGGAAATTGAACTGAATTTTTAACCACTTTTCATAAAAAAGGGGGACAGACAGTTTTTTAAATTATCAATGTTCCTGAGATCATATATCTAAGAGCTGACCCCGCTGTGCTGAATTCTGTGAAATAAAGAGATTGCTCTTTCACCTCGTTTCCACCCCCAAATTCAAGTGGTGGTGCAATCAACCATTAGAACTAAAGACACTGGTGTAATTATGTGCAACAGCGCCAAGACTGCCCAACCTGGGTAGCCATCGTGGTGAAGGGGCAGGAGAAAGAGCCAAGGCATACAGAAGACAAAAGAGTGATTCAAATGAAATTATAACTCTTGACTCCCGGTCTTAGACTAGTAAGCGAACCCCTCTCCAGCTCAATAAGCAGTAGGCAGACGCTGCTCCACAACCTGTTTTGTTTCATTTGTTCTTGCTTTGGGAGCAGTTCATTTAAGATGTAATAAATTGGAAGGGTGCATTCCCCTCCCACCCCCATCCTTCCATAAATCTCCGGATAGTGCAAATGAGGTATGTCTCATTATGGACAGAAAGAAAGGTCCTCTCTAGGCAGGAACATCCCAGACTACCATTAAAGCAATCATTAAAAATAATAACCCACCTAAGGAAAGAAAAAAAGTCATTCTTCTCAAAGATATATATTAATTAGCCAATAATATTAAAAACAGGTTTTCTGGGTTCGTATAGGAATTGAAACCCAGAATGCAAGAGAAAGCAGGAAAAAAAAATTGATGTGGGGAGGGGAAAGGGCAGGTTTATAGGAAGAAGGTCTATAATTTCCTACAGCACCAGCAGAGAGAGCCATGAAATGGTATCTGTAACGAACTAGTAATAAAGAAGTGTGCGGAGATTGGTAGACTGCGCCTACCTGAGTCATTTCATGAGGAAGAAAGATTTAAGTGTCTCGGGAGGTTCGTGGCAGACACTGGACTGGACTTTCCAATAACTAAACAAAAGTACATTAAGGTAGACACACAGGTAGATGGACAGAAAGCACAGATAGGCAATCGGTAGGTTTAAGATGCACTAAAAATTTTTCTGCTTCACTGTGGTATGTTTTTAAGAGATCAGTTATAACAAGGCAAGGCGAGTGAGTTAAAAGCAGGAAAATAAAAAGCCAGGTGAAAGGGAGCATCCAGTGACCCTATCAACCAAGCCAATTCTATCTATATGGCTAACTGTGGCACGCCCATCCATACTTAAAATTACTCTTCGGAATTGAGATCATACTACCACGCGGGAACTATCTATAGATGTGACTGAGCACAAATGTGTCTCCCAGTAGCAGACACAAAGCCATGCAAATTATACAGTTTCAGAATATACAATTGCAGACTGAGAAATAAATACTCTTTGGTCACTTGTACTACAGGAATCTCAATATTAAAAATGAACGAATAAAAAAGCATTTGCAGCTATGAAGTGACTTTTTCTCTGCAGTGGTAAATTTGGGTGGACTGGAAATCACCATTTCTGAACAGTTAAACCACCACTTGTTCGCCATCCTACTATTCTTCAAGGAATGAACAAGAAGTCGCATTCACAGAGCACTCTCAAACATAGAAGAGAGGGGGGAAAAAGTAAGATTAAAAAATAAAATGAGGTTGGAAGCCCATCATTTTAGAGTTATTATGACTATGCTTCAGAGAGAGAAGAAACCTGCTGGCTAATCCCCAGCATATCACCCATGCAACCTGTCAAGATCCTGCCACCCATGGGGATGTGTATGTCTACTGTCCTTGCCCTGTCATTTACCCTCACCAGAAAGAGGAGCAGTCCTTGTTATTTGTCTTAGTTTGAGCTGTCCTAGGAGCCTTGTCCTTGAAACAAAGATTTAATTGTAAGTGGTTTATTTTAGCATGAGCCCAGAATTGCTGGTAGGGGAGTGTGTCATTAAGAGAAGGAGAGGGAGAGAGATTGAGTGAGAGAGAGCCCCAAATGATGCGTTATCAAGTAAGTTACCACTGTTAGAAACCTAACCTTCTACCTGCTAGAGAAGTCTGGGACCCAGTGCAGAACTGCATCCTAGCTGCCCCCCCCTCCCCCAGAGGTGAAGGAGCTCAAGTTTTCATTTACCAATTCCATTGTGTGCTGATACACTTTTAATTCTCAGAAGGGAGGGAGGGAGGATGAGGGAACCCTGATTTGTGACACTGTCCAATGCCCATGGTGTAAACACCTGCACCATGGCTGACTTCAGGCTACCAGCGTAACTTTATCAGATGTGGAGTGAGGAAGAGAAGCCTAGTAGCCACCATTAAATACTTCTGCCAATTTACAGACGCAAAAGATATCATCTCAAGACGAGAGCAGTAAAATAATTGGTAAGTGATGGTCGATTACCTTTCCTCTTAATATAATTTATTTAATTGTAAGTGTGTGTAATTTAATTTTTAATAACGACTGTGTTTAACAACCGACATGCAAAATTCCTGCAAATTTAGCAATCAGATCTTGAAAGCCTGTATGAGCCAGCTCTGAGCCACCATTGCACAAATTCCCCCCAGTCACTGGTTGAAGGATGCTCCCAACAGGGATTTAATGGAGTACTTCCAGTCTGGTGTGCAGGAAGCAAAGTGAACCTAAGAGGCCAGACACAGCAGACACGCAGTTGGACATTAGGCCAGGATAGACTGAACATGTAGGTCAACGTGATGGGACCTGGGCTGGTTCTGACAGAATCTACTAGAAAGATCACAGAGAGGCCATATTTCCTCCAGGGCCTTGGGGTGCTTCTTTCTGGTTTGCTGTGGTGTTGCATTGTCTTCCGTGGAACTGAATTCTTTGCTGGATGTGCTCCATCTCAATGCTTCCAAGTTCTAAACCCACACTCAGTGAACTGCCCTCCCTTGTGCTTTAAAATTAAGTATGTGCAAAACAATTTTGTCCCCTCCCTTCTCTCCACCCCACAAAGCATCACTCCTCCCATCCTCAGTTTTTTTGAACTATTGCTCCCCAACACAGCCTGCTTCAGAATCCCTCACCTCCACTCTCTTAATACTACATGTTCAGCCCCCAAAGAAGTCCGTCTCCACTGCCTGCCACCTTTCCTTTGACAAGATAGTGCTTTGGACACTTGCAGTATTTCACAGAGATTCTTCTCAGCCTTGGAGAGCATGATGGGGGCCACCAAGGAAGGACTTCAAAGGAGTATTTGAGGCCCAACCTCCCACCTTCCCTTGCATTCCCTGAAGACCTGACAAACTAAATTGCTTGCTGCCCCACAACCATGTCCACTTTTTACAGTTCTGTGCTTTTGTATGAGATATTTTCTTTAAGAGAAAGTCCTCCCTCCTTCAGAAGCTATTTGCCCAGGTGTCCATGCACCTTCCCTACCCAGTCCAGAATTCTCCCAGCTTCCACATCCAGACCCTCTGGTCATGCAGGCTTGGTGCTTTCACCGATTGGTGTTTTAATTACTTGGCTTCTGCCCATTCTTACTTGACTCATTTTTTTTTCTCCCCTAGACTATTTATTAGTGTATTACACATAGTAGGAGTTTAATGTTTGTTAAATTAATGCTTTGTCCATTTCAAACCAAATCAGCTGGCTGGGAGTCAAAAGCCTAACTAAAAAGTGGACATATTCTATTAGGATGCCTTGGATTAAATTAATAAAAAAATTAAAAATCTAATTATTCTTATTTAAATGAGTTGTCACCTGAGTTTTAAAAGCACTTTCTGCCCAACTTCCTCAGTATTGCTTTCCCTGTGGGATTCAGGCTAAAATCACTGCACCCACAGTAACCCCTGTGTTGACAGCCAGTTAAAACAGGTTTCCCCAGAGTATGGAGAGGATGATAGTGGGGTTATTTGGAAAACAGGCCTTTGGAATATTCTACAGAAACTAAAGTCCTACATATATGAATGTGGAGATATTTTCAAAATATTATAAGGAGTGAAATAAAGCAAGCTGCAGATGAATGCATTTATTATAATTTTTATATGAAGTTCAAAAAGAGGCAAAACAAAAACTACATGCCATTTATGGTGACATACATGGGTCAAAAAAGAGGACCATGCAAACCATGATAAATGCCAAATTCAGGAGTGATTGATTCTTTTGGGGAGGGGGGAGAAAGAGAAATAAGATCAAGGAGAGGTACCCAAAGAAGGCTTCGTGTGGACTTGGAGCTTTTATATTTTAGAAAAAGGAAATGGAAGCCAACATCACGAAATGCTCAGATTTGAGAAAACTAGGTGGTTGAGACAGATATTTATCTCTGTGCTTTTATTTGCACACTTGAAATATTTCCTCATTTGAAGAAATATATATTGACTGGCATTGGAAGAATTTCCAAATAGTTGTACATGAGATGGGTCACTTATCAAGTGACCCGCTAGAGCGGCCTGGGGTCAGATGTGAAAAAGTAGAATCTCCACAGGAATAACTGGAGCCTCGGTTTTGTCAATACTTTTTGATCTTTTAATTCAACTAAATTGATTATAATCATCTATTTTTGGTTGACTGCTCAATATTCATTTTAACTAAATCACTCACCTCTCAATTAAGAATATGCAGCTGGTTTAAAACAACAGAAGCCCAGTGAATTGGAAGACTAATAACACAAAGCCCAAAAGACCAGGGTAGCCCAGGTAGGTGAAGGGATGCCTGGTACTCTACTGCCAAGGGCCTGGGGCAAGAAGGAAGGAGTCCCCACAAACTCCCCATCTGTTGCATAGTCTTTCCCAAGAATGGTGGGATTCCTCTCCTGGAGTACTTAGAGTTACTTCATTCCCTTAGGGAAACAATAATAGTTCCAACCCCCAAACCCCTGCCAGGTTGTTTTTAGGGTTAAAATGAGTTAATGCCTTGTCTGGGCTCAGAAAATAACCCTCCAGGGTGCTCTGATCTGAAGGGAAAGGGGAAGGGATCAGAAGCAAGAACCTTTCACCAACCTTCCGGGCCTTTCTGGGTGAAGCAGGCTCCTGAAGGAATTCTTTGACCCACCCGGCCTCAAAATGAGTCCTAAGACCCCCCCCCCCATTCCAGAGGGATCCTGCCCCATACTCAGGAAGAAGTACCACAGTGAGGTCAAAAAGAACAGGGACAAATGGGATCCACTCAGTCCCCCAGCTTATTCCCGTGGTCATGGCCCTTTTTTTGGTCCAATCATGTTTCTTCACACTACCTACTTCTTTCATCCCACTTAGCATAAAAAGTCACTTTGTCCTTTTGGGTGTTCATTTCTAAACACTGTCATTTCACATGAAACTTTGATAAATAAATTTGCTGGGCTTTTTTTTCTTGTTGGCCTGTCTTTTGAGGGGGCAGCCAAGAGCCTTGGGATGGATGAGCAAAAGATACAACACTTTCTTCCTTAGACCATTAAGCATTTACATCGGCACCCATGATCCACACCGTCATCCTTAGTAGTGACTATCTGTAAAATGGGAATGACAGCGGGATCCCTCTAAAAACTTGCTGGTCTTAGGGAAAAGTCGTGTCCTTTTCCTGATCGCTTGTCAACTCTACCCAAAGCCCATAACAGAAGCTCATTTTCATTCCTAATTCTACCTTTTTTACCTTTTAAGAGTATGTCTATTTTTTTTTTAGAGAGAAAGAGAGAGAGAATTTTAATATTTATTTTTTAGTTTTCGGCGGACACAACATCTTTGTTTTTATGTGGTGCTGAGGATCGAACCCGGGTCGCACGCATGCCAGGCAAGTGCATTACTGCTCTTTCTCACCCACAACTCCAAGAATTGCCAAAACCAAAGTCCAGTTATCCACTGATATCCAGCACAGAAGTGGGAAGGGAAGGTAGCCAACATCTCAGGTTTTACCCCTCCTCTAAAATTAAGGAATGCAGGCCCACCCTAATGGGTGAGCTATGAGGGATGCAGAAACAGCCCTCCCACCACTGTGTGCTCTTCCTAGGCGGACAAAGGTGGTTTTCCAGGCGATCCAGGCCTGTGCCTGCCTCCCGCTGCCTCCTGCCAAGGACTCCCAGGCCGCTCTGTCCTGTTTAGTAACTGGGTATCAAACAAGAATAATTGACAGCTGCTCCCCCCAGCCTCCCCTCTTGGAACAGCAGTTTCCCAGGAGCCGTCTTGTACAACCTCAAACACTTTATTACTGGTCAATTTGGGTTTCCTGCCCACTTTAAGTGGCCGTGCTGAGGGTCTCCAACTCTCTCTAGCCCTCACTGATCAATATTAACAGTCACTTCCAGGGCACTTCCCTGCTACTCAGCAAGGCCAGGGACTGGCTGTAAATTACCGCATCGCCTGGTCATTGTACTGAAAGAAATGCTGTAATTCAAAAGTTAGGGCTAATTGTGAAAAGCATTTTCTTTCACGCTTTTCAGAACCAGCATCAAAGAAAGAGAGGGAACAGAATGCAGAGCTTGTCCATTTGGGGTTTATTTAACCAGGGGATTTAACTGTATCCATCCTTCCCCCAAAGACACTCTATCTGCTGTTCTCGTCCATTGGTCCAAGTATTTCAAGTTCCTACAAAGAGATGAACCTTCAGCTTTCCAGAGAAGGGAGGAGAGAAACCATTCTCCAATAAAGTTAAAATTGTGGGTTTATAGTCAATACATTATAGGGATATAAAAAAACAAAAGAAGTCAGGATTAAACAATTATTGGCTGGGGCTTCCAGAGTAATATTTGTTTATGAGGTAAAATTTAACAAGAACCAAATAGCGAGCATTGTTTATAAGCAAATAAGGAATAGAGAGGGGCTTTGTGAATGTAAATCTTCCAACCTGGCAAAAAAAAAAAAATAACAACAACAACAAAAAACTCAATGGAAATTCCCTGCTTACTGGCAGCTGACTCTGCATATTCATGGGGACAGAGAAAAAAGGTCATCAAGAACCGGCCTCCCCAAGACAAGGTACAGACATGCTACAGAGGGATCCTCAGGGCACACTACTGAGGGGGCAGGTGGAGACAGCCCTGGAACCCACACTGTGCCCTGCATTGGGAGGCAAGACCAAAGTGCAATACAGCAGAGGGCGAGAGACAGGAAAAATAAGTCTGATGGAAAGAAGCAGTAATTATTTTCAGACCCAAGAGGGCCCTTCTCCTGCAAAGATGGATTAGGTGTGTCACCTAGAACCACCTCAGCTGGGTTGTTTTTCTGTCGCCTTCCAAGCGCTGCCACAGAAGGCTCAGGAGACAGCCCTCACTTTGGCTGGAAGGAAGAAATAACAGCAAATGTATAGAAGAGCTTCCAAGCTGCTGAGAAGTCCCAGGTCCAGCCCTCGGGCCACACCCTCTGGGAAGCCCTGGGCTCCCACAGCTTGGGAAGGGAGAGAGGGTAGGAGCCTGTCAAGCCCTTAAAACAAGTCACTGAAAAATAACCCTTCTGCTCTCTCTCTCCATACACGTGGCTGCGGTGGAGGTGGAGAGGTGGGGGAAGTGTGGTCAGGACAAGTCCTGACACCCAGAAACCCCTAGGGGTCACCCTGGGCCTCATTTTCCCTAAGCTTTGTTACCACCAAGTTTGTGACACTAAGTTTGAGCTCAATGAGCCAGTCACAGTTTTAAAAATACAGGTCTACCTGGCTGAGGTAGCACAGACATCTCCTCGGCCACCCTAGTTAGCCTCAGGGCTCAAGGTCCAGGCCACACTGCTTCAGGGATGGCCACCTTCCTTTGGGTCCTCTCTCCAGCCACTCAGCAGAATGCATCTGAACTCAAACTCAGTCCCTGGAAGTCTCTGGCCCTCCCCTAGCCCTCTGCCCAGGTGGCCGGGTGAAGTGACCTCTGTGGGGCTCAACTCTGTCTCCCTAGAGAGCGAAAGCTGCATTTGACCCTTGGTTTCTGATAACAGGGCCATGTCACACCGGCCTCTCCGGGCTCTGGTGGCCTCTTGGAGCATGGGATCAAGGGGCTAGAGGGGAGGAGAGCTGGACGCTGGTAAGCAGCTGGCTCCCCCTCCCTGCAGGAGCTGTTCTCCTAAACACTTCTCCTCATGGCCCAGAAGGAAACCAAGTCAGGGGGCACACAGGGATGACGCTCTCCAAACTTAGCTGAATCTCTGTTAGGTTTTCCTTCTCCCCTTTGGTTTTTATCCCGAGAGGGAAGAGTGAGTCATGTTGGCTTTGCAGAAACACACCATAAAGGACACCAATTCACAGCCTAGCAGGAGGCCACTAGGGGCCTGCGGAGCTCACCCTGGGAGCATGAGGCGGAAAGCGCTGCCTGCTAACATGGGCTCCGCTGTTGTTCAGAGCCCTGGACGCTGCCCGAGTGCAGGGACTGGCCCACCAGCCTGGTGACAGGCTGATCCCCCAGCTCACGACCCGGAGGGGAATTAGACACCAGCCGCCCCATGCTCTCTTTTGTTTAGAAAAGGGAGAGAAAGAGAGAGTGTGAAAAATAAAATCCTCGATCGTTTAGTACAAGTCATTTTACATGCTGGGATAATGAAGTATAAAAATGCCTTCAAAGAACTGATTTCCTACTTTTAACTCACTGCCAGCCAAGCTCTTTGTGAGGCCTCTCTGGAACATGCATTCCCGTCCCACTCAAACAAAAGAGCTGCGAATTCATTAAACTATTTAATTATGCCTTTTTATTTTTCTCCATTAGCAAGTCCTACCAGCACAAAGTAAATAAAGCCACCGTGGTCTTTCCCCGGCAGACACACTGACTGGTTTTATTCTTTATTCAGTTTACAATATAAAGGGCTATTTTTCCCCCCTCCTCCTTTCTTGGCCAGTTTCCTAGTACAAACCCTGCAAACAGAAGCACCCAACGGTACATGCAAAGCATGAAGCTGGCGCAGTAGCATTCAGAATTGCAAGCACATACCCTAGACAGCTTTCAAAGTACCCGCAGCCAACAGCAACCAAACAGCACTTTACAGCAGGCGCGGAAAAGATATTAGCTTTTTTTTTTATACTCTAGTAAATTTGCTTTTTACATCTATTTCTTTTCAGAAGGGCTTGTTATTGAGCTTACTGTCCACAAATTCCATTGATCTCAGGCTGTGACTCAATCCATATGCTCACGCTTTGACACCAGCACAGCGAGCGAGCGATACAAATCCTGTTCAGGCTACAAACTTATTGATTTTATAGATTTCCCCCAAAGTTGTGATAATGATATATCATTGTTAAATTTGGTAGAACAAACTGCTTTCCCAATCTGTCAATGCGAGCATGAAAACCAATTCACAGCCTTGTTTAGAAGGCTCTCACATCAGAAGAATAAGAACAGCCAGAGGAAGCAGATCACCAATACCCAGCGGCTGGCACCCGAGTGATGTATGATACCTTCCTCGCTGCCCTTTTCTGACCCGCAGCACACTGGGCTGCCAGACTTGTACTTACTGGCTACAATTATCCACAGTGATTCCTCCCCAGGACGCTCAGTATTAATTATTAACAACTGGGAGCCTGCTGCTTGGGTGACCCACATCAGTAGGTTTTAAAAGACAATTTTGGTAATTTTAATATGCTATTCAGATGCATTTGGATACATTAGGATCCTGGGATTATTGACTTTAATAGGTCAATTTTTTTCCCTGCCATTGCTCCCTCTTTCCCATCTTTAGGAATCAAGGCAGCTGCATCCAGCAGGGGGCAGACATCAGGCAATGTTTCATTTTTTTTTTTTTTTTTTAAAGATGCACCTTTACTTCTGGCCTGTTCTTAGATTAGGTGACTCCATTCACCTCAACTCCAGGCTCATTTCCTGTAGAGAATGGCTTGATCTTGGATTCTTAGTAGCCTGGTAGGATTCCATTTATTTGCTCCTCCCTAAGAGATTTGTGACTCTTGTTTCTAAAATTGCATCCTTAAGTATCCATCCATCCAAGTGCCCTCCCAATCACCCCACATTCTGGCTCACCTTCTATGTAGTCAAATTCTTTAATGCATGGAGATATGAGCCTAACTCCCTCAACGTGGACACTAGCATCTATTCCCAATTTCCTAACCAACTGGCACATGTTTCCAACATTACTGTGTGATTACCTGGGGTTCTGAGGATGGCGATTATTTTCAATTCCCCAAAGTGAATAGTCCTCCTTCTTTCTAATATTCAAGTCTTATGGTCTCCATTTTTTCCCCTTGTCTCATCATCTGTCTTTTGCTGCTTTTAACTTTCTTACTTGAGGATTCATAGCAATTCCTTGCATGCAATGTGTTATTCTTCCTTCCACTAATTTAACAGTTTAACGAAATAAATGGAAACCAAGACAGAGTGTCATCTCTTCAAATGGAATTTAGGTCGGTCTCTCTCTCTCTCTCTCTCTCTCTCTCTCTCTCTCTCTCTCTCAGAAGCTTACATTGCCTTGTAAAAGTGTTTTGTATTTCTCTGCCCCTGCCCCAGCTCCTCTAAAGTCATAGCTACTTCTCATTTGAGGATACAGTGTCCACCCCTAGTCTACCTGCTGGGCTCAAGTTGAAGCCCATGGAAATGTGATTCTGTCGGATGATGGTTCTCAGCTAAATTTCCGATTGCTTGTACCCCCACTTTACATTCCCTACCAATGTATCTGCTTAACTTCAATATGGGTTGACGCGTAGGTTTCTTGTAAGCCTTGTGTATCATAGGAAACCAACCTTCATGAACAGGTTCCCCAGTCCATAGTGTGGCCACGGACAGTCCCACTTGGTCTTTCCATTCAAATACTCCCCCAGGTCGAACTTGCTTATCTTCATTAATGCTCAAAGTAATTTACATCCACAGAGTGCCTTAACGTTGGCAATGGATTTTCACACAACCTTCTTGCCCACCATGAGGGAGCTTATGGATGGGTCACCCCCATTTTATAGATAATATCACTGATGCTGAACTCGGAAAGAGCAATGCTGATTATTAAACCTCCGTCTTCTACTCTCCACTTCGAGTGATCTTTCCAACAGAGTGTATTTCCACTGTTTCTTAGTTACCTACACAACAACCTCCACAAAACCTTTGCATTACAGATGTTTCACTTCCCTAATCTAAAGCATGGAGTTGAAAACTATTTTAGTAGACATTATTTGTCTATTCCCATCAAGTTGTTGATCAGTAATTAATTTTGAGGCATCTCCTGCTAGGAAAAATAGCAAATGGAGCAATGGCCCCCAAGAATCATCATGATGAAAATGACTCCAACTCCCTCTGCAAGTTGAGCCTGGGATGGGTGGGCTGGGAGGAAACGGTCCCTAAAGGAACTTGAGATATATTATCTTTTCAAAGATCATTCAGATGAGAGATTTGGAACTTAAAGAAGATTTCAACACAGCCCAACATACAAGATTGTTTACAGACACAGTATGGAATTCCCACAGCCCTTACAAGAGAGTTTTCAGAAAAGCATCAGAACAATTAAGTCCCCAGACAGGAAATCAGCAATTAAATAGACTGGCTATTGGCCTTAATCCACCCATTGCAACTTCCTAAGGAATTTAAGGGTAGACCCAGGCCCTCCACCTCCAAAGGACAGATAGAATAACATGCCTTTCTGAGAGAAGTGGCAGACAATTAAAATTTTATGATACCCCCCCATGCACAATTCTTACTATGAACACACACACACACACACACACACACACTCTCAAACCTAACCGCCCGCCTGTTCATAATTGCACTGGTCCAAGTGTGCAGAGCCTTCACACGGAATGATGGTTTCCCCTGTCTCCTGCATTTGTTCGACTCCTTTGGGAGGAGCAATTTACAGAAAGCATTATCGATTTTTGCCATAATAGGTACAGAGATGCCTCACTGTCCCTACTCAGCTGGCTCGCTCTCCGCATCACAACTGTCAGGCCAGTTTGTGAAGCCCCGTCATTATTTTTTTTCAAGTAAATCCATCACAGGGTTGGGGTAGGGGGAGGAGAGGGAAGTGATGAAAATAAAATTATTTTCACCTTGCCATATGAAAGAATGTTCACGTCCTTCCTTGGAAACGAGTGCAAGCACCACGGAGCAGCAGAAAAATAAGAGGAAAAGGACATTTGCAGAAGCTCAGAAAGAAAACCAGATGAAAGACAGAGAAAGCTGGTTGGGGCCTATTTGAAATATTCTGAATGCAGTTATTCCTGCCTGGGCTGCAGCTCATTCATTCCTCTACTGGGCGAAGCACCCCCAGACATGTCTTTGGTGCTCAATAAAGGGAAAGAGGATCATGTTTACATTTTTTTTTGTTTATTTCTGTGTGCAACCCCCCCTCCATGGATTCTGTCTTGAAACTCGTTTCTCCATGGACCACCCACCTTTCAGAGACCACCAATTCCCATCTGACTTCATTTCTTTTTGCCAGAAGTTTCCTGTGGCTCCCTGGCCCAGTCCACCCTTCATTGGTCACCAGAGGACACAGCCATTTAGTGACTGACTGCCATGTGAATACATATTCCTTGCTTCAAAAATTCCATGGGAAAAAAAAAAAACAGAGGGAAAAACCACAGGAAGTGCATTATGGACCTCAAACAGGCCTTATGTTATTCATGTCCCATCTCCACTGGTCATTTGTGGGTTCTCCAAGCAGGTTGCTAGGCTCCTGCAGAAGATGGGAGCCTATCATCCTCCTCTCTTGGTTCCAGTCTCCTCTTTACCCCCAATTCCAGCCTTGTTTGAGGCTCAGAAGATTTAACCTAGGAATCAGCTCTGGATCTCATTCCCAGTTCCTGAGTTCATTAGACAAGAGAAGGGAGAGCTGCTTAAGATCTTTATGAGATATTGTTCCAGGGGCTGACCACAGAGGACTGCACAATTGCAGGGCCCTCTGCACACAGCCCACCAGCCTAAGGCTCAGGTGTAAGCAGCTCATCAAAATGCAGATGTAAAGGAGCCATTTGTTCTTGGGAAAAGGCAAGGATTTGATATTAGCTTCCAAGTGGTGCTTTCTTGAAAGAACATTTATTCTAATATAAATTCAATACCTAGCATGTTCTCCTTGCTATGCCCCCCCAACAACCCCAACAACCTCCTTGTTGTCCAACTACAAGAAGCTGCACTTGAAACGATGCTCATCTCTATCTACCTCCTTCCTTGCTCCTTTTGGACCCTTTGCAAATAAGCAAGTTGAGATCCTGCTAAAATAGACCTGGATTCTACTTAGCCACTAATCTTTTGTGGCCAGAGCATGAACCTCATTGTGTTGAAAAACAAAAAGCCAGCTGTCCTGTATCAGACCACTCTGAAAACACACTGTAATGAGGGGCAGGAATTGGATTAGTCCCATGGAACCTGTAATTCTGATTAAGGTTCCGTGATTCTTTGTTACATGTGATGCCAACTCCAACCTGACACTGTGCACCTGGTCTGAAATCAAGGAGAAATAAGAATCTTGGCCATTTTGAACTTTTATTTTTTAACTGTTTTTCAATGATCCCACCTACGTGGGGTGTGGGTGATGCTTTCCAAGCTCTGGTTATCTGCCTCACCCAGGGGAAGATCTCCCAGAGAGAAAGGAGCACAGTCAAGAGTCATGTTTTTGCAAAATCTGCAAAAGGAAGATAGGTTGAGCCATCAGGTCAGGATTAACGCCTCTTTTCGTGTTGGCTCTGTTTTACTTCCCCTCAGGTCAGGGGGTGTTTGAGTCGTCACAGGTATTTTGGGATCTGGTTACATTGTTTGTCTTTAAAGAAATAAATTTATATGAGGTCCACAGTCATACCCAGGAAAATCTAGGTATTGTTAGCCAACTCCATACAGGAAACTTCCAGCAACATCCCTGCTCACAAAACAGCATTTGACGCGATTAGTACACACTCACATCTATGCCAAGAATGATAGAAAATAACTTACTGAAATTTTACATGAGCCAGACATTATTGTATTTTAAAAACTTACATTATTACATTTAAATGTGACAAGAGCAGATGTTTCCTTCTCTCACTCCTGTCTTCCCAATGCCAGGACAGTTCCTGGGACATTGTAGCCATGTAATAAAAACTGATGAACAATAAGAAAGAAGACTCACCAGACCTTCACATTTCAGCTAGGATTTCTGTCCCAGAGAATGCTGAAGGATGGTATTAAAATAAGGTTCGCAAAGAAATATAATGGGCTGATAAATACTAATAATCAATGAAAGGGAAAATAAGACAAAAAGATAACATCTTCTATCTCACTGGCCAAGTTTCACTCGTTTCACTTTTTACTAGATGTGGGCTGTGTGGGTATAAACTGTGACAGCCTTTCTGCATGACAACCAGACAACATCTATCAACACTCTTCAAAATATTCATCCCCCTTGACCATGAGTTGATCCTAAACATCAGAGAATTACATAGAGCTGTACAGGTAAAGAGTTTATATCACAATATTATTTAAAAGAGAGAAAAATTATAGAGACTCTAAATGTCCATTCACATGGTTAACTGTTAAATGATGACATAAAATTTGGCCCACTCACCTGATAAAATGTCATGTAGCTATTTTAAATCATGCTTTTCAAGTAGCATTTAATGACACAAGAAAATACACTATAATGTTAGGCTAAATGAAACAAATTTTATGGCCTGGTCTCAATTTTGTACAATTCTGTGATGTCTATATGACTACATGGGCACTGAGAAAACTCTAGGAGAATGTGGTTATATAAAGGGGTCACCTCTGGGTGATAGTACTATAAGGTAATTTTGTCTTCTCTCATGCTTTCTTGTTTTTTTCCCCCCAAAGTTTCTTCATAAGCTATTTCTGTCCACAAACATTTATTGAGAACTTTTAATACTGAAAAAACATGAAAAAAATTTTTAAAGGAAATTTGAGGTACAAGATTTGTTTTTATTTTAATCAGAGAAGATCAGATAATTTATCTATTGTCTTCTCAAGTTTATATCCTCCACTTTCTCATCAGGAATACATAGTATTGGATTCATTCTTCGGCAGCAGTGACAGACAAGGGGTCACATGTGGTCCTCAGACATAGGGTATTGTGCCACATGATATTTTTTAAATTTGAACTTGAATGCTTCTGGGAAGGATCTACTTTTCCCAGTTCTCCATGGTCCTCACTCCTTCATTTTTCTTACACAGTCCTGCCTGGTCCCTGCATCAACTTGATCTCCCAATCCTTGGATTTTCCGGCTATTTATCTATGTTAGTGAGTGTGCATCTAAATCTGTGATAAACAGAAATCCTACCTGAAATGCAAAGGTCTCAAGACTCTTCTCACTTATCGCTACACCTACCTTTGAAATATCTACTCCTCACCTGGATAATGCTTCCTCTGGTGGCTTTTTTGAAATCAGAGACTTATAGAAATTTTAGAAAGCCTCTCTCATACTTCACCAGCAGCATGGGAAACACAGCTTGTGGTTGTTGCTATTTATTACATGCCTAGAATATGCCAGAACACATGCTAAGCATTTATAAGCATCTTTAATCCCCCAACAATCCTAAAAAGTTATGAATTCCACTGTGTAGATGACTGAACAAGCACATAAGGATTAAATAATTTAAGTCAACAAATGACTGAGGACCTAGTGCAGCTGTCCCTTGGTATCCATGGAGGACTGGTTCCAGGACACCCCCCCCCCCCAACGATACCCAAATCCAAAGATACTCAAGTCTCTCCTGTAGAATGGCATAGTATTTGCATATGACCTACACACATCCTTCTATATACTTTACATTGTCTCTAGATTACCTATAATACCTAATACCAGGCAAATGCTATGTAAATAGTTGTTATATTCTATTGCTTAGGGGATAATGAGAAGAAAAGAAGTCAGTACATGTTTAGTACTGATGCAATTTTTAAAAAACATATTTCCATCTGTGATTGGTTGAATCCATGTATGCAGAGCCTGAAGACAGGGAGGGCCAACAGTATATGCCATTCCCTAAGCCAGTGTCTACCATGCCACAGAGCTCAGTGCTTTGCTCTGCACCACACCTGCATTTGCCACCAAGGGTCCTCCATTTTAAATCCCCTCACCTCTGCCCACAAGGACATCCCTGTTCAAAAGATGGCTTAACAAATTACTATTCAATTTTTTTTTTTGGTACCAGGGATTGAACTGAGGGGCACTCGACCACTGAGCCACATCCCCAGCCTTTTTTTTTTTTATACTTTAATTTTGAAACAGGGTCTCCCTGAGTTGCTTAGGGCCTCACTAAGTTACTGAGGCTGGCTTTGAATTCGCCATCCTCCTGTTTCCGCCTCCCAAGCCACTGGGATTAGAAGCGTGCGCCACTGAGCCCGGCTTCAATTTTATTTACTACATTAGTTAATCATAATTTTAAATAAATCTGGAGCAACATTAACTAAGAAGAATGATGGGGGATTGGATTGACATTAGGGATGAACACAGGATACGTGGTCCCTTTTGTACAATAATGCTAACACACGGATACATCATTTTTCTTTTTATTTCCTCCTTGTTTTTCTAGCTGTTAACCACATGAAGGAATGGAGATATGGGACCAAAGAGCAATTTTACTACAATAAGATACAGAAAATACACAAAGACAAATAGGTTAATCTGAAATCAAGGCTGCCTCAGTAAGTATATCTGGTACATTGGCACCTGCAGAACAGGACTCCTCGGTGCGGAAATAGTAACAAGCCGATTGTGTGTTCTGCAACATGGCTCCCTTTCAAGCCACACCTGGACAAAGGTGTTCCCACTGCCCCTATCCTGGCTTGCTCCTTGTTTGGTTCTAAAGATACATACAAGGAGGTAGTCATTGACTTAACTGTTATCAGCTCACTATGTAGAACAATATCTCAACTAACTCTTGACAATATTCATGACTCAGAAACATTTTTAGCAACATGAATAGTACCACTAGTTATGCATTCAGTTTTGGTGATTCATTCATTCATTCACTCATTCAATATCTATTGAGCACTTCCTGTATGCTATGGCTCAGCTAGCTAATAGGTCTACTTCCTGCCCTCATGACACTTATACGCCAATATAGTAATAGGCAATAAATAAGTATGCACACACTGGTCTGAGACAATGTTTCAAAAAACAAGGAGGGTGAGGTGATATTCAGTCAGTTGATAGCACCTTGAAGCACTGCTCATGTGGATTTGTGAAAAATGCAGAATGAATTTAACAAATTCCAACTGTCAGAATTCAATTTCAAGCTAACTGGGACACCAACACTATTTTTCTAAAATTAACCTTGACTTTATGAACCAAGAAATCCTCTCACACTTGGCTGTGATTCTTAGGCAGCAAAATTAAACCTCTTTCAAATGCAGAAGTTCTTTTTGCTCATCTCCCATTCAGAGAAGATAGTGCAAAATACAGTAGGCAGAGTACTCTAAAAATACAATGGCATGAAAATTAGATATGCCCAAATCTCCAGAAAAGTGCATTTTTTTTCCCTAAGAAAGAACTAAATTGTAAAGGTGAGGTATATGGCGAGAAGATTCTGAATGGGGATATAAACCATGACATATTTAATGAAATTGCCTCCAATAATCTGGATAAGAAGGGCTCACAAGGAAGATTTACCACATTTCTGTACAAACTGGATCTGACACAAAGAGATTCTAAATCTCTCTGGAAAAGGTACATTTTATATTTTTTTTCAATCTATTTAAATAATATAGGAAGATGCAGCCAGATACTTAGAGCAAAGCATTTCCCATCTCTTCCCAAGCCAAATAGTTAAATCAGAGAGTCAGTTCTAAAACTCTATTTGTACATTTTCAACTGTTTTAGGATGGAACTCACCCATCGATACTCAGACACATGGCTTCCTGACTAGTGATGGTCCCAGAGCTACATGCTAACACCTGATGACGGGTGCAAATGCTTTCTCTTCTATCAATGCGACCAGTATTTGCCATCGTTTTTACCAAAGTGACTCAGGGCTGCTGTTCACAGGTTGGCTAATAACACCCACTCTGAGAAACATACCCATTGGCACAGAATTCTTTCACTGTTGATTCCCTAAAGAATCTATACATAGTTTAAACAGAGAATACAGATGAATTGAACTTGCATTTAGGTATAAGAATTTTTAGGCATAAGAAATTTTATAGAGGGCTGGGGATGTGGCTCAAGCGGTAGCGCGCTCACCTGGCATGCGTGCGGCCTCGGTTCGATCCTCAGCACCACATACCAACAAAGATGTTGTGTCCGCCGAGAACTAAAAAATAAATATTAAAAATTCTCTCTCTCTCTCTCTCGCTCTCACTCTCTCTTTAAAAAAAAAAAAGAAATTTTATAGAGATCTAGGGAACTATTTTTTTTTAAAAAAGAATAAGCAAAATAAAATATTCAGAAGGTGGGTTCTCCAGCTACTATGATATTGATTCTACTGTTGCTCAGAAAATTCAAAATGAGACATAATATGAATATGTAACCATAAACATTAAATTATGTCATAAAATGTAATACTACTGAGCTATTAAAAAGTGTCATTGAGGATTATTGAGTAAAGAAAAATGTTCACCATGAATTGAAGTAAAAACAGCACAGGCAAAAACATCCCAAATAAACACACAATTAGAAAAAAAGATAAGATGATATGCATCTAAATGTTTATAGAGCTCATCACACAGAAGTAGAACCATGCTATACTTATTTTTCTACTTTTTGCTTGTATTATTTTTGTAACTTAAAAAATCCCATTTCTCTCATGTTAAATAGTTATGGAACAGGCTATTGAGCCAGTGAGCTTATATGACCCAGCAAACAATGGCTTCAAATGTAGGATAAACTGTTGAATCCAACAATCTTCAAGGTTCTTCCAAATCTCATGAACCCTTCTTTATGTCAGAAGTCACAGGCTGCAGACTGGTGAGGGACCAAGATCACCCTCATCATTTTGGTGTTGTTAAGAAGGCAATCTGGGGCTGGGGATGTGGCTCAAGTGGTAGCGCGCTCACCTGGCATGCATGAGGCACTGGGTTCGATCCTCTGCACCACATAAAAATAAAATGTTTTCATTAAAAAAAAAGTCAAATTGGAAATTAATAAAGCCTGGTATATTAAACTGAAAAAAAAATTTAAAAAAAGAAAGAAAGCAATCTATGCCAGTGTCAATTGGTAGAATCAATCTACTCCAGGCTTGTAGATCACCATTGGCCTGCAATGGAGTGTTCACTAGGAAACTAAAGAAAACAGGGTAACTGGATGAAATTCTGTAGAAATAAAGTTATTCTAAAGAGGTTTCTTACATATGAAATGACCTTTTTCCTTTTCTCCTACTCTTCTTTCGGAGGAAGAACTGTGACTGGGAACAAATGGGGGAATATATAAATGTCCTTTCTTTCATAAAAGAAAATGGGGATAATACATAATAATCTCACCTATTGAATACCCTCACGTAACAGTACGAGCTTCCAAAGTTTAAAACCATTTTTGCTAGGGCCAGTAATTCCTATTTGGAGATAACAAATTAACATGGGATGGATGTCTATGTACACATGTTTTACTACAACAAGATCTGAAAACGCGAGGTCCTCAGGAAGAACAGACCCTGCATGTGAATTCTGTGTGCTAAGCCTTAGGAGACATTTCTTTGCTGGATTCACATTCCCACATGGCAACAAGGTGCAGAACTGAGGGCCCTGTGGTCCCTTTGGTGAGATCTGGGGTGCTAGTCGTCTGGCCCTGGTAGGCATTTGGGTCTGCCACCTTTTTTGAGAGCCGTACTCATAGCCTGTTTTCAGGAGAGAACCACGGGGGATATTGGCAGCCATATTCCATTTAAGGATGTTGAAGAGAAATGAGTCCCAAATTCCCCAGCAGAACAGATTCCCAGGATTCAAGAGCTTGGCATCATCAATCAAAGTTCCAGCAGTGGTCTTTCAGCTTTGGTCAGTAGCCAGGGCCAGAAAGCAAACCAACCACAAAGAATCCCTACAAGCACAACCCTCAGACTGTTCAACAGCCCTGACCCCTCCAGGTGCCAGTTCCTCCCTCCACTCACCTCGAGCGAGGCCCCCTTGAGGAATGCTTCATTGAAATATTTTCTTGCCTTGGTCCTCTCCTTCCACAATCACTCCCACCATAAAAGTCAAGTGAAAAAACACCAAGAATTTTAAACACCTCAGTCTGTAATAGGATTAGAGCATCTGTAAGGTGTAAAAAATGATTTCATTGTTTCCTATAAACCGGGCTCCTTCCTCACCAGAATGGGCCTCGGCCGAGATGTAGAAAACAACTTTTTAAACAACGTATATTAAATCTGACAAACATCTGGTCAATCAAATTTACAGCAATACATAGGGTCTAATAAAGGTTTATTTCTTCTTGAAGAACAAATTTAAAGATTTTTTACTTTAAAAAAAAAGGCTTTCATATATAAAAAGAAAACTAGGCCTGTATTTTTTGGCCCAGCCTGATTTAGAATGTTGTGTGTTTTGCCAAGAACTGGCCACAAAGGGCTTTGCTTCCTTGAGACAGCAGTGAGGGAGATGTATGCACAGGCCTGGAGGCCAACAGCTCTCCTGCATCATGCTGCCAAAGAAAAAGCATCCAGGATGTCCCTTGAGGTGCCAAGAGCAGAGCCAACTGTGGTCATGGAGAGTACAGGCCAACGAGGCAGCTGGGAGCCCCACAGAGGCAGAAGCTTGTTCCTCTCAACACATTCCCATTTCTCACTGTTGGTACTGGTCTGGATGAGTGGGTCACAGCTGGGGTGGGGGACCAGGGGGTGGGGGACCAGGGAATGGGCTCCAGTATAGATTGCTTAGGGCTGGGTAAGGGCAGGGGATGGGGAAGCAATGAGGAGCTCTCAAAGTCCCTTTCTTCACCTCCTACTCTAACGCTCTTCACTTAGCATCTGTTTGGAATGAGGTTGAGCACATGGTTTAAGCTGTCTGGAAGTAACGATGAACATTACTGCCAAGAATGGACATGGAACTTCCCCTCCACACCATGAGGGATTCAAGTGACAGAAAGGGCAGCTTCCCAGATACCCTAGCTTCATGCCAGTCCGACACACCCAGGCACCATGCGCCCACCAAACAACTCTGTAGTAACCCCATTAGCCAGAGCTATTAGCCAGAGCATAATGGGGAGGAGGATGTCTTGGATATATTAAACTATTTATTTCCCCTACTATAGATTATCGTCATCATCCATTAAATAAATGGGCATCCCTTGAAGGGAAGGCAAGATACACAAAAGCTCCTCTGGTTGGAGCCAAATCAGATGCAGGACAAAGCAAATGTCAACGATGCAAAAGGGAAGCAAGTAACAAGTTGGGTACAAATACTTTGACTTTCCCTCTGGGGGTCAAAACTCCAAAGAAAGTTTAGGATCAAGAGGTGATAAAAATCCTAAATATGTATTTGTTACAACATGGTGGGACTTGTTCTTTGATTCTCCTGGTAAGGTCAAGGTCAAGCTCCAAGTCTCCGGAAGTGGTCCCCACTTTAAGCATGGCACCAAGAGATATGGGGCTACCAAAGTGTTGTTCAGAAATGGTCAAAGGGAACATCTAAATGAATGGACTAGGAGGAAGTCTTTTTTACTTCTTTGTTGTAAGGGTTGTTCTATGCATCACAGGATGTGTGCACTCACCCAGAAATATCTTTGGACATTAACCATGTCCCCTAGGGAAGAAGAAAAGTCATTCCCTGTTAAGAACCACGGGGCTAGATGTAGCCTCTTGTTCTCGGAGTCTGTGCTAGGACATAGGTAATCAAGGAGGACCAGGTACCACCTAAGGGGTAGATATAGAATGAGTTTAAAAAAAAAAAAAACTTCTATACAAGATGATATCACACATTGTGAGCCCAACACAGACCCTGGAGAGACCATCCAGGCCCACTTTATTCTCAGTGGGCATCAGCACTGAATGTCTAGGACCTAGCCAGGCTACCCAGGCCAGAGAGGAGACCCGCGGACAGCATGCTTACTGGGGATACCCTCTTATCAGTTGCCATCAACAAGACACACTCTCCCCCTATATCCAGAAGCTACTGAAAAAAAAGGTTCTGTGAGATTAGGTGGTTCCAGAACAAAGAAACAGCCCTCCCAGGAAGGATGTCTGAATCATTCATTAACCCAATGCTTATCCGAAACAGAATGAAGCTAACCTATAGACTTTTTTAAACTAGAAGAAATGGAGTTACCCCTGGCTAAGAAATTTTAGTTTTCCTTCTACCATCAAGGGTTAAAGCAGCTCAAGAGTAGGAAGATACCCATTATAACCAGAGTTGTAACACGTGTCTGGGGCTCAGTACGTTCTATTCCGCTGTCACCTTCTGCTGTCATCCAGCTTCTATGTTTCTGATCCTGTTTTGGCCAGAGGCTCCATTTAATTTTTGACTCCAGGATCTGCATTTCTGTCTCTTCCAGCCTGGAATTTCACTGTTTTATAAGAGTTCTGACTCTGATGTAGACATGTGCTAGGACACAACAGCTTGACTGGGGTGCCACTTGAACCTTCTCCTTTGTGGTTAAGGAGGAACCCCACTGCTCTGGACTTTTCTGAACTCATGGGAGGAAGGCTAACAGATGGACCTTCCAGCACCACACTGTCTAACATGGTAGCCACTAGCCACAAGTGGATATGCAAGTTTCATTAAAATTAGAAATTTAGCTCTTCAGTCACTGATATGGACTGAATTGTACCCCGTCATTTACATGTTAAAGTTCTAACTCCTCGTATCTTAAAATGTTGACTGTCTTTGGAGCTAAGGTCTTAAAAGAGGTGGTTAAACTGATAAGAGGTCTTCAGGATGGGTCTTAACCCAGTCTGACTGGTGTCTTATAAAAAGAAGAAATTTGGTTGAGAGAGACAGAAACAGACAAGGACTGTACAAATACACAGAGAAATGACCATGTGAGACAGAGAGGTAGCTTTTGTAAGCCAACCTAACAGGCCTCAGCATGAAATAATGCTGCTGACATCTTGACCTTAGACTAACGGAGCAGAATAAGAACTCCAGAAAATAAATCTCTGTTATTTAAATCATTCAGTCTGTGGTATTTTGTTATAGTATCTTTAGTTAACTAATACAGTCACAACAGCTACCTGCAATGACCAGATGTCTTAAGGGGCAGCCAAGATATGGAGTAGTTCCACCTTTTAGAAAGTTCTACTGGACCATACTGTGTAGAATGAATAGTTGGCGACATAAAGAGAAACCATCGCTTGCCCAAGGCCCATAACTCCATCTGCTATATAACCCTTGTGATTTCTTGGTAACTGGGTTGTTCATTTCATGGGTTTCTCTTCCAGGTCATTCAAGGGTCTCTCCTTTTTGCCTTTTATATTCCATTAGAGGTAAAACATCCAGGAAAAGAACTTTAAAAAATGTCTAGCTCTGATCTACTTCCTGTAACAATTTTCCCTCTGTGTCTAACAAGAGCCGCATGCCTCTGCTTGAGAGTCAGACCACTAATACACCCTTTCATACATACGTAATATTTTACCTTAATGCAAAGAATCATCCCCCTTGCCTATGCTCACACACACACACATGCATACTCAGTTGTAACAGTGCTTAATTCTCTAAACCATGTGAACCAAGGGTACTCCACCTGCTCAGCTGCAGAAGTAACCAGTAGACAATTTCCACTGACACTTCCATTCTGCTTTGTTCAGTCAAGGCCATGTATCCCACCAGTGAAGAAAAGACACCTGCTATGCTGGAAAGCTAATACTCAGGAGTGACCCTCAACCAAGAAGGGCTGTGAATTGTGGATAAGTAGCTTTCTAGTCCCTCCATGGCCCTATTGTAATGAGTGGTCCATAAAGTCTCTGATGGGATCCAAAAGAAGAAAGCTCCAGGTACCCAAAGAGCTAACCAACTTTATAACATCCCTCCCTGGCCACCTTCCTCTCCCCCAACTCCCGTTGGGAGTTAGAACTGTCAGTTTTAATAAGAGGCATGACCATCCTCTAACAGCAGACCATGTGGCCATTTTCCAGATGAAATATTTGTATCAAATCCTTGCCCTAGGGTCTATGTTTGGGAAAACTCAAACTAAGATACCATGACAGACTTGGCAGCCTGACCCACAATCTTGACTCAGATAAACTAGAACCTTTCCACATCTTTCATGTTTTCTGACACTGAATACCTAAGGGTGGTCTCTTTCCCAGGTTCTACTGGATCCCATAGAAACACCGTTGTGGCCGCCTTCTTTTGAGAGAAGAAATTTAGAATTGGTTCCACAGTATAATGGTCCATGGTATAACCTTTACTGTGAGACCTATCCAGCCCCTTTCAAGGCTAGGTCAGAGAAACACAAATAGAGTAATTTCTGAAGACAAACTTAACAGACCAGTATTGGCGCACAGTAAGTCTGATTCTTCTGCATGGTTAATACAGAAGGTTGCCTTGGAACACAGAGCTACTTTTCTGACTCTTCATGTAAGTGCTGAAAAACTTGGTGACCATTTGAACTAACCTTATTTAGTAATAAATGTGGAAGAGAGAATGCTCCGTATAGAGCAGTAGAATAAAAGGTATCTTTGCCTACACTGCAGCAAATGGTTCCATCTGTGATTTTGCTATAATTCAAGTTGCATTACAACAAAAATTATTTCCATTGCTAATCCTTGTGTAATATCCCCTCCCCCTCCACATAAAAAAACACACACATTAAAAAAAAAATCCTGAGTCTCAATGGCCACATAAAAATTCAGCACATTATATGTTAGGAAACCCTTCCTTTTAAGAGGTTTGACTCATGGAAGCTGAAGAGAGTAGGCAAGTACCCAGAGACATCTAAATTCCATATGGTTCCTGTCTATCTCTGAAAGTTGGCATCCGGTTCCTAATTGTGCTCTTCCTGAGAGGCCCACTCCATGTACAACTGAAAGGAACTCAAGTCTTATTCATGCTAATGAGGCTTTTTATTGGCCCAACAAGACAGAAAGAACTTGAAAGCTTGATATTTCCAGTCTTTTTTTTCCCCCCCAAACAAAAAGACCAAGTGTCAGATGACATGGAGTTTAGGGACAACCTCCATGTCCGCCATTTTTATTCCAAGAGTTCACAGAAGAAGAGAGAAATTCCAATAATCAAGAGCTTCCAGCTCCACATAAGACTCAAAAGAGGCCCTGGACTCTTTCCATAGGTGTCGCTGTGGTCCTACCCAGGGCAGCAAAAATATTCCATATCTTTGAGAGAAAAGGCAGCCAGCAAAGAAGAGAGAATACTTGAAAATTAATGATGTCAGTCTGTCTTCATATATCAAGCTAATTTGAAAGGGCTTTAATTTTCTTAAAGGATAAAAAAAGGTTTCTTTGCTAGATTAAACTTGCAATTGTCATTCATATATTGTTTATAAGGTAGTCATCTCTTCGTTCCGTATTTTTTTGTTTTTGATTTTGTATACTAGTTAGCAGTGAAGACTTGTCTGTGTGTATCAGAAGGAATAAAGAGAGAAACGTCCTTAACTGTCAGTTTTAATAAGAGGAGTCAACATCCTCTATTCAGGTTAAATATTGTCCTGTCACATTTCAATAGAGTCAACAGATTTTTTTAAAAGAAAAGTCAAAAGCACTGTGTATGCAAAAAACCCTCCCTGTCATAGAATGTCAAAGCCCTTCTTTATCTGGGGGAGGGGCGTGTAGGTAGGACAGAAAAATCTTTTGTAAAATGTGAAAAATTACCACTCATAATTGGCGCTGACACAAAAAGGTTTTTTTTTTTTGTTAGAAAAACAAAGAAAATCTCTAATTTAATAATCACCTGCAAAGAGTTATTGTGATGGGAACAAAAAACACACAATCAAAGTCATCTTTTTTAAGTAACTATAGTGTTTTTTAAGCAATCACTGCAGTTTAAAGCAGCTCATACACATAAACCAGTGATGTGCAGGGCGGAAAAAAAAAAAAAAAACACTCCAAACTCCTCCAGCAAAGTTTCTGAAATCACCAAGTGACAGGCTACAATAAGAAAATGCAAATGGGACATTATGTTCAAAATAAAATCAAACAAGAGTTTCTTTTAACCCAAAACATTTCTGTAAGCCAGCATCACTTAGGATGAAATGGCAGAACAGCCTTCCTTCCCAGGAGCACCAAAGGGTTAAAGACAGATATTTTGGGAAGACAGACTAGAGAGAATTGGGCATTTGGGATGGATAACAATTTATAAAACAGGCTAGCAAAATAAAGCCAATTTTCTCTTTCAAATGCCTGCTAGTTGGTTAAAAACCTGAACCCTAGTAAGAGTTTTCAAGATTGGATGTGTTTTTATTTGCAGCAAACACTATAATTTTAGAAATTATCCTAAATCTGTCTAGATGAAACTATTTCCATTAGTAACCATCTCTACCAATTAGGTTGGTAATAAAAATAGGTACAGCTTTCTAAACTAAGCCATATTTAGAATAATCTCAAATTAGGTAAGAGCAAACAAAATGGGATCAATGCTCCTAAGAAAGGCAAGAAAAGATGATTTGGAATTTCAATACTTACTTCTTAGTGACTCCAAGGTTTTGTTACCGAGAAAAGAAGACTCTGATATACCCTCTGAAGGTTTAGTCAAGGCCTAAGATTCCCCATAATGCGTTTCCCAATGAAGAAGGATCAGAGCTGAGCAAATCTGCTTCAGGTTCTTAAAATGAGCAATGAAATAAACAGAGAAACACACACACACACACACCAAACAAAAAAAAGTGTTTTGCCTTTGAGTGAAGTGATCTTATGACCTCATTTGTCCAAGACAATTTGAGGTTTACTCCTGTTGTCCTGGTGTTGCGTGTGTTTTAGGATCTGTCTTGGGGTTTTATTTTATAAGTGCACTATTATTAGTCATAGCTGTAATTGAAAATTAATCCAGAAAGGATTCAGTAGACCTGCACTGTGTGGTTCAGCTTATGCTAGTTGTGAATGAGATGTATGTCTGCAACAGAAGACTCATATTATCAGATGAATAAATCTGAAAGATGACCGATATTAGCAGCTGTCTTTTTCCTTCTGCAGGAGCAATTCCTACTTCTTTTTCAAGGACAACTTGTAGGGCACCTACAGATAAAATTAACACACAGGGGCAAGTAGCTCCTCTGGTCAATGGTGGTGAGCAGAGAAAAAAAAAATGTGAGTTCTGGCTTTGCTGGTGGTATTCCCATCATGCACCTTGCTGAGGATACTCTGTGCACACTTGCTATAGGATTTTTGTCCTTTAATGTACAGTGAGAGTCTACAACTATTCACTTATTTTAATATTCAATAACGCTTGTCATCTTACAATAAACCCTTGAAGTGTTCTTGAGTGCACATCTACAAAGATCCATGTTGAAAGGAATCTTAACTTCTGAATTTCTACTTCTTAAGAAAGTAGATGAGACTTTGTGACTCATACAAAATGGATGTTGACATTTACCATCCTGATGGAAGTATCTAAATACTGTCACTGACAAGAGAAAAGCTATATATGCATAACTACAAAATAAGTGTTATCTTAGTCTAAGGCTAAGCCAAAAACAGTGGCTTAATCCACAAGGTGACAGAAGATGCAATGTATCTCTGTCATCATCCATGACTTTTCATTTAGATCAAATGACTGATGTTCTAATTTCACTCATTTTATATTTCCATGGAAATAGACGCTAAAATTTACTTCTTCATAAACACCAAAATGAAACTGATTGAAATACAACATCTTGTGATGAAACGGATATAAAATTTTTGGAAAATGATTTCAAAATATGTCCTTCTTTGAAGATTATTAATTTTTTTATCAATAAAGTTTTAGATTTAAACTTTGAAGACCTACTTTACAAATCAACTTATAAGTGTTCTATATAGTATTCATTTTGTAAATAAATGAGTTACCCTAAACTTTGGTTGCATTTTTTTCAAAACCAGTTAGAAACCTTTAAGTAAGTATTAAGCAAACAGAAACGTAAAAGGCAAGACACAGCAACTTGGTGGGTAGCAATTATTGGAAACTTTTGTATAAAGAAGTGCGTTGAAACTTACCCCCACCGAAAGCAAGAAGATAAACAATTTTAATCATGGCTTTGCACTTTGTCAACTAAACTAGAACTGTGCTTCCCTGCACCCTCTTCTCTGAATGCTTTATTAGAGTTGTCCACAAGTGACACCTTATACAAAATATGGAAGGCAGAAATGGGACAGCAGCCCTTCCTTCTTTAATGCTCAGAAGATTGGTCAGTGGCTGGGTGTGGCAGCAGCAGACACTCATTGTAGGGGATCTGCTAGATCTTGCTGATGACAGGTAGTAATACCTGAAATTACATCTGCTTCTGCTCATTCAATTTCTCAGTCATTAGCTACATGCACCTGTAGCTCTTTGATGAAAGGGTCCATCTTCTCTTAAAGGTCACCCATAGCAGTTGAATTTAGCAATGGTCAGAGACAGATGGCAATTTCAGTTTGTGCCTGGATTCAGTTATCTTTGTGGGTTTTGAGTCCCTCCTTGCCTTGTTCCATTTCCAGTTTTTCTTCCGAACTGGTCCAACGGACCAATAGCAACTTCAGTTTCAACACTAGATGCACAGGTAGCACCCCGCATGGACCAATCTAGCAGCTTCCACAGTTGGGCAAGATCTAAGCCCTGTAACAAATCCCTGACTCTAATCATTCATGCTGGTTCGGATTCCATGCTTGAACCTTGAAACATCACCCTAATTCCTCAAATCCAGGTGGTTCCCGAGTTTGATTTTATTAGCTACCTGCCAGATACAAACACTGAATTTCACGGCCACTTTGATGTTTATGAAATCGTTTTCAAATGATATCTGGCCAACTGCAATAAAAAACGATTGAAAGAAATACAGAGAGGAAAATCAGGAGATGCTCTGCTTTTCTCCTGTGGACAGAAAACTTCATTCCTCTGTGGAGAACAAAGACCAAAGGGACTGGCGGTCTCTGGCTCCCTCATGGGAATCAAATCCTATGCCAATTCATTTTCTCTTTTTTTCATCTCACTTCACCTCTGCATACTTTAGGAAAGCATCAATCAATTCATTTAGTAACACATCGTGGCACAATGGGTAGAAAGGTGGTCGTCTTTAGCAGAGACTAGACCCAAACAGGAATATTCTTGGAGGATCTTGAAGAATAATGCAAGGGGGGACTTTGAAGCCATCTCCTGTTCGCATACTTTATTTGTTATCAATTCATCCAGACCCCTACAGTACGAAAGGAGGTTGTAGAAAAGTCTGGGCAGATGCACCACATGCATCTACAGCCTGCTGCATTCCGGTGTTCTTTCTATGGTCTCTGTGACTCCATGTTTGATAATGAGTAAATATGCTTTGCAAACCCCAAATGGAACAAGGAAACATTTTAACTTGCTTCCTGAGCCCTTTTCTGCATGCAGTCATCCCTAGTGGGATTAAGACAGCATCACCATCCCAACCCTCGGTTGCCCTCAACCCGATTAAGAAAATGCCTGGGCATTTGCCAGCATGAAGACCAATATTGGCACCATTTATTCAGATTAACAATTAAAAATCTTTCCCCTGAACACGAATACCGTACAAAAGCTATGCTATTCAAAGCTTCAAAGCCAGGGTCTGTGAAGGCCCCATATACTTGGCCCATTTTAGTTATTTCAATTTACTTCAGGAAAAAAAAAAAAGGAAGAAAAAAAAATCCCACAAAGCTGACATGATAAAGTTTCAGGGATACAGGAGCTATTTAATCATTTTGTGTGTTACCCTGGCTTTCTGCAGTCTCTTTTTCCTGCGGTTTTGTTCTTTTCTGCTCATTAGCACCTCCCCCAGAGAGTGGGCAGGAGAAGGGAAAAAGAGATAAAACCCAAATCAGACAATTTTATCAGTCAGCCTGTCAACAAGTTGAATATATTGAGCGCCCAGGGGGTACAGAGCTACTTTTTAGCAGCTCCGATAAAAGGTTTGGTGGGGGAGGAGGTCAACACTAATGGCAACATTGAGATTTTTTTGGATTATCAAGGGATTTTATTGATTTGTGCCCTCCACATCTCCATTAGTGCAGATAATCAAAAGTGTGGCAAAAATAATTAAGCATCTATAGAACTTTCATAAAGAAGAAACTCCTCAACATCCATCACTTTTATCCTTGTGAGTTTGGGGACCTGTTGGGCAGTTCAAATGGAAAACAAATAAATTAATCTCCTTTGCTTTGTCTAGATTCTTCAAATTACACTGGAAGGAAAAAATAAAACCCGTCACAGCAGGTTCTCTAAGCTCCCACAACCCTGTCCTTTCAGCCCAGCTTAGAGAGGGGCAGGACCTGCCGAGAGGATGCTTCTCAGGGAAGCAAGAAGCAGGAGCCTGCCACTAGAATGAGTCAAAGCCTGATCCACGTGGGCTCTGCACATTAACGTGGGTTTCCACCCAGCCTTGCTGCCTGCACACAGACTCCAGCCTCCTCATCGGGTCACGAGGCCAGCCAGCAGCACACCATGCTGGCTATGTCTGAGGCCGAGTGAAAAAGCAGCACCAAGATTGGCCCTTTCTTTTTCAAGAACAAGGACATTCTTTTAAGCGTAGGGTTCCAAGGTTTAGGAATATGGTATTCCACAATGAAACGGTTCCAGATGTCAGAGAACTTTTGGAGAGGCTGCTCCAAGAGGCCACCATTTTTCTCTTGGTTCTGATGCTCTGGAGAGTTCCTAGGGCTCTAGGAGGTTTTACAGGCCAGTCTTAGGCCAGTGTGCACTCATATTCAACCATCCCCTTTCCCTGAAGGTGGTGTTCCAGGCTCTTATGTCTGCTGGCTTCCTGCAGGGGCTCAGCCCATTCGAGCCACTGGTAGGGAAGAGGGAAGAAAGGAGAAATCCGAGTATTTCTTACCTTTCCTCTCCTTAGGTTGCCTTTCCAAAAGCTTCTTTTCCTCTGTGCCTCCCTATCTTCTGTAGCTTCAGTGCCCCCAGCCTGTGCTGTGGCTCTACCTGCCATGACACTTAGGCCCCAGCAATGCTACCTCCTCCCTCTGTCCGTTGGCCAAAGACTGAGAGTGGTTTCCTGCTGTTGCTGATCTTTGCCTGGCCTCCCCCATTGTCTCTGCTTCTCAGCCTCCCTGACACCCATAAAAATAAATCTCTGCATCAAATTTGCTTTCTTTTGAATACCAAAATGGTTTCCACTTCCCTGGTAGCCCCGATCTATACACAGGGTGTGGATTTTATAGACTACTGTCTACCTTGGTAGTTGACCTTGTAGCTGAACTCCACTCCTTCACAGTCTCCTGTTACAATTTCTCAACTGCAGTCCTTGAAATTCTGAGCTGGATAAATCTCTGTGTACTGGGAGTATCCAATAGCATTCCTAACGTCCACTCAGTAGCTGCCAACAGCACCTTTCTAGTCACAAATCTCCCCCTGTGGAGAACTAACCCTGGAAGAGGTGAGATGGCCAGGGCTCTGTGTTCACACCTCAGTTGCTCCCTCCTCTACAGCTGGTTTTTTTTTTTTTTAGTCTGAGGCTTAGGGTTAAAGATGGCAGGGATTAGGTGGCCATGGTGACCCCTTCTATTGATTACCAGGAATTTCCAAGACGGTCCGAGAGAGGTTCACCCCAGGTATCCTGAGCAATGTTGAACCTGAGGATAGAGGAACCAGTTTCCTTTCCTACTGGGGACCCTGCTGATCCAGGCTAGACCATGGCTGTGATAAGGTCCAGGGATTCTCATTCACCATTTCTCCTCCTTCAGGTCTTGTAGAAAATATGGAGCCTGGAGATTCAAGGCCTCAAAGAAAAACAGGGCTCCTCTCCATGATCCATGCTCCATGACCTCTTTCACATCTGCATTTTCAAGTGCAAGCCAGTCAACCGTGTGTACCAGAGTTTCCTCCTCCCAGTCCCCCCAGGGACACTGCCCTCAGATTGTCATGTCATTCAGGAAGGTCAAAAGGTATTGCTGGCACCTCCACACAGCATGCCAGCCTGGTTCCTTGCAGCCTGGAGGTAGCACTGTAATTTAATTAAATATCAACCCCCAGGTTTTATATTTCAAATGCAAATAACTTTGGTAATGTAATATTGTGGCTGAGACTTTAAACTCAAGGAAATCGAGAAAATCAAGTTATGGTTGCTCCCAGAATTAACATTCCTCTCCACATTCCTTGGGCACCAAGCTTGCTTTGTGTTGCTAACTACCATCAAACACACACACTGAAGTGACTACTCATAGGCAGGCTGGGGAAGTCTCCTTCCCTAACAGCCGAGATTCACTGTATTAAAATGAACATCCTTTAAACTGGACTTCTGACACTTACGTGGGAGCTGTGGTCAGAGCAGGAAGAACAGGTGGGGGAGGTTTTATTCAAGCCCAGATGCATCACTGGCTAATTGTCCCATGTTTCTCTTTGGTCCTTTGCTTTCCAAATCATTAAAAAAAAAAAAATGCCAATCACTTCCTTCAGCAAGATGCTATCCATAAGAGCATGGTAGTCATTTTCAAATGCTTTAAATGCCTTCAAAAAAAATCCACAAAATACAAATGCAAAACACTTAAAAGGTTAACTTTATTTCAAAGATTAAACATATTTCTGTTGCCTTTTTCTCAGGGCTCAGGTCCAGTGACATGACTCTCGAAGGACAAAGAAGATCCAAGCCCCAGATTCTCAGCCCACAGTAAATTACTGAGGAAAGCAGTCCCCTGCCTCAATCTTGTCTCTCATTATGAAATCCAAGGGAGCTGGAAAAAGTCAAATAATTGGAGAAAGAAGCCTTCACTTGAAGGACACCCTGAGGTGACCTCCTCATGTTCCCAATTGATTCTGAGATGGCCAAAGTATGTGTGTGACTAGGCTTTGCACAGGTTTTTTTTTTTTTTAAGTGCAAAATTAAAAGGAGTTTCCATTCTATTGGTTACTTGAATGAGCAAAAGTGGGCCACCTCCTAATCAGGTTATTTAGAAAGTGACCACATACAGAAATACCAGCTTTATAAAAATATTCACTTCACAAGTCAAGTTGGGACCAAAGTGGCCATTAAGTGGCGATTAGGGAAATGCTAAGACTTGAGTTCTCTTGAGTCTGAAACTCAAGTCTGAATCCTGAATGTCCACATTCTCCCTGAAGGGGCTCCTCTGTCATGCCCCCAGAGTAACTCTCTATACTTTCTTTCACAGATTCTCTGTAGCTTCCTCCCTCTCATGCTATGTAATTGTGTCTAAGATGTGGGTGGGAAAGGTGGAAGAAATGCTCAGATGTGCCTGCCTACATTTCAGCCAATCCAGGCAGCTTTGCAAATCTGGGTGGTTTGTTTCCTACAGCGCCTCTGAACTCTTTGATGGGCCCCATGGAGCCTTGACTCCAGAGCCCCACCATGTTGGAGATGGAACACCATCCTTTCCAGTACTATCCACACTTATTTAATCATTTCTACTTTTTAAATATTCTTCCTAAGAAATGTTTATAGCTTCTTCATATTTACACAAATAACATAAGTTAGGAATTGATTGAAGAAAAAAAAACAAGAGGGTATAAAATGGACTCAGAAATGAATGAATGCAAAATGGGACTTTTTCTAAAGGGATCTTCCACTGACTTTGTTCTAGGACTTTCTAAAAACAAAGCCAAAAAGGCAGACAGTAATCATTGACAAAGTCCCCAGTATCCACAAAATGAAACAAACAGAAATCCATGTATTTCTGATACTGAGATTAAGCAGAAATTTCTCCGGTAGTTCCATATTTCAGTATGCATATCAAGAATACACTGCTCAGCACCCTATAATCTCCTCAAATTTCCAATGCAGAAGCCTAGAATGATGTTTTATTATTCAGATCTTCACAGGAGAAAGCTACCTTTCCAGGACCATCTTCAAACCAAAGCTATAGCCATTTTCCAATATGCCTATGAGAAGTATTACTAACTATTAGTATTACTACCAAGTATTACTTTCCATCAGACATTTCTCCAGTTCCACAAATTGTCAACAGCTGCAAAAATAGCATCTTAATGGAATGCATCTAAATTATATAGACAGCCCCTAAATTATGTACTAAAAGATGTTTGAGGAGGCTGTGTAGGTAGATTGGTTTGTGTTTCCCTAGCTTCCTTAAGGTTCTCCTAAGTGTTCACCACCTAGAATGTTCAACAACCCTTCTGCCACCAGCATTCAGAATTCTGTATGGCGAAGGCACATGTTCCATATTGCATCATTTTGATTCTGAGCAGCACACAAAAAATGGAAGGGTGGGAGTGGATGTGGTCAGCCTGGTTTGTGACTATTTATTTCAAATGGGAATCCAAGGGAGTGTATGTACATAGCAGCACTTTGCCAAGATTTGGGTTCAAGCCTAGAGAGTAAATAACCACCGCAAAAGACTGTGGTTATCATCATTGAGGAAGAATCAAGTTCCCTCTTGTTCTAAAAGCCAAGGATTAACTCTTGCTGGTCTCAGCATCCAGTGAGAGACTGTAGCTACCTGCCTGGGAGATGCACATTGTCAACGTGAGCTCCTGATTGACCTTGAGCATGACCAAGCGAAGCCTTCAAGTGTATTCTTAATGAGGATACCTGCAGGCCTATTTCTAATTACAAAAAAAATAAATTGTAAAGTTTGTCATTATTTTTGTCATTGATTTTTTTAAACCACGTATCTGTAGATAATTATTTCCATACATATGGGGAGGTTGTGTATAATTTGTATTTCCCGAAATTTTTTTATCCAAATGGGGTCCTATCCTAGAGTCATGCTACAACTTGTATTTTTCCACTTAACAATGTATCTTAGGTTGATTCTTATAAACAGACAGGGGACCCATGTCCACTTGCAAATATTGCCCACTATACCCAGTCAGTCTAACTGCTCCACTCTTTACCATTCCAGAACATTCCACTGCATGAACATTCTTCATTTGATTGAATGAAATAACCACTCTAAGTCTATATATCTGTCTTTATTATTACAAACTACAATAGACAACACTTAAACAGACATGTGTACCCTTATAAAAACATTTCTGTTACAGCCCTGAAAGGAATTCACTGGCAAAAGGATATGAGCATGTTTACATATTAATTATTTCAAAGTTTCCCTAAAAGTCAAAAGGGACTATTAACTTATGCTACAAAAGAGAAGGCCTCTTTCCCTGCCCCTTAATTAACACTAAAAATTACACATGCTACTTTTAATGTATGGAAATCGGATAGCTACAAAATTACACCTTGTTATTAGACACGATACACATACAACTCTTGTGTAAAACAATAAAAGCTATTTTATCCCTACTCCAAATGATTATGAATCCTTGCTGATAATAGATTCTTATTAATCCAATGGAGTAACATTTTTACCACTAGCATTACACAGTGTCACCCAAAAAGAAGTGATGAGTAGCCACCAAAACCACTGCAAACAGTTGCAATGACTGAGCATAACAACCCTATGGGGCACCATTCATCTGGATGACAACCTCTATGAATGACAATACCGCGTGCAAAGCCCTCCACAGTAGCTCCATGAAATGCCACTTCATGAAGGATCCAGAATGACATCCTATTCAAGTAACAAAAAAGAGACTTAAAGATCAAACTCTTCCTCCCCACCCCCCGTTGTAACTACATAGAGCTAATCCCCACCACAGACCCAACAAATCAAGCCATGTTGCATGTGATGTCAACCCTGCAAAAAGTTGGGCAAATTAATCCTTGTAAGACACTATTCATTAGTATCTGAAAGATCTTTGTCCCATTTGTTCACCCAAAGGGCATAACATTAAAATGGCATGATCTCTCATGACGTACAAAAGTAGTTATTAATTTGCACTCATTAGCCAAAGATGTTTGCCAGTAGCCTTTGGATATGTCTCTGGTGTGCACATATGGTGCTTGACAGAGAAGATTCGGGGAGTTGTTGATGACTGAAGGTGACACCATTTAATCTGAAAAGCTCATCTATGGATCGAGTTTGCTCAGGGCTTCCAATGCAATTATTCAGGAGGCAAAACTGACAGGCTGAAGGTGGAGCTTTCGATTATTTCAGCAGACATTTTCTTCTACCTCACCCCACTATTTCTGTAATGTTTTCTTTTGGGGGAGATCATTTGCATGATCTAGGCAGGTATTAACAGGATGGTACTCTGTACTGGAGTGACCAAAGAAAAGACACATAATCATTGTCCTCATTTTGCTTTATTGTACATATCTGGTGGGCACACACCATGCCTATTTCCTGGTGCTCTGAATCAGTCTGATGTCTCTGTTATCCTGTGACTACTTCGACTCACAAAGCAAAACCTATTTACCTCCAAACCAGTCTGTATTTCTGACAGCTTTTGCATTCTAAATATTACCATTTCTCCCTCTTCTTCAATTTCCTTCCATTATTTCTTCTCTGTGACAGAAGAGTTGGTATTGACCCGTAAAATAGTGGAACAGGAACCCAATTTTTCAAGAACTGCTCTAAAAAGATTGAATTAAATCTTGCAATTAGCCCACAATTTGCATCTCCCAACAGGAAATTCATTGTTCCAACTGCAACTTCAGTGGACTGGGTAGAATAAGCTATTGTTGAAGTAATTCCTGTAAAAGGTCATATATCTAAACCCTTCAATTTTTTTTTGACAACCTCTCAGAAATGAGTGATACAGTTGCTCCAGTGTCCAAAAAAGCAATAATGTCCATACCACTTTTCTTTATAGGCAGGGTGGAATATTATTACCCCATTCATCACAGACTATTCTGGTTAAAAAGTATGTTTCTTGATATTTGAGGGACCTTTTTCTTTCATCGTCTTAAAAAAGCTGAAGGTATCTTGTGCTGGGTGTCAGCACAGTAGTTTTCTCATAATATGTTAACTTCCTTCATGTCCCCTGAACAATGGTGACATTTAGTAGTTTCTACTGAATTTCATCTCCTTATGAGGATAGAACGAGGAGGCCAATTCAAGATTTCCTCTTCTTTTCAATTGGAAGTCACTCTGTGCTCTCACTAGGAGCAGAGGATGGATTTTGAGGTCAAACATAAAGGCATTCACAGACCAGGAGTGAAAGTCCATAAATATAGAAGCAGAAGATAATAGAGTGAGATGAAGTCCAGTGGACCAAACCATGAAAATCTCCCTTGAAGATATTAAAATTCAACTGTACAAACTAGCGCTGCCAAACCAAAACATAGCCTGATTCAGCTGCTGGCCACCATATTGAGGCAGTAGATAAGGTGCCTTCTTAAGAGCTCTGGTTTCTCATGTACATGCTCTATGGACCCCACAGTTTGACACACAGTATCATTTGTTTTTGGCCAAAATCACTGTTTTCCTGACAACTCTGACCTGTCTGTGTTGGTTTGATAGGCTTTGAGGATTTCTCTGGTGTCCCTTACAATCCAGGGTTGGTCTAACAGTGAGGTGGCTGGAATGATCTCTCCCTGCCTCTTAGGTTACCCGATCCAAACCAAAAATTTAGTCAAAATGTGTTTACAACCATGTTCCTTATTTTCATTTACTCGTTTGGCACAGACTTCTCATACTTTATGAGTGAATGTTGTTTGTGGAAATTGAGAGTCTACCCTTGCCAACCTATTCAATTTCATATTCCCTGTATTTAATTTTTTTTTAAGTTACAGGCAGGAGAAAGGGAGGGAAGGAAATGGGAGGGGAATGGGTGGAAAGAGAGACAGGGAGAGCCCAAATCAAGCATGTCATTTGATTACTGCGTCAATCCTGCTGCTGTTGCTCCACAGTCTAATAAACTTTAGTGGCCTGGAGTTACTCGGCTGAGCACTATGTTACTCTTACCATTATCCAGGGGAGGATCTGTCAGATTCGTAAATTGTTCTATCACTGAACAGGCAAAGGCAGGCAGAAAAAAAAAAAAAAAAGAACAAGGAAGAAACTAAAGAGTTCCTTTGTCTCTTATTTATGATTTTTATTATAAATCTCTTTCTTAGATGTGGAATAAAAGAAGGCTTAATGACACTTAGTTTTAAACCATTCCTAGATATGATATATAAAGATAGCACCTCTGTAGTGTTTTGGCAGAATACTATATACAGAGTTATCTTCCAGGGCAAATGGATTAGAAAAATCCCTTCCGAGGAGGCCAATGGCTTATTTCCACCCCTTCTGGGACTGTGTCCTACTCTGAGTGGATTTCACTGATGAGACTGTGTGGAGGGCCAATTTCCTTAAAATATTAAGGCAATGGAGCAGCAGCCATCTAGATAATGGCATGATTCTGTTTTGGTTTCCCCAACATCAAAGTTAAATTAACCCAATTATCCAGTACTCTGAGTCATTCCTTAGGCAAGATAACAAATGCCCTGAAATTATCATTTATATAAAAACAAAACAGACTAAAATCCCCCCCACCATACTTGTAATTAACCAGAGTCTAAACTTTCCTACTATTAAGAGGCAAGACTTTTCCCCCTCTTACTACCAAAGTACAGACTTTTCTAAACAAGGGCTATGTTTTAGATTATTAATGTTCAATAAATTCTAAAACTGAGTGAAAAACAATTTTGCTAATCTTTAAAAAAACACACAAAAGTAGAGGGGCTAATAAAAAACAAATGGAACATGCTTATTTAACAAGTGGGTTTGTCTGGATAGATCTTGGCACTGCTGCAGGCAGAGTCAGGATTCCTCAGATCTTTGCTTAGTGGAGAACTACCCATATTTGCATTTCATGTCTGCCTAGCAGGCAAAATATGCATGATTTATAAGTGAAAAATCAATATCTATGTTAAGTCTTATGAGTTCCAAGTTTTGTTTTTGCAGCAAAGCCTTGCATGCCCTAACTAGGTGATCTAACTTGTTCTATGGATTTAACAACTAATCTCTGTGCTGATTACACCCACATGTACCTCTTGAGGCCAGATCTCCCCAGATAAATATATGTGTGTGTGTATATAGCCATCCACCTTAATTTTTCCACTTAGAGGGCTAATGGATGTTAGTATTACCAGGGAATTTCCTTTTTATACATACACACACACACACACACACATACACACACACACACACACACACAAATAATATAGCTTTCCTACCACACCCAGTTGCTTAGGCTCCAAAAGTGCCCTTGATTTCTCAGGAGTCTAAGATCTATACCCTAGAGAAGAAATTATTTTGTTATCATAAAGTTTAATGAAACTTGTCAAATCTCTCCATGGGAGCGTTCTACCCTTTATTTACACATACAAGCAATAAGAGCAATAGACAATGGGTATAATGTCCTAACAACTATATTGTAGGAAGCACTTGAAATCATGGTATCATGTCTTCTTGGGAAAATTTAGAACCAAATATTTTAAAATTTCACATTGTCCATCAAAGAAATGGAAAGAGATGAAGACACATGTCACAATAGGCAAAAAAGAATATTTATAAGGTGTAGGCATTGAAAATGTTGTCATTTAATTTAAAAAGACAGCATAACAAAACCCCAAAACTAACCACATGTCATACCAAAGCAAAACAGGTCTCCACCCCTTTTCTCTGATTGCTTCAATGTACCATAAACTTAGATTCAATCTTCCTAATACTGTATTTCATGTCATGGCTTCTAAAAAAATTTTTTTTCCAAATCCTAAAATAGTTCTTCAATACCACATAAATAAAGTTTGGGTTTCCTGGTGTGACATTTAAGATCCCATTCTAGCTCTATTCAGTCCTCGTCATTGACCAAATATTTTTAAAGACTTAGACTCTATTCCTTCAGACAAGTCCCCTTTTTCCTTTATGCAACTTTCCTGTATGTTCCCTGTTTGGCATGTTCTTCGTAACATCTCTACCATACAGCCTTCAAGGCCACTTGTTCCTGCCTGCAGGCTCACCCCACTTTCACACAGCTGTCACCTTTCTAAGTTACAAATCTCATCATATCATTATCCTGTTGAAAAGCCCTAGGCCTATAGAATAAAATTCAAATGTCTTTGCCTAGCAGGTAAAACATGCATAATCTCTTCCCAACTCACCTTTCCAAACTCTCACATACATTCCCTCTACCATCTTGGACCACCTATACCACTTTCTATATGTACTATGTGTTTCTCCCAGGCTGGTTTTTTCCCTAATGCATCCTTATTGCTGTGTCTGCCTGGTGCACTCTGCCTGGCCCTTAAGTTCCACCCAAAGGATCCTTTCAGTGCTTTTTTCTGTTTGACACTCCATATCCCAGTAATGCCACAGTCACCTTCAACTAGGTTTAAGTTGCTCTCTCCCCTCTAGAGCCACCATATTGCAAGGTGTATTTCATCTATAGTGCTTTCTCATAATTTATCGTAGCAATTCGCTATCCACGTCTTCCTTCAAAACAGGAAGTCTTTTGAAAGCAGAGTCTATAACATTTTTTTACAAGTTATTAAGAAATATTTTTTAAAAATTGAACAAAGATATGAAATAATACAACAAAGTCTAGCTGGTGAAAAAGTAAAGCATTACCAACGTAGTTGGAAAGTGCTAGGCATCCCTTCCCGACGTCAACCTGTGTACAATTTTGTAGGAGAGCACCATGGAAAAGATAGGATCTGAAGATGGGACACACCTATGCCACATACGCTGGAATGTGTAATAAAATGCAGTTGGAATTCTCATGAAGTGGATAAATCTGAGTTGAGTTAAAAGCATAAATGAAAAGTTCAGTTTAGAAGATGGTAAAGGTTCCTACTTGATGGGCAACCTGCGTGGGACTGAATTACCACCTACGTGGAGGTTGCCTGGATTGCTCAAACAACACCAGGCTTATATAAAATCAGTGGGAAGTAACCATCACCCTAGTTTCCCGTATTGCAACAAGAACTTCAGGGTTATGATGAGGCTAATGCCTTAGTGCCTTATTCATTCATTCATTGGTTTATTCATTCAGTCACTCAGTAACCAATCTACAATCTCCTTTAGAGGGCCAGGGGATGTACCTTACCTCTGAGAAAGAACTGGAGAGGAAGGAACTCAACTGGAAGAGAGAAACCAGGGCTGACAGCTTCCCCTAGGCTTGGTAAGTAGCATTTAAATAGCCCTTTTATATAGGAAAGTCTGGATGGGTCCTTTAGCACTGTCACAGGAAGTATAAACAAGATCCTAAACCAAGACCAGCAACCACAGGAAATGGGTAGAGATGTGAGAAGAGGACCTGGAATACACAATCTGCAAAGACACATAGCTCTATGCTATGAAGAATCAAGAAAGCCAGGGAAGATCTTGTTACTATTATCATGATAATGTCATCTGCAGATGACACAAAATTGGAAGGTGTTCCCAATAGCAGCTGAAGACTGGTACACAATACCAGTGGTGAGCAGATCTTCGATTAATAGATGTCAAAAATATCACAATGAGGCACTGGTGTAAAAATGCAGATGATCTACCTGGGGAGGGGTAAACTTAAAGATGGAACTTAACTTGAAGGGGATTCCTGGATGGCAGTCATCAAGCGCACCACACAGCAGGGAGCTAGTGGCAGGGAGCAGTCAGGAGGTAAGGCAAGCGAAGCAGTTCGGCAATTCTCTGAGCTAGTAAAATTTTCAGCCACGCACACAGGGGCATCCCGAGCCATGGCTAAGAGTCTGTCTCTCTGTGTCAGCAATGAGACCAAACTTGGAACACTGCAGGCAATTAGGGGTAATGTGATGCCTCAATGGGAATTTAGAAAAGAAAAGAAAAACAAATCAAAGGGAGTGAAATATGAGGAAAGACACAGGCGATAAAATGAACATAATTTGGCTAAATAACAACCTAGGGGACCGTGATAACCATCTACAGAGCATAAAAATCCAAAATGGGGCCTAGAGGTCTACTGGGCAGAGCGCTATTCTAAGAAATACCTCCAGTCTCATCTGTTAAAAGCTCAATAGAAAGACAGCATTTTGCATCCATTTAATGGAAGCATGGGGGACTCCACTATGAGGAATAAACAGACCTGGGTTCCCAGAATCTATGTGCATCTCCAAATCACTTTTCAAAATGTGTGTACAGAGAACCTCACCTGAACGCCAGTGCAAGAAGGTCCTTGAATCCATAGGCACAAAGTCACTCATTCATCCATCTGCCAAATATTTATTGAACAAGTTCTCTGTGCACATGCCACAGTTGTTGGCACTGAGTACACTGTTTTGAATAAAGAATACACAAATATATAGTTGCAAACTACATTAGAGACCTGTGGCACAAAGTCACTCATTCAAGCCTCTGATGAGTGTTTATTGAACAAGTACTCTGTGCCCATGCTGTACTTGGCACTGAGTACAATGTTTTGAATAAAGAATCTACAAGTGTAGGGCCATAAACTAGATTAGAGAGCCTTGAGAGGAAAATGCACAGTTTAATAGAAAACCATTGAAGGGTTTTAACCCATAATGTCCTAAGCCTTTCTAGTTTCTAAAATACACTCATATACTCTAAGTCAATGCATAACACTGTATATCAGCTTTCAAAACATCTGTCCTTGTACCTGCAGAGATTGTAAACAAAGGCCTAATTGTGTATGGTTATATATGTATATGTGAGTGTGTTTGTGTGTGTGTATATATAAAATGTTTATTCTAATGTGCATATATTTGTGCATTGTGTATTTAAAATAATTTTTATAAAAACAATTTTCTTAGCGTAAGTGTGTATTTTTTTTGTAATTCTATCTTCTCATGTTCAAAACCAGGTAGCTAGGGCTCCTGAAAGAATGATAAAAGAGTTAACTATCTTCTGGGACCTTTGGGCTTCTGAGAGTCACAACCTAAAGTCTAAATGTCCCCCTCTGACTTTGGATGCTTCCTAAGCTTTAGCCTCCCCTGTATGAGAGATGCTTGTCAGTGTGTTAGCATAATCACAACATCTTACAGCAATTTCACCTGAACCAGGTAGTAATCTGAAGAAAGAATGTGCAGAATGGTCTTCTGAGAAATGAGGAGGCAGCAAAGGGTTTCCTCACGGAGGGTTTTGGGATTCCGAGAAACTGGGCAACTGACAAGAGGAACAGTGTTAAAACTTGACAATATCAAGCCTGTCTAGGAGCAAGATCTAGCAGCAGAGGAAGAGGAAAGAAAGATGGAACTGAGGTCCAGAAAGACAGAAAGATAAACACAACCTGGGGCTCTTTGTACACAAGAGGATGACCCCAATTCCTAAATTGTCCATTCCCAAACCCTGAGATCTGGTGAAATGACTTGGTTTGGTTTATGTGTAAGTATTTGTGGCTTCTAGCACCCTCCTTTTTTGACGTAAACTGGTTTGAGAAGCTGTTTTTCACTCACAACTCCTTCAGGAGTATATCCATGGACTCTTCTGGTCTTTCAGCTGTAATACAACTCAAACGAGCTAAGGAAACAAAATACATCCAAATGGTGCTTGCCTCACATGCATGAAACCCTGGTTTCAATTCCCAACACCACAAAAAAAAAAAAAGGACTGGCTCATGCAATTTAAAATTCCAAAGTTTTCTTCTGACATGAGTGGATTTGTAGGTTTAGAAATAGCACCCAGTTTCATTCCCTGCTGACCCTCACTCTTCTTCCACATGGTTTTATTTCCAGACTCTTTTCTTTATGGTCTCTAAACTTCAAGTTTCATCTTTTTGCAAATAATAATCCCAGCAGGAGGACACTTTGAGTTTCATACCAACTTGGGGTCATTTGTCCCCTCCTGAAACAAGGGGACAAAACACCCTTGCTAGTCAAGCAAGGATCACAATTCATCCTGAAGTTGGGAGAGGTATCAGACCTCCAAATCATATAGAGTAAGTGGAAAGAGCTACTTCCTAGAGGAAGATTGAGGCATGCCTTAGCCTGTTTCCTGATGCTCTCACTGAATACCACAGACTGGGTAATTTACGAAGAATAAATGTTTGCATAGCTCACAGTTCTGGAGACTGGCAAGTCCAAGAGCATGGCACAGACATTGATGAGGGCCTTCTTGCTCTCTCATAACATGGTAGAGGGTACCATGGCAAGAGAGTAACATGCCAGCTCACGTCTTTCTTCTTCTTATAAAGCCACTTACTGTCAGTGGTCCCATCCTCATACCCTCATCTAATCCTAATTACTTGAAAAAGGTCTCACCTTCAAATACCATTAACCTGTCACATTGATCTATTTTTCCAACCTGTGAAAACTAGAGAACATACCCCAGTCGCAGCAACGTGCTACCAGGACAAGGGGAACTGGATGCTAGAAGGATGTAAACGACAAATGTCCAAGCTCATCTCCCCTTACTGTTCAGGGTGGGTACTTTGTTGGGGACAGGTCAGTCTCCCCACATTTCCAGTATCAACAAATGATACTTGCAGGTATAACAGGTCCTCATTATCTGGGCATTTGCCTGCTTGCTAAAACTGACCTGTAATTTCACACTTAGAGCCCTTTCCCGGGTCCCTTGTAGAAAGGCACAGAATCTTGTGCCCGTCTCCAGCTGAGGTGGATCAAGGCCATGTTTTTATTTCAACTTATGCCACAAACAGATGTCCTTTTTATAGGCTTAGTGCCACTTCTTGTTCTTGTTGTTACATTTTGTGCTGTTTGGGGTGGCTCTGATGCCTACAATGACTCCTATGTGCAGTGCTTAGGTGCCGTTTAGTTTTTCTAAGCACAGGAAGGCTGTGTAGTGTGCTTTAGGAGGAAAAAATACATGTCTTATCCAGACATGAGTTACAGTGCTCTTAGCTGTGAGTTCAATGTTAATGAACCAACAATATATATTAAATGAGGTGTGTTTAAACAGAAACACACATACAACAAGGTTATGTATTGATAGCTTGACAAAATGTTGTGGCCAGAGGCTGGCAGGTTCTACCTTGTATTTCCCCTAGGAGCAATGGTTCAACATGCACTAACCCAGTGTTTGCTGTAGTTACCTTCTACAAAGTTTCTTCAAACAATGAGAATCAACAGTGTGTGTAAAATGTCATTCCATTTTATACCCTCTTGGACTTCTCCCCAAACATCTCCTGTATTTTGTCTTTCCATCCACAAACTCCAGGAACTCCAGGATCTTCAGAAATTACTGCCTTATGGATATACTGGTCAGCTCCACAACCCACATCAACTACAAAAGTTTTCATTTGAAAAAGTTGTAGAACTTAGCCCACTATCTTATTGTTCATTATCTTCCCTGACTACGTGTGTTATAGACCTTTCTAAATATCATATCAATCCAGTTTTCATTCTGGGGGCAAAAGAGAGTGAAGCACACAAGAGAATTATTGTGCTTGGAACCAAGTTCTTCACCTTGGGTCGAGAGAGGTTTGCATGGTTTGTGACTTGGAGGTCAGAGACCATCACTACCAAGCAGACACCTCTCTGGTGCCCTCAGAATCATGGTATTGACCTTTCTTCTGGTTCCTATTCTATTAGCAGATCTTGCTGTTCCAAGTGCCACACATTCCCATATGCACCAGAATCCTGTTTACAGAAAGAGTTACCTTATTAAGTAAACATTCGTTAGATCTGACTTTGGCTCTCATAAAAAGGCTCCTTTGTTTTTTAGAGTTTTACCTTTGATCAGCCTTGGCTTTGTGAACCTGGATGGAGGGCAGGCTCTGCTACCTATGTTCTGTTTCAGCAGAAGGAAGAAACAAACATGGTACCAGGAAAAAAAAAAAAAAGAGAGAGGAGATCAGTGAGAGAAGGTTTCTGAAAATTACATGGTATGTATAATTCACTTAGGAAAAGGTTTGCCTGTAGCCCTGAGTTCCTGGGTAAATCTCTCACACATCTCAGAACCCCAGTTTCCCTTTATGCAAAAGACAGGAGTTTGACTAGATGATGATAAAAATGTAATATATCATTATTGTCTACCTTTAATTGGATATTTACTGTATGGACCCTTTACATACACAATTTTGTTTAGTCTTCAAAACACCTTTACAGAGTAGATGTTACTATTATCCCCACTTTACTTATGAGGAAAACAGGAATTCCAGATTGCTGTGGATATCCATGAACTTACTCACAGTCACTTGGCTACTAGGTTATGCTTGAATACAGGCAACCTGACTCCAGATCCCCCTTACTTGCCCACATATCTACGCGGCCTGATTGAGCTCTGAAGATTCTTTCTCTTCAGACAGTCCATGTTATTTCCCACCATTCCTTGTGTTTGCCAGACAAGGTCTTATGTCGAAGATTCTGGCTTGTGTAAGTTGGATATAGCCATGTAAATAAATTTGAACTGGAAAAAAGAGAGTAGGAATGGAGGAAAAAACTCAGGAAACTTTTGGAGCTCAAACTCCCTAATGGCCTTGGAAACTCTATAATCCATCCTAGTAATCCAGTTTTAATTATATCAATAAGTAGATGGGGCCAGGACTATTTTTCAAGATAGTGCATAATATGTGAGTAATTCTTCATGCTACATCTTCCTTTAAAAAAAATCCTACAAGAACTTCTGGAATTTATTAATATGAACAAATCAAACGATTCCATTTTTTAAAATAATGTAACATTCTCATAACAAGATTTAGAGGGATGGTCTGCGAAGGCCCTGCAGACACATCCTGGAAATTGCCCTGTGAGCTCAAAGTTAGTCCAAGCTTCTGACTTCAGCCTAAGGCAAAGAATCAAATCTCCCATGAAGAAACACAGGAGCTCAGCACTCAGCGGCCTATCGAAATGAGGCACAGCACCCACACCCATGATGCCACCAAGAGAGGAATCCATAAATCTAAAGCAATTTTAATTTTTAAAAAGTAAAGACTGGAAGACTTCCTTGTAGCAGACAAGCTGCCTCATCATGAAATCATGGTGGGACCTGTCATCAGCACGGCTTCCCTTCCCCCCAAGGCTGGGTGACCGTGGCCTCTCTTGTTGGGTCCTGATTGCACATGCCAAGATAAACTTCTGACCACTTTGCAGGGCTCAGAGGCTCACTGGCAACTAAAATTAGACTGGCTTCTATTCCAAGCCTAGGGCTCCTCGTGGCTGACTTTCTTTTGTAAGAGTGTGTGATGGTGGCTTGTTTGATTTAAAGAAAATCAATGAAGAGTTACATGAGAAGGAAGAAAACAGAAGACCAGGTATTCCCAGGTTGAGATAAAAGTCCAAATAAAGGGCACCACACACACGCTCTCCCTCTCTCTTTCTCCTTCCCTCAAAGCAAAGAGAACAAGAAGCCTTTGAGGCAAAGTGGAAACCGTTTTGTTGGAGGGGTCGCATGTTCTTCATCTTTAGAGTATAATCCAATAGGTCTAATCTGGTTTAAAAAAAATGGCAGCTACTCTTAATGGGATGACTGACAGAACAGAATGGTGCAAAAAGAGGCCGTCACAAAAGGTGACTTTTGGTCCTTGCAAAGACCAGGAGCATTCATGCAACATGGACTGGCTCAGATCGCACCCCCTCACTTGCCACCTTTTCTGGTAGCAATGAGGGTGTGCAGGACAAGAAAAAAATGTGCAGAAGGACTGATGCTCTTGCTGTCCTTCATCAAGCTGACCTTGACCTCAGACCAGATGTGACCCTCGACTACACAATGAGATCAGCCAAATCAGAAAGGTTTTCACACACAGGATGACATTTCTCTGCCAGCTTAGACCCTGAAACCCCAAGCCTTCCTAGAAGCCATGCACCCCACCCCTCCTGTATTAGGAACCCACTCTTTTCCTGGAGCATTTTCACGAGTCCCCTCAAACCCCTGCAGTGTGTGTTATTTACGATCTCGGTGCCTTTTCTTTCCAGGATACTGGTCCATAATAATGCCGTGTGTGTTATTTATGATGCAAGGAATAACTTAAACCACATTAGGAGCCTCAACATTATAGGAACTTTAGAGAGCTACATTTTTCTAGTTATGGTTAAACTACGGCCGTGATAAATCCAATCGTAAGAGTGCAGGAGGGACTCCACAGGACAGGTGTTACCCATTAGTCACCGTAAGGATATGCAGGAACAAACGCTGACTCGCAGATGCTTCAGCGTCTCTTCCTAAGAACAGCTGTGGGAATCTGAAATGGCAAGAGGTGGGGGGTTTGGAAGGCCGGTAATGAGAAAAGATGGGGAAGGCTGGGATGGAAGGGCGGGAGCGCACTTGGCAGAGGACAGAGAGGCAGTGTATGCAGGATGTTTATCTCCCTCCCTCATCTCACATGACTTCACTGGGGTTCCCCACATGGCTGGGACCTAGCTTCCCCATGGGTTGGAAAGCAGTCCTTGGTCCTAACTACCACCGCCCATTAGGGATGTGGACCTACTCAGTCACCATAAGAAAGCAATCCTAGAAGTAAAATACCCAGGACACCAGTTGTGAAAGTCAGTACTGGGGCAGTTTACTCTCTTTCTGTGATTTGGTTTCTTCATCCATTAAAAAAAAAATCAGGGAACTATTTCTCCATCTTTCTCCCCAAGAGAATGGTAGAGAACTTGTTTTTTTTAATCCAATATTTCTTGTGCACTGAGATGTGGACAAACACTGAGATATGGACAAGATATCAATGAGGTTGTCGTGGCTGAGTGGTAGAAAAGGACCCCGAAAGTCATCATTACACTACGATGTACTGACTTTCATGATGGAAATATGCAAAAGGTAGAATTGGAGTTCCCTGCACGATGCATCTGCAGGGAATGACAGAACCTGAACCAGGGTCCTTGTCTCTGGTCTACAGGTTTCTGAAGCCTCCATGTGTCTCCTGTTTCCAAGAAGCACAGGAAAACAATACCATTTAGAACTGGTGACTTACTGGGACAGAAATCAGTCTTAAATTTACCCCGACTTCTCCATAAAACTTTTGTTTCGGCAACTTTCGAGCCCAGGGATTATTTCAATTAAAATGGTTAAAGTTCTTAAATAAGTTTCAAATGCCTCAGACACAAGCCACACTATATCATGAAGACATACATTCTTGGGGTTGGCAGGCATTGGAAAGTCAGGGCCTCTGCCCCCATTCAGAGTATGACATTCTCTGCCAAATCATGAGCAATCCCCCAAATAACTCCAACACTGGGGAGCTTGGTGCTTCCTGAAGGGGCTCATTCCACTTTAGCACAGCCCTCTTTAGAATGTTCGCCATGCTAAAACTTCTGACCATGAGAACTGGCGTTACCAGAAATTCATTCATTCCATAAATATTTATTAAACACCCACTCTATACCTGGCACTGGACTGAGTACTATGAATTCAGTAGTAAATATTAACTACATAGAGAAACTTCATCACACAGTGGAATTTCTAGATTAGCTCCAATCCAGTCACTGAAAATAATATGACAAACTCTCTTTTAGATGCACCATCTAGGCCTTGATCATTTTGTACCTCGCTACTAACAGAGTGGCTTATGTTTATAGCAATGAGAAAGGAGAATAATAATTCTTACCTTATGGGGATGTATAGTTGGTGGGGACAGCCCAACCTCACATTTGTGGAGAGGTAGAGCATTCCTAATCCCACTGTTGGATCCAAAATCTGAAATTTGAAATGTTTTGGGCACCAATATGCAGCACAGATAGAGAATTCCACCCGTGACAGGGTGAGCTAACCTCATGTGACAAGTCACAATGAAAAAGTGGGCCCACCAAAAAGATCACATAAAATTTATGTATGCAGAAAACATAAGTGAATCTTGTGTTTATACTTAAGTCCAAGACACCTCATTGTGCATATGCAACTTTCCCCATATAAGGAAACAAAATCTGAAACATTTCTGTTTATGAACATTTCAGATAAGGGATACTTTAAGAACTAGGGGAAGGATGTATGATCTCCTGTTCATTTAGATATGTATGACCACAAGGAGGCAAGGCTGCCTTCTCACTTTGACATGACCCCTCTGTGGAGTCCTCTGCTTATTAATCTCTTTTGCCCATTCACAACTTACAGTTTGGCCTTCTTTACACACTGGCTCACTTCTGTATCGTCCCCCCCCCCCGCCCCCCTGTACTTGGAGTTCAATAAGCACAAAGATGACTTCTACTTGGTGCACCATTGAATCCCCTGGTGTTATACAATGTACTTTGAGGTACTTACTATTATTCCCACTTTACAGAAGAAAAAAAAAATACAGACTGAGTCCCATTTAGAGTTAGCAAAATAGCATTTTAAGTTCATCCAAGTCTGCGTGAGAGTGAGTGGTCTACAGTCACCTACTCTGCTTCCCCCCGCCCCCATGTTTGATGATTGAAACTCTCTAAACTGGTACATTTATAGTATCAGTGAGGCTAGCTAACCAAGACACCAAAACTAAAGTGGTCTACACAAGATCAAGTCTGTTGTTTCTGTCTCATGTGAAAGTGTAGGGTAGACATAGTGGCTCCACATTTTTATTAGCATCTGGGCTCCTCTTTTGATGCTTTGCCATTCCTAATACACAGCTTCCATCCATGCACAAAAGCGACTGTTCCCACCCCTATCTGCCCCTTAAAATCCAGTAAGAAGGGAGGAGGAAAAAGAAAGGGGAGGGCCTGCCTCTTCCTTTAAAGACATAACCTGGAAGTTGCACATGTCGTTTTTGTCTTTGGCCAGGTATTAGGCACAGCTGAAGGGAAGATGGGAGATGCATACTAGGAAGTCCAGCTAAAGAGTCCTGCTCAACAGGAAGGCCCGAACAGCCACCTCCAAAACCTGGCTTCAGAGTTGCATGTTTCCACTGGTAAGACAGAGGGAGGGATCACAGAGAAACAAAAGGGGAAAGAGAAGTTAAAAGAGGCAGAAATACCAACTAGCATAGGTAAGCTAAACTCCTTCTCTTCCAGCACCTTTATCCACTTGGGTATTCTAAATTTCTTCCCCTGAAGCTTTACTTCTGGAATTGGAGCTTTGATGCTCACAAACCCATAAATTAAAGGATATCATGGTTTTCTATATCATGGGTTCAATTCCCTAGGCACAGCCTTTGAGTTCTGTGAATGAGGGAAGAACACATAGTGACTGTTTTAGTCAACTTTTATTTTTCTTTTTTTTTCCTCTGTGACAGAAGAACTGACAAGAACATTAGAGTGATAAAGGTTTATTTGGGGGCTCTCAGTTCCAGAGGTCTCAGTCCATAGACCCTCGACTCCCTTGCTCTTGGCCTTTGGTGAGGCAGAACATCATGGCAGAAGACTCTGGTGAAGGAAAGTGGTTCAGGACATGGCCACCAGGAAGTAGAAATAGAGAGCTCCCCTGACCTCGGAAAAATAAATCCCAAAGGGATGCTCCCAATGCCCACGTCCTCCAGCCACATCCTACTTGCCTACAGTCACCACCAGTGAATCCCCATCATGGGATTAACACACTGCTCTCCTAACGTTATCATTTCACCTCTGAACTTTCTTGCAATGTCTCACACACAGGCTCTGGGGAGACCTCATATCTAAACCATCACATCGAGGAAGACTGCTTTCTGAATGCAGAATACTCTCAAAGACTTTTACTACCAAGAGCAACTTTATATTTGGGGTTCTCCCAGTCTTATGGGAAGAAAAAGTAAATACAAGGTGGGATTTCGTTCCTACATATTACCCCATAAACACATTAGAAATAAAATATCCCTTTAGGGTCTCATATATTAAGTCTTTAAAAATGAAGATTCTAAAAATAAGCTAGGACTCTTCAATGTACAGGGCCCAATGTTATAAAATACAATTTATTAATTACAAAACAATTATCCCTTTTTGAAACTGATTTATCATGTCCTAAAGACCATGGAGAAGTCTGATGTCAAACCTTATCAAATTTTTAAAGTCTGGGGCATTTACAAAATGAAAGCAATTAAAAAAAAACAGGGTGAAACCAATGGACTTGAGTGAGGTGTATAATTATGAATAAACTAATTAGTTTTTTCCAATTTCTTGGTTATTATCCACAGGAACCCATTCATGTAAATTCTCAAATGACTCTGTTGAGCAGGAAGGAAAGGCAGCTGACTCTGAAGACACTTCTTTCCCCACTCCTTTGACCACATTTATGGTAGAGCTGAAGTGAGATTTGGGGGGACTCTGGGCACCTTGGAGCATTGATGAGGTAGATAAGGGGTTCACAGCCTTAGGTGACCCTTAGCCATATCCTCATATAATACCCTTCTTTTGAGGAGGTGTGAAACTTGGTCCTTGCTTTTGACTAACAGAACATGGTCCAGCAAAGGGATTTCACAGATATAATTAAAATCCCTCCACAATTGACTTCAGATAATAAAAAATGAGATTATCATGGGTGGGCCTGACCTACTCAGGGGAGCCCTTTAACAAACAGGGTCTCAATCAAGGTCAGAGACTCCAAGCAGCAAAGACTCTCTCCTTTGCTGGCTGTGAAGAAGCAAGCTGCCATGAATAATACACCCAGGGGGAAATGAATTCTGCACACAACCTGGGGGAGCCCAAAGTGGATTCACCCCTAGCTAACCTTCCAGATGAGAACGCAGCCCATCCAGTGCCTTGATTTCAGCTTGCAAGACTCCGAGCCAAGAGGACCACCATGCAGAACCCAGACTCCTGGCCCACAGACACCGCGAGATCACAAATGGGTGCTGTTCCAAGTCACTACATTTGTGGTCACTTCTTACAGAACAGTAGCAAACTAATACACAACTCGAACATTCAGCATGTGCCAGCGGGCTGAGGGGACAGGGGAGCTGTGCAGAGCTCGGGGGAAGCACATTTCCATCCCCATCTCTTCCTACCCTTGAAGCCTTTGCTCTGCCGTCCCTCACTGCCATCCTGCCTTCAACCTCAAATCAGGTTTCTGCCTGTGATTCAATCTCTGGCTCCCTATGAGAAATCTTTTTTTTATATAAAATTAATATATAAATAAATTTGTTCTTGGAGCGATGCAGTGTGGAACAGAACCTGCCGGGCTCTCTAACACCCATCACAAAGAAAGACGGCAGAGGGGAGGGGGAGGGCAGAGCTCTATCCTCCATGGGGAATCGGAGAATTCATAGTGATCTTATTGCAGATGTAAAATTAGGTCAGGGGCTCTATAAACTGATTAAAGCTAATGCTTCACGCTTCCAAGGAAAACAGCCGATACAAAAGGGAATGATCTCCAGCTCACGAGAAGAGGGTAGGCGAGCACCCTGTGTTCAGAGGCAGGGCAGCCATGTGGGCAGCTTGGTCAAAATGAAGCATCAGGAAAGAAGCAACCAGGGACCATGGGACATTGCCAAATGCACAGAAGCAAGGGTCCCAGAGTCCCCAAGTCCAAGAACTCTGAACCACCTTGCCTCTCCCTGATTCATAGTCATCTGTAGCTCTTTGCTCTCTGGTTCTTGTGTATCTTGGATTTTACAAGCAGCCAGGCTTTAAATCTTCTGGCTTGTGTCCCACAGAAGTCAGTGTCACGCCTAATCCCAATGCCTGGAACCAGGAAGCGCAGCCTGCACCATCCCCAAGACTCTACTTGGATGGCCATGTTTCTCCCAAATTCCTTTACTTCTTCCTCCTCCATCTCTCTTCCCCTCATTCCCTTCTCAAATAGGTAGAAGGCCCACCCTCATTTCCCTTCAATCCTAGCCTTTCCCTCCTGCACCAAGGACCACACAAAAGAAACACAAAAAACTCATTCACATTCTTTGATTTATCTTATGGGTTCCCCAAGCAACCCTAGTCACTATCTGAGGGTTAAGAAAGACAGAATCTCTACAGCAAAAGAGTAAGGGGCAGCTTTTGCAATGCAAATATGTCTGGGTTTGAGCGTGAAATATTTTGCATTTCTCAAATTTCTTAACCTCCTCTTTTTAACTGTGCGTACCTGGGAAAATACCAGTTCAGCAAAAGATACAGTACTTCTGATCCTAAACACTGATGTGGCTACCTCCATCAGGTAGAAGGTGGCCTGATTTACATACTTAATTTAAACAGAAAAGGATGAAAGGAAGACTTTTGAGGCTGGGAAAGACTGTGGATCATCTATTGAGTGCCACAGGGCCAAATGCTGCAATTTAGACTTTAAATCAAACACCAGGGAAGGACACCTGGGACTTGAGTCAGTTACATTTTCATTTCAGTAGTGACCAAAGTTATTTGGTTCATTTTTGGTTCAAGGCCAATAACCAGTCCAAGCTAAATTGGGAAAAACACTGCACAAATTATTTGGCCCACACAGGACAAAAAGAAAATAACAGGTCTAGTTTGAGTTCCATGAAAAAAAAAAAATAATAGGTTTAGTTCTGGCCCAGCTCTCTGGAAAAGAAGTCCAGTGCCAACTAAAGGTAATTTTGTTTTCCTGATGAAGATGAAGGTACAAAACTCTGTCTCCTGTATCTTCACTCCACCCTTTGGCCAGGCTATTGGTTTGCCTAAGAAACTCACATAAAATGGGCTGTTGTGACTGAACCCTGTGGCTAGCCTTTAGAAGAAAGCCCAAGGGTTACTCTCAGTTTATTTCAATATAGTTCAACTTTTTAGGGATTGGGAGAGAATAAAAGTTAATGTTGTTACTGACCTATCTAGTCATTAAAGCAGAATTTCTTCAGACAGGTGCATCATATGACATTAGGGTTAAAAAAAGAAAAATAAATCATCCTTGTATTCCTACACCTCTTTAGAAGATCCTTTATGGAAAAAAATCTTCCCTTTTATGTCACTTTAGTCTGCTACAGTGGCAACATGAATAAAATCCAGTTTTGTAAAATTAGCTAAAATAAAAACATGCAGACGCAACATTTTTCTTCATTAACAAAATCCTTATCTGTCTTCAAAAACCTGTTGGCTCACTGATTCACACTTTTCGTGGAGGGTATTGGAGATTGAACTCAAGGGTACTCGGCCACTGAGCCACATCCCCGGCACTAGTTTGTATTTTATTTAGAGACAGGGTCTCACTGAGTTGCTTGGTGCCTTGATTTTTGTTGTTGTTGTTGTTGTTATTGTTATTATTGAGGCTGGCTTTGAATTCACGATCCTCCTGTCTCAGCATCCCGAGCCGCTGGAACTACAGGTGTGCGCCAACGTGCCCAGCTGATTCACACTTTTAAGATACCTGAACTTAAAATTTCCAAATTATATTTTTTCTGCTCAAATAAACTGCTGAGCTGTAGCATCAGGTTGGTTCCTATGCATGTATCACGAGTCTTCCAGGACATGCTGGATCTTTGGGGTACCAAACCCTTCTCCATCGGGGAATAAGAGATAGCATCATCCCCTTTATCATCTGACATATTCCTGCTATGTTGGTGTTCCTTGTTCTTCTGAGGTCACCAATGGATGTCGACCCACCAAGTATTAATAGGGATAAGGCCAGAGGTCAGAAGCTGACAGAAATCAAGAAGACCTTGAACTTGAGACTAGCTAAAGCTTTGGAGAAAAGTTTGGTGGAGAAAGAGTAGGGAAGGTGGAATGAACTCCGGATGCACAGAAGGGGACAGGTAGAGTGCCCTGTGCACCTACCACTCAAGAGAGCACAGCAGAGCAGGGTGGCGTATGTTCCCAGGAGCGGCCCCTGATCACGATGCTGAGGTTAGCTGATAGCAAAGAAAACTCATGGGGAATAGTCTGATTGGGGAGCGGGGGAAGAAGACTTAATTTCTAGTCATTCATAACCATTATTTCAGAAGGAGAACGTGGTATTAATCATATCACTCTGCTTGTGCATAATAATAATAGCAACAACATCATCCCAAGAATACCTTTATGTTTATTAGAAACGTCTTCATTTTAAAAGTTAAAATTATGTGGACTTCAAGAAAAGTGGTGAGGATAAACAGAAGTTTCCAGAAGTGGTGTGCTGTAGAGCAGAGAGCACCAGATGAGAATCACAAAATTTGGAGCTTGTTCCTACTTTTTTATTTGCTTCTCAAGTTTTTAAAAGACCCTAAGTAAACATGTAAGACTTCCATTTTGACTTCCTCAAAATGGAAAAAAGAGACAAAATGCATGGTGATGTAGGCTGGTTTCCTTAGAATATTTCCCAAAGCAATTAAGAAAAAATATGTTATTTCCAAGTCCATCACCAGACTTTCTATGGAGTATGCTGTCTCCCTGCATATTTTATCTTCACTATTATTTCTTCCTTATTCACATGCACATACTGGGTCTCACTCTCAGTTCTACCACTTATGAGAAATGTCATCTCGGAAGAGTGACAGCTTCTGTGAGCCCCATGGTCTCAGACAGTCAGTCAGCTGAGAGTCATCCCCACTTCTACCAGCCAGAGCCCTGGCAGGTAGCAGATGGCACACTCAGATGGAGAGACTGAGGATACTGTAATAAGGGCGCTGATTACAGAGGAGAGAACAAAGTTCAGGGAAGCAAGAAAGAATGGTGTTGCCTTCGACTAGCAATAGCAGGGAGCCATCTCCACCCCTAGACCTAAAGGTACACCAAGCTAGGGTATCCTGTCTCTTGGGCAGAACAGCTATAAGAAAAGTACACCAAAAAGGTTCCAGGGCTTTGTTAAAAGGGATGCAGCCAACACTTGGCTACTTACAGTGGCCCAGCCTTTTTCCTCCTACTCTCCAATCCCTTGATGGCATCTCTCTCCTACTTGCCCAAACCAGCTGGAAACCAGAGAGCAGGCACTCCCATGGATATGGTCCATACTGGTTGGTTTCCTGGCACACACAGCAAGGTGAAGAAGGGAAGGCAGGAGAGAAGGCAAGAATCTATCCAAACACCTCATGAACCTAACTCTTATGCACTACTCAAACTATGTTACATTTCTATTGCTCAGCATTCACCGAGCTCAACCCCCTTGAAGGTTTTCCAATGTCTCATCCTTCAAACTTGAGCTACCCTGAAGTCCCATCTTCCCTTTCAAGCTGTTACCTTTCAAGAGGAAACCAAAGGTGCTGCATGTCACCTCAGTCCTTCCTGAGATCAACATTCACCTAGCCTTTCTATGGTTGGCAAAGATTCTTGTGCTTCTCTGTGTCAACACACACCTGTTGTTTGTCTTTGTTTCTGCACACACTATGTAGATGTTATAGTGTTATCCAACTTGCAAAAAGAAGATAACAGATGAAATTAGAGATGCCAACCTATCTCATGACCCACAAAGCTTCACTGAGACTGGATATTTATCATCCCTGCCAACTCCAAAAGATCAGTAGGGGCAACCTGGCATCATGAGTGTAGAGAAACTGAAAGTCGACCTTATACACAAGAGGAAGCATGCCTCCCACCCCTGAGGGAAGGGAAAATGGCATCCTGAATAGGGAATGCCCAGTTGAATTTGAGTTTGGATAAACAATGAATAATTTTTAATACAATTGTGCCCCATACCATATTTGTGACATGTGCCCAAACTAGTATTCATTGTTTACTTGAAATTCAAATTAAACTGGGCCACCTGTATTTTTATTGGCTAACTCTGGCAACCCTGACCTTGACTCTGGATGAGATTCTTGGCTAACCTTTCCACTTGGTAGTTCAGGAATCTAAGACCCATAGCTATGAAAAAAAAAAAAAAATCCCCAGTGGTGGTATACTGCTGGTTAGAACAAACCAAGACTAGAAGGAAAGTTCTACCTGTCCTATGCTGTGCCTCATCCATTTCAGATCACAAACCTCATGAGGATTGAAGTACATCTGTAAGCCACCTGGCAAACCATCTCAAGCTGCGAGGCTCCTAACAAGCTCTTTTAGATTGACTGAAAATATGACCTGGAAAATGTCATAATGACATTTCACAATAATGTTATGTTAGTTTGTAATGTACAGTGTATTACACAAATTCACCAAATGCTTACAGAATTAATAGCACCATGCCACCATTCTTATTCAAACTTTAATGTGCATGAGCATCTATATTTATACTCAGGAGTTCCAGATGAGGTGATTATTTGGTTTTGTATAAATACTGAAAATCATTGACAATCCACAAACCTGTTATAACTAAAAAAAAATGACTTAAAATGTACAATGAGAATCTCTACCTTTTCAATTACCAAAATTGCTTCCTTACTGAAGCTAAAAGATATTTAAAAGGAAATATATTTTTTGCTGGAGATTTCCAGATACATCAACAAATCAGTTATCCTATACACAGTGTCTGAGGAATGGAAGAATTATTGCCCATGAGCCCATCCCTATGAATCTTTCCTTCTTGAACCATTTATTTGGCTCTGGTGATCAACAGATGTCCCTTTCTGATGTACAGGTACAGCTCCAAAGATAAAAGATGGCTTAGGTATGTGAATAAAAGTAGTTCCTGGCATGGTGGCACACACCTGTAATCCCAGCCACTTGCGAGGTTGAGGCAGGAGGATGGCAAGTTCAAAACTAGCCTCAGCAACTCAGCAAGGACCTGTCTCAAAATAAAAAGTAAAAAGGGCTGAGGATGTAGCTCAGTGGTAGAATACCCACATTGCAATTCCCTGTACTGTGGGGCTGGAGGGAAGTAGTTATCTACTATTCAAGAGAATGATGCTTTCAGATGCCATGGTTTATCAGCATTTGTGGTCAACAGAATAAAGGTGTCCCAAACACATCTACATCACGATCCTGGAAACTGTGATTATGTTATGTTACATGACAAAGGAGAGTTAAGGCTGTAGCAGGAACTAAGGTTGCTAATCAGATGAACTGATGACAGGAGGATTATTCTGGATTATTGGGATAGGGCCCAATATAATCACAAGCATCCTCACGAGTGGAAGAGGATAGCTTAAGAATCAGGGTCAGAGGAATATGATGTTAGAAATACTCTACCAGTCCTTGCTGAGTTTGAGGACAGAAGGGGGCCATGAGCCAAGGAATGTGGGTAGCAACCAGAAGCTGGTAAAGAGTGAGGAAACAGATTTTTCCTCTTCAGCCTTCAGAAGGGAATGGTTTTATCACCGTGAGACCCAAATTGGACTTACGACCTTCAGAACTATAGGACAATAAATCTGTGTGGCTTTAAGCCACTATGCTTATGGTAATTTGTTAAAGCAGCCATCGAAACTTTATTATATTTACTGCATTTCTTGTGTTATCAATAATTATGCACTGATAAACCTCATGTGACGCCTTATCAGACAAAACATTAAGATCATAATGGCACTCTCAAGCATAAGAGTTATAAAAAAATCACTAAGATTTTGGCAATCAAAACAAACAAAAATATAATACCGCCATGCGGAATCAATGCACTTAGAACAGGAGATGAGAACACAGAATTAAGCAGCACACAGGATATTGATCAGTGCACCCCTATATTGGCAAAAACTGGGTAAAAGGACAAAAAGGGGCAAAACCAAACAAGACCTTGTTGCTGAAGAAACTCTCTGATTACCTGGAGCTGAACTGGACGCCATCCGAGATAAGGGGCCTGGGAACCACCACCAAGAAAAAAGCCCTCTTCTGATGCTGCCGGGAAAGAGGGACCAGGTCCTGGAAAGGAAGAATCAGCAATGTCTGCTGACGGGGATCAGAAGGAGGTGCCAACATTTCACACAGTGAAAAGGCATCTGGTTACTGTCATATTGGCACCAAGGCAGACAGACCCTGCACAAGAATGCAACTTGCCTAAGAGGTACGGCTCTCAGAAGGCAAGCCACCTGAGGTAGGAGCCTCTACAGCCAGTCCACAGAGCAGGCCCAGTGAGAACAGTGGTATCTCATCCGTAGCCGTGTTTAGAGAAGCCCAATCACAATAGCCAAACTATGGAACCAGCCTAGGTGTCCATCAATGGATGACTGGATAAGGAAAATGCGGTATACACACACAATGAAGCTTTATTCAGCCATAAAGAAAAATGAAATTAAGGCATTTGCAGTAAAATGGATGGAACTAGAGACCATGATGTTAGGCAAAATAAGTCAAACCCAGAAGGTCAAGGGTCATGTGTTTTCTGTCATTTGAGGAAGTTAGAGAGAAAAATGGAAAGCAAAGGTAGGGGTGGATATAGTAAAAATCAAAGGTAAATCAGTAGAGGAAAGGGACTAAGGGGCGGGAGGTAGGATGGGAGGGGGAAAGTGCTGGGGACTGATAGTGGCTAAATTATACTTTTATATTTTGTGCATGTAACAGTAAATCCAATCAATATGTACAACTGTAATAGACTATAATAAAAAAGTGGAGACAAAACATAGTAGTATCAAAATTATCCCATAACATTTGATGGGAAGATAAATAGGGTAGAGATATAAACTTCCCAGAGGAAAGCTAGTAAAATGAGAAAACCTTAAAGTTTAGCAAGATTCTAGTCAGGTTTGCTAATATCGGAACACCCAGAGCAATAATGGGTCAAAACTGATACTGTGATCAAGTCACTTAAATAAAATTCACTTTCACTATTAACCCAGGGAAAAGAAACTGCTGAATGAATTGATAGATGTATGTGTGAGTGTGCACGGTTACACACTCATGCACACACAAACATTAAGTGGGTATTGGAAATCATCAAAATACAAGAATTGGAAACATGGAAATAACGTTAGAAAAACAACAAGAAATCAACAAATCCATGTTGGATATATGCATTTCCAAGAGTCAGAATTAACATCCCTCCCATGCAGAAAAGCATGGTAATCAAGGGCTATGATTTTAAGAAAAAAAAAATGTTTTTTCAGGAACATAAGCTCATAGCTAACTACAAAACATTAGTGGCTGCAGTAACAGAGGGGGGCACATCACTCTCATGCCCTCACACAGGGCGATGGCAGGTGCGGTAGGCTGTCCTAACTATCATGGATACAGTGAACTTCACACAAAGAAAGTTGGCGACTCAGCTTTTTCACCTCCCAGCTGCATAATTCTTGGCAAGATATTGGAGCCCATGTTCCCTCTTTTGTCAAAGGGAGATAGCACGAGGTTATAATGCACATGATAAATGAAATTATTCCAGCAGCAGATATCACTATGCTACCAAGATTTTAAAGCCACAGAACAAAGATCACAGGGAGTAATTCTCTACTGTAAATGTAACTTAGGATTAGGAACAACCATGGCTTCGGAAGGACACTAGGCTTGCTCTACAACAGTACACCAGGAATGCTGGCCTGGTAACACAGCTGCTTTACAAGTTGACAAGATCACTAACGGAAGGGGACTCATTGGCTCTAACTGTGCTACTGAAACAGCAGCAACGTGATTATTGGTCATCTTTTAAAGACTGAAGATTGTCATAGTATTCAATTTACCATCCTAGAAACTTATGTGACTCCTGATATTCCAGTTTAAAATTAAAAAAAAAATAAATCAGATCTGACATTTTTAGAAGGCAGTGCTTTTGGGCACTTAGGCTGTTACCGAAGAGCACATAATTTATCATTATGCTTTTGCATGTCTTCACAATATGCATATGGTTACTACTCATTGGTACCTCTGCTACTACTAACAAGAACAACAATCTTTACTACAATGGTGCTTCCCCCATTTTCCACTTGCCAGATCTTGCAGGTTCTTCAAATTTTTTAAGGTGAGAAGGACAGATGGAAAATGCAAGCATTCCTTGCTGTTCCCCTCTAAATCTGTTGATAAAATGTTGTCTTGTTCATTGCCAATAAATGCATATTTATTTCTTCTATAAGTTTATACATATATACACACACATACATCACGGTGTATCAATACTATTTAGACAACAGAATACAAAGTAGACCTTTTTCAAGAATGAAATTTAATGTAAATGGATGCCTTACGGTCTCTTCTGTTACCTACAGTGGATGCCCTGTGTGTCCCTTGAGGTAGAGGAACTTTCTGCTTTAGAAAACATTCATCCTGGATCTGGTGCCTATCCCAGCTCCTCCTGTGATACAGCTGCTCAGTCTTATGCAGTGTCCTGTACGTTACCACACAGTCAGTATGGACGAAACGGGTGAATGGATGTGTCATTTTTCTCCCCTCACAACACAAACTTTGCAATGAGGAAAACAAAGGGCAAAGATTCAGGAGTCTGGACTGACTTCAAACGAGCCTGTGTGACCTTGAGCAAGTCACCTGGCATTTCTGGGTTTTGTTTTTCTTGTTTTAAAAAAAATACAAGGTGATATGGTCTCTGAAGTTCCTTGAACACACAGGTGCAGGATGCTGGAGATTGAGGTGATAATGCCCAAGGATGACGGGCAGACTCAAGTAGCCATCAGTTCAGGAAGCCCTCAAGACTCAGGGGAGGACAGAGAAAGGTAAGGAAGCATTCGGTAGCCACAACCCTGCTTTGTCTCTGTGGGTTAGGGAGAGCAGGACTGATTCTGGAAGGTTCCCAGTGGTGCTGCAGGACCCTCCAGCTAAGCAAGAAACCCTGGGACAGTGTCCTGACAGCAGGCCCCTCTCAGCCCACCTTCCTCAGGAGAGCTGTTTCGATAAACCAAGAGCCCAGAGAGGACAGGGGGGGCAAATGAGGTCGTGTCGCATGAAACTTCAAACTGGAGCCTATTTAAAGCCACTGTCAGAAGGAAATTTTCCTCATTTGCTTGTCCTCGCTGTGTCTAGATAAACACTGAGCCGTGGTTTTACCTTTCTGGGAGGCCTCATGCATGGGCCACAGCCAAAGGCAGATTTCCGGCCATATCAGACCAATTATTTCACAGGACATAATAAGTCCCTGCTCTGATGTTCCTTTTATTTCCATTACTATCTCATTCGATCAGATTCTGAGTGCAGTGACAGGACTTGGCTTCCTTCCCTTGAGAGCTCTCTCGGTCCACTCTCCGGCCCTTACTGCCTAAAAGAAATTCTTACTAATGGCTACAGTACTTTTTCTTTCTTAGCTTTAGGCCACAGCTCCTGGGCCTGCCATTCCGGAAGAGGGTGACTAATCCCTTTCTCTCATTTACACGGCTACCTTGAAGGTATTTATAGATTGTGGTCACTTCCCCCACAGAGGCTTTTCTTTGGGGAGGATATAAATTACTTCTTCAGTCAGGCCACTCGGGTACTCTCTTTTCAACATTCGGATCATTTTTGTGGCCTTTCTTTTATTTCCTCTACATTTTATTTCCCTCTTAAACTGTGGGGATGCGAACCATGGCTAACTTTCCAGATGTGGTCAGAATCTTTTTGAGTGAGGCAGAGGGAGATAATTCCCCCACCTCCGGCCCCTGGACCCACACCCTTCATTCAGAAACAGGACCAGCTCCGGTGTGCAAACCCTGCCAGATCGGTCATCAACTCGAGGCCTTACATGTTTTTCAGACCTACCCGTTCTGCAGTGAGCTAGTCTCATTCTTGTCTGGATTCTGGCTGTTTGCATCCCTGCCTGAGTATGGGACTCTGTGTTTATCACAATTGTGACGCATCCTTGGCCCACAGCTTCTGTTTCTACATGGTACAGGTCAGCTCGCCATTTAGTTTTGACTTTATATGGCAGGTGTGTGTACCTAATCTGGCTGTCCCAAAAAATACATAATAATAAAAATTCTCATCACCAATTCTCCTCTACTTAAAATGGGGTTACAACCCAAAACACCTATTCAAAGTTGAAAATATCTAGGTCAAAGTGCATTTAATAAACCTAACATACTGAACACCATAGCCTAACCTACCTATCTCAAATGATCTCACAATGCTTACTTTGGCCTGGAGTTGGGCAGTCATCAAAGACAAATCCTGCTTTATGATAAAGTACTCAGTATCTCGGGCAATTTTTTGGAGACTGTACTGAAGGTGAAAAGCAGAATGGATGAAGGGGTACACTTTTTCACAGTATAATGTGAAATACATCTCAAGTAGAACCATCGTAAGTGGGGGACCGACTGTGGAGCTGTGTATCGGATACTGTTCTTGGAAAGTTCCTGCCTTGGGAGGATCTTGAGGCAGCTTGACAAGCATGATTCATTTCTCACACTGGCATTATCTGTGAAGATCTCGAGCTGCTATTTCTAACATTAGGAGAGATGTTTTAGGTCTCAGCTCTGGAATCTGGCTGTGTAGTGTTGTCCTAGATAAAGGATTCAGAGTCTCTAGACCTATCCTGATCAACATGGTGGCCATGAGCCTCTATGTCTGCTTAAAGTAAATGAAATAAGTTAATCAAATATGTTAATTGAAAGAAAATGAAGTAAAATCAAAGGCAATTGAAAATTCAGTTCCTTAGTTTCACTACCTACATTTCAAATGCTCATCAGTCACAGCGGCTGGTGGGTACCATACTGGATGATGCCAATGTAGGCATTTCAATCATCCCAGAAAATTCTAAAGGACAGTGTTGATCTGGATGGCTAGGTCCCACTGCATCCCCTTCTTGATGTTCTGTAGATCTCACCACCAAGCAGTATTTCTCTCTACCCTTATAATACATTGTCAGTTCTCGTGAAAGACTTTCTATATTAATTGGTCCCCACCTTCAATCACCCAAGAAATTCTCACAGAGCACTGATATGAGCCAGGCCCTGGCCTTATTCTGGGGATGAGCACTGAATGACACAAAGTCCCTGTTCATATGTAACTTTCATACAAGTGTAAGAGACAAACAATAAACAAATATATCTATCATAATGTGTCGGTGAAGAACTCTAAAGCATGGGAAAGGACAAAGGGTGGTTAATAGGTAATACCGAGATAGAGGCCTTTCCTTATGGTTCTATCAGGAGAAATACAGGCAGAAACTTAAGCAAAGTCAGGGACTGAGCCATAATGAAATTTAGAAGAAAAGTGAGTGCTAAGGTCCTGAGGTAGGAATGAGCCTACTACATTAAAATAAATAAATAAATAAGTAAATAAAACATAAAGATAGCTTATGTGGCTGGAGAGAGGTAAGAAAGAGGAAGAGTGATAATAAACAGGGCAATCCCAGGTTTCCTGGGGCCTAAAGCTTATGCAGTTTGGAGTGGGGGGTCTTTAAGACAGATAATATCAGTCATGCACAGTGGTGCACGCCTGCATTCTCAGCTATTGAGGAGGCTGGGGCAGAAGGATCATAAGTTCAAGATAAGCCTCATCAACTAAGCAAGACACTGTCTCAAAAAACTAAAAGGTGCTGGGGATGTATAGCTCAGTAGTAAAGTGCTACTTTCAATCCTTACTACTAGAAGAAAAAAAAAGATAAAATCAATTTATAAATATAATATTACTGGGGACCCTTAAAAATCATAAAAAGGGCCTGGGCAGCTGGGTACAATGGCACATGCCTATAATTCCAGTGACACAGGAGACTGAGGCAGAAGAAACACAAGTTCATGGTCAACCTCAGCAACTTAGCAAGACTAAGTCTCAAAATACAACACAGAAAGTGAAAGGGGATGATACAGTTCATGGGGAAGCATCCCTAGGGTTCAATTCCAGGACCAAAAAAAGAAAAAGTAAAAAAGAAAAGTTCCTGGGCAAATAAGATGCCATGAAGCTTACTTTACCTGCTACCCGCTAAAGCCAAAACCAGGGTTAGAAGACATCTGCAGAGGGGCGGGGAGACCAGGGTAGGAACAGGAAGCCTGGAGGGGTTGTGAGCAGAGAAGGGCTAGACTTTGGCTGTGGAAAAAAAACAATGCCTGGTTTGTGATTTCTCTGACTTTTGAATAGGAAATTGACAAGGAGAACAGGGCAAGTGTGGATGTAGGAAGATCAGGCAGGAGGCAAGAGCAAACCAGGGTCCTGGGCCGGGTGAGCAGGAGGAGGCAAGCTGAGAGGGAAAGACATGGGGAAGGTGGAATCTGCAGAATCCCTAGTGGCTTGGATGGGAAAGTGAAAGGATCCTATGTTTTCAGACAGAGGAGACATAGGAGGGGTGGAGAAATTGACCAAGATGGGAAGCGCCAAGTATGAAGGAGAAAATCTGGAGAGGGATCTGTCTCCAGTTAGTGTAAGTTGCTCCTTGGGCATTCAGGCAAAAACATTGAGTAATCACTTGGATATACGCAGCTGGAATCAGAGAATAGAAGGAGAATAGCACACAAATTTGAGCATTATCTGCACACAGATGGTACCTAAAGCTATCGAGTGGACGGAAAGAGCTAAGGAGGAAGCGCAGGTAGAGAAGAGCCCTAGAACTGAGTTAGTTCCAGGGACTGTAACACTCTAAAAGGTTGAAGAGATGCTAAGCTTTACCCTTGACCACTTGGTCCAAAATCTCTCCAAATTCATTTGAATAACAATCAAGGGTGGCCACTGTGTCTATTTTATTCCCTGTTAAGTCCCAATGACCGAACATGGTGCTGACCATCTACTCATAGGTATTCAGTGAATGAATGAAGTCTGAGTGAAAGGGGATATGAGTTCATCCTTTTATGAGCCTGCACTACCTGCATGGTCTGTGCTGGCTTGAGACCAGTCACACACTGGCCCACCATGATTCCTGAGGTGGTGGCTCAGAGACATTCAGAGACCCATGTGCTCCGTTCTCTATGTGTGTGCACCTGAGTCATCCTCATACCACAACATCCACTGCTGATTGTAAGTAACAAAGATGCTGGTCTACAGGTGCCCCCTAAAAATAAGGCATCAATTGCGCAAGAAGCAGCTGGGCGTCATTGCTTAGCTACAGATGGTTAAGTGAGCACCACTTCCGTTTTTCGGAGTCAGGCACTGGTGATCTACTTAGCGAGAATGGTTTTTGATTCTATAGCATTTAGAACCGAGTCAACAATATTATGTGCAAGGATGCATTAGCTCCAGGAAGTCATTCTCTTGACCTTTCTCAAGACCGGAACCCCAAATCACTTGTTCCTGATCATATTCAACCCAAATTATGTCTTGTAGGCTCTAGTTCCAAAATGCATCTCATATTCATTCCCCTCACCCATCTCCTGGCCAGTACCTGTTCTAAGCTCAGACCTGGTCCCCAGTCTCCTCTGACAGCCATCTAAACGGCTCCCTCCTTCCACCCTTGCCTCCTCCCGTTCCATGCTTTAGTCTAGACGCAGCTTAGGGAACAAACAAGATTTAAAACAGGAGATTTCCAAAGGTTAATTCTAAAGGTACTTGGATGGGCAAGGGCAGCCGAGAATATCCTTTTCAAGTTTAGCACAGCCCTTAAGTGAAGCACCTTCAACCCTGCTTTGACTGAGAGAGTTCCTTAAGGAGGTGCGCCTCAAACATCTTTGCTTTTCCTTCTTCCTATTAAAGATGGCCCTTGGATGCTTTTATTCTTAGCGATGCCATTCTATTGTGGCGCCAATATAGTTATATAAGTGCATCGTTTCATGCTCTATTCACCTCCGGAATCTTTTAACCCGACCTCTCTCAGCTGAAAAAAGAAATACTATGGGTTTAAATCTATCTGCTATCAGCTGCAGCGGGGTAATTCCTACCCTAGGGCCCCAAACCCTCGTTTCAGATGGGCTAATCCGGACCTCTTTCAGAGGCGATGCTATTTCCTTTGCTACCTAGTTTGGCTGTGTGCTGAGCCCCAGTTATATTTAGGCAGTGGAGGGGAAAAATAGGGATATTAACCTCTAACACTGATGAAAATAATAGCCACAATAAAATCGGGATGAAAAACGCAGGGGTAGTAATTATTCGGTTCTACCTTACCCCAGAGGAAACAGTTTTCAGAGAAAGCCTTCAAAATTTGTAAAAGAATCCTTCCCTTTGGGGTTTTATAAGGCAGGTGTAGGGACTTTCTGGAGGCAAGGGGAATTTGCAGGAGCCTCAGACAATGCACCGCTGAGTGACGGAGCCCCCGGTAGAATCTCGCTCCTCTCCCTCAATTCTGTGCAGGTTGAAAAGCTGGGGATGCAGGCTCTGGGAGCCATGTCCCTCCTCTGATCTACCTGGCAGCAGCCTAGTGTGGAAAATATACTAGGCTATATTTCAAATAACCTAAACCAACTGGCAAAAAGTACTAAATTCTTGCTTTTGTGTCTGGCTCTTAAATTCCTGCAGACCTGACTTAACAGAGAAGAGAGGGTCATAAAACTGAACCTGTGAAACAAAAATAGACCTTTCGGGACTTCTCATACACACACAGCAGGGGTGCCAAAATCGCTTTCATTTTTTTCATGTTTCAAATCGTGTTGTGCTGCGTCCACACGCTCGTGGGTCTGCGCAGGCACCGGGAGCGGGCGTCTTTTCTTTGCACCGCGAGTCTATCATGGATGGGAGCTGAGTGCAAGGGCTTCAGCTCTGAGGGTCCCATCTTTATGTAAAACAACAACTCCGCCTTTACACAACCTCTCCATTTCTGTAATTAATTTCAGACACCTAAGACAGCGCGTCTTGGTTCTGCATGCCACTCTAACTGCTGCGATTTTTTTTAAAAAGACTTTCTGCTTTGAGGTTTCTTCCTTTGGAAATCAAATAATTTAGATCTTAAAAAAAAAATACACAAGTGCCTCCTGGCTATCGATGACGGGGAGTAGCAATAATAGAAAATAATAATAGTGAAAATATGCAACCGCGTTAATGCCAGGGACCTGGGGATGCAATAGACAGAAATGAAATTAAAGGGGAAATCATGATCCTGCTGGAGTGCTGGAGTGCTGCTTCACGCTAAGACCAGGGGGATTGGGATAAGGTAAAGTTAATTGCGTTTCCAGATGACAAAGCTCTCACCTCTGAACTGAATGGCTCTTTATAAAAGCTATCAGTAATAAACTGTAAATCTCAGCCATGATTGCAAATAAAGGTCATCCCTTTCATGCTGCCACTTTCCTGGGTCTTATTGCATTCCTGCCCGAGCCGTTCCCACTTCTTCAGGTGAGCCAGCTGTCCATAGAAGCCATCAGCACGGCTTGCTTGCTTTGTTTTTTAAAGGCACAACATTATCGGATTTACATCCTTGCACATTGTGCAGCTGAATTGGGTCGATCCCTTAATGCCTGGAAGGGGAGGCAGAGAGTTCCTCTTCCTCTCCACCCACCTACATAGAGGAGGTCTCGCCTTCCCGTATTTCACAGCCTAGTGCGGCCAGGCTTTGTACAGCATGGTGCATGACATCTAACATGCAGGTCTCCGTGGCTGGGATGCTGCCGCAGTTTTCCTTTCCATTACAGGCAACACAAGGATCCCTCCCTGTTCCTTGCCACTGCCTGGATCAACAAGCCTCCCTTAGAAAGCCGAGTTAAATTTAAAACAGTTCAGGCAACATTTATTCATTTCTACCATATGGACAACATTGTCCCGAAGTCCTTTTGTCCTCGTGACACTGAGTGCATTTCTGCACAATGATAACAATGGTTGATCTTCCATCAGTATTTACTCTGTGTCCCTAATGTCATTCTCAAAACCACTGTGGTTGGCTGTCAGTGGTTGGATGTCAATTCAACCCCATGTTGCAGATAAGGAAACTGAGGCTCAGGGAAGTGACTGCCTCAGATTTCCCAGGAGAGCAAGAGCAGAGCTGGCAGGGTTGGTTTGTTTTGTTTTGCTTTGTTGAAGGAACCCCAAAGCATCCTGGATGGGACTGAGAAGGACATGAGGTTACGAAATGGCAAAGCTGAGCTGATTGCTGAGTGCTAAACTGACTTCAGATGTCATACCCAGGAAATGAGAGCAGATGCTGGAAGTGACCCAGGTAACAATAGAGAAATGGGTACAGCGAACAACCCCATGCAGGATTCTGGTCTGAGAGATGCTGCCCTAAGGTCTGCCCTTACTGCTGATGGAACACTTTCCACAATTCACCCTTCAACTCACACTGCGTCAGCATTTCCAGGTCTGACTCTACCTCGTGCAGCTATTCATCGGCACTGTTTTATTCAGTCACCATGAGCTCGGTGCGCAACTTCACTGTGAGATTTTCATTTCTCCCTGTTAATTACCTTCCCTTGTTTACAAAAGTCGTTACCAGTGTTAAATGGTGAAAATACTTTGTAAAATATAAAATATTCTTCAAAGGCAGGTTCAGAATCAGAATAATCCCCTCCATTAGAGCAGCAATGCATAGTCTCCAGTTTTATACGCTGGGTTTAACTATTTTCAAAAATCAGACCTAGGGAAGATCTTAATAAACGAGGACAAACACTGATGTATTCAACTATTGCCTTCTCAAGGTCATGATCGTTTCCCACACATGAGACTTTCCACTGTGCTACATGTGAAAGGATTCGTAAGACCCCAGACATCTTATTCCTGACTCCAAGAGCTTATGATTTTATCTAATTCATGCAAATAAAGTGGTCAAATGGCAATTAAAAATAACCCTAGAAACCATGTCCATTCAAAAATAATGACCAACAATTTGTATCCAAGTTCAAGGCAGGTCAAGATCCCTTCATGCTGGGGAGCCCACAGGAAGGCAGGTCAAGATCCCTTCATGCTGGGGAGCCCAACTGAGGTTCAGAGGAGTATTAGCCGTGAGAGTCTAAATGGAATGTTTACCGGTGAGTGGAAGCTGAGAAAATCTTTGAAGAGACGAGTTAGAACCAAGTTCGCTCCTGATCTTCTGTGACTCAAAGACCTAGAACACGCTGGGGTCCAGCTGGGATCCCCGCAAGCTGGCCGCAGAGAATAGGACACAATAACCAGGTCTCCTGTCTGGAACACAGAAGCTGCTGCGTGACCACAGTGTTCCTGAGCCTCCCATCATTTGCAAAATGACACCTGCAGAATTCTGGAGGTGACTTTTTCCTTCGCTGATGGAGCTTAAATCCACACACTCAAAGACCACCAGAATAAAATCAGGGAATATCATAAAGGCCATGTTGGAATAGAGCCATCCAATTATGATGGTCCACGGTTCACTTTCAAGTTACCAATGAGTGTAATTCATGCGAGATAAAAGTGACACCAGTGACCATGATGGAGGACGACGATGACGACCAAGGTGGTAGCTGACAGAGAAGACGACCCAAAGAAGGAGGACGCGTATCCCGCATCCTATACGGTGTTGATCCATTCATTCCTCCCATTTACTCCACCAGACTGGCCCCACGGAAGATGGAAGATGAAACACTGAAGTTCCACAAAGGCAAACAAGGCCCTAGTTGACTAAGAACCTCAAGGACAGTTACGTGCCACGTTATCATGTGGATCCATGAGCGACCGTGTATCTGGTGGTGTTCCCGAAAAGCTGAAATGGAGCCTCAAATTCCCAGTGATGTGGTAGCCACTCTAATGTCACAGTGCAGCACAGTACACCTGTGGTGCTGGTAAACAAAGCTACTGCTCTGCCAGCCGTGTGCAAGTATGACACACCCTATTACGTACGGTATGTGATACTCGATAATACTCATAAATGACTGTAACTGGTTTAGGTATTTACTGTCCTGTATTTCTTAGGGTTACAGTAGGGCTGTGTTTCTTTCACTTATTAAACAGTTAATTGTGGCACGGTATGCCATTTTACTTCAGCAGCTCGATTACTGTGTATTGACTACATCACGACACCATGTTGGGTGCCAGCTAGGTACACCCTATGGCACTCACAGCATGATGAAATTACCCCATGACTCATTTTCTGAATATATAGCCTTCAAGGGACATGTGTCTATAGGTGACCATCAAAACCAATGCTATGCTCCTATTATTCAAAATCAAAGATCACTTCTGATGAAATAACTATCCCAAGACTTCTTAAACTGTCTTCCCTCTCTCTTAACCTAATCTAGACCCCCAAGTCATCTGCCGCAGACTCCTGGGGGCTAACAAGACTCATTCCTGTGGAATTCTGATGTTGACTCATCTTTCTCTGTTGATTTATTCTAATTAGTGAATAACCTTATATTTTATTTTTTTTTTAACTTTTAATGTATTTTTTTAGTTGTAGGTGGACACAATACCTTTGTTTTATTTTTATGTGGTGCTGAGGATGGAACCCAGGGCCTCACACGTGCCAGGCGCATGCTCTACCACTGAGCCCGAGCCCCAGCCCCAACCCTAACTTTATATTTTAAAAGTGGATAATATGCATTTATTTCAAAATAACCCCCACACTATAAGGTATAACTAGAAAGCACCAAAATATTACATTTGCAAAAAGTGCAGGGACTGCCTGTCATGAAAGTACACCATTGCTGCTAAGTGCTGTTACGAGTCAAGGGCTGCTTTTTTAGATATGAATTTGCTATTTAGAGGGAAGTCCCTAGGTACACATGAAAGGTAATATCAGTTACTCAATAACAATAATAATAATGAAGACATGCCTGTAAAAGCTGCGGCTTTTGTTTATTCCATATTAAAAGCATTAGCAGTGATTATGATGAACAGAAGAGAAAGGGATCATTTGCTTGGGAAGATGAGGAAATTAAGATAATTTGGGGACTTTCGAGGGAGCAGGAGTATTAAAGCTAGCTATTTTATTTAATGCTCCCTGCCTCATTACCTGAGCAAGAGGGCACCCTATCTGCATACATCTGGAATCGCTGTGCTTTTTGAGTGATATCAATGCTTCTCAAATCTTAACATTCATCAGAATTCTAACCGAGGGCCTGTGGAGGGCCCTATCCTCAAAGGTTCTGATTGAGCAGCCCTGGGGTAAGGCCTGAGAATTTGTCTGGTGGTTCCCAGGTTATGTTGCGCTGGTCTTGTGATCAAATGCTGGGAATCCCTGGCATGGATTAGGCTCCACAAACTAAGGCCTAGTGATTGTTTCTGTCAATAAAGTTTTCTTGGAACACAGCCATGCCCGTGATTTACATACTGTGCGTGGCTGCCTCAGGTTACAAAGGCAGAGTTGAGTCGCTGCAGCAGATTGCGTGGCCCACAAAACAGAATATATTTATAATGTGGCCCCTTAAGAAACAGTTGCCAACTTCAGATACAGATGATCGCCAGAGACGTAGAAACTTAGAACTGGACAGAGCCATCTCTAAACATGATCCCCTATTTTATAAGCAAGGAAATCTGCCCATGAAGTTGAGAAAAGCTCACAGGAGAGCAGTGGGCAGGGTGGCCCCTGGCCGGAGCTGGCTTCTCATCACTGTAGAAATACGCCCCTGAGGTTAGAACTCACGCTTCAAGTGCTGAGCTGCCTCAGTACGAAGGCAACCCCACGTGCCAGTCCTGTCTGCAGCTGACAAATCTGAATCTGAGACCTGTGCAGAGGTGAAGCTTGAGCCTCTCCTTAGTTGGACAGAGGATCCCAAATGCTGGTCTAGTAAGTAGAGACTTACGGGGCAGTGACTTCTAATGTGCTTGGGATCACAGACCCCTTGAGATAAAAAAGGATTTTCTACCCCAGAAACATATGCAATATACATAAAAATTATCCTGAAATATTAAGGCTCCCATTATTCCCTAATGCCCACTTATGAACAGCAATTTAAGGACTCTAATTTAGGATATAAGTTAGGGATAATACTCAAGCTTAGGTCTGTCATCCTTCCCCTTTGAGAATGTGAATGTGAATGTGGTGAGGTATACCAGTAGTATGGCTGCTCACTCACTACCTGTGGCTCCTCGTGCAGGTGGACAGGGCCAAATAAACAGGTCTGAAATATGGACTCTAAGCAGGAATGGCATGAATAACTTCTGGAAAGAAGTTTTAAAGTTGGCCCATGAACCAGGCACAGTGGCACATGCCTTTAATCCCAGTGGCTTGGGAGGCTGAGAGGGTAGGATTTCGAGTTCAAAACCAGCCTCAGCAACAGCAAAGAACTTAACAATTCAGTGAGACCCTGTCTCTAAATTTAAAAAATACAAAATACGACTGGGGATGTGGCTCTGTGGTCGAGTGTCCCCAAGTTCAATCCCCGATACCCACCCCATCCTCCCCCAAAAAATTTGGTACATGAATCTCTGCTTCTGTCTATCTCTGCAATAAAGATGATCCAAGTTCTGAGCAGTCATCTGCAAAATGGTGGACCTGAAAGACTGAGTCCCTGAATTACTATGTGGAGCAGACGTCTCTCTACCACAGAGATGAGTTAAATATGTGCTGTGAATTAGGAACAACCTGTGCCATGTTAAGCTCCTGCAAACCAGCAGTTGATCACCTAACACCTAATTCTAATACATCAGGTAATATCTTGAAAACTACTTGAATTTATGGGACTGCCTTCTTTCTGAACTTTAGATACCAGGAAATATGAGCGTGTTGCCTACTAGCAAGAGGGGCACTACAATGGAGGCCAAGATGGAGGCCCAGATGGCCATCCCAGATCCCCTTCGTGTGTAAGGCACTTAATTCTCCACCTGCCAGAAGAGTTGGCTATTGATGACTCAGTTGACACCCAGCCTACATCCAATGACTAGGTGATGTGAACTTACAGAGGCCCAACCCCCTTTCCTCAATTTAAGACCACTCTGAAAGGCCAATCCAGCCTCAGAATCCCTATGGGGTCCACTGAGTCCTCTTTTTGACCCCTGCCTCTGCCCACTCCCATTCCCATACTTGCCAGTGGTGTTCTTACCAAGTGTAACTCCCAAAACCTCCAGCATGTAAATCTGCACCTCTAGAAAAACCCAACCAAAGATGGACTCCTGGAAAGAATGGAGGCTGAGGGTGGATATCTGTCAATTTTTGTGGTTGTTACTTCAATTTGAAGAAAAGCCAGTGGGAAAGAAGTTCGTGGCCTGCAGCATCTAAGGCCTTTTCATTTTTAGGAGACTTATAATTATTCATTAAGAACCATGTACTTTCTGTCAATTGTTCATCAACTATAAATCTGTCATTGGTATTTATTGCCAATAGTAATAATGCCAGATATTTCCTATGGACATTTTATGTACTAGCATATTTAATTTTTGCAACAGTCTAAAAAGGTGGTTGCTATTGTTGTGATTCCATTTTCCAGATGAGGAAACTACCATTAGATAACCTGCTCAATGGACCTTGAGTCCTACCTTAACCCAGATAGCACCGAGTCCCTACCAGGCTAATGCTGTTGCTAAGAGTCAGCTGTCAAAGCTGGGATGTGTTCAGGAAGTAAGGGGAGGCAATGGGGAAATGGGGAAAGAGTGGTCTCTGCATGAGAAATGAGCATGAGTGAAGCCTCACTAGAGAAGTAGCAACAGGAGCAAGTCACAGGAGGAAGATGCTTGGTTCTTTGGAGAGCTGGCAGATGGAGGAGACAGGCAAATATTTGGGCTCTGGGATCATAAAAAACTGTGTGACTTTTAAAAGTCACTTAACCTCTCTGAACTTCAATTCCTTCATTTGTAAAAGGGGGAATAAATAAAGCAACATTTCAGGATTACACGAGGAAATACACATCAAATACACATCACTGAGAAAGCCACACAAGTACATGATAATCCTATTTTCCTTGACTGTGTCCAAAAAGGGCAAATAAAAGACAGACTCTTTCTTCCAGAATTGCTTTTAAATTTACATTTTTTGGGGGGGCTGGGGATGAGCGGTAGCGCGCTCGCCTGGCATGCGTGCGGCCCGGGTTCAATCCTCAGCACCACATACCAACAAAGATGTTGTGTCCGCCGAGAACTAAAAAATAAATATTAAAAATTCTCTCTCTCTCTCTCTCTCTCTCTCTTTAAAAAAAATTTACATTTTTTTTCATAACGTATGTATAGAGCGGAAATGGCAAGTAGTTCTGCAAGGCCGGGAATAGTAGCCTCCTGCTGCACCCTTCATAGTCCTCATTCTGCTCCCAGAGGAAACCACTGTCAACTCTTTCAGCTGGATCTCCTTGTATCTGCCTCCATGTTGCCAACTAATCTGCTTTCTTTATGTTTCAGTTTTGGTGCTGGCGATGGAACACAGGGTGCCTGTTCTAACCACGCACTCCACCATGGGGCTCTACCCCTGGCATCTACGGATGGTTCTTGATTTTCTTTGTTTTTTTAATGCTAACTTTTTATTCCCTACTATGGAAAAACAGAATTCAAATCTCTGACAACTCCTAAACCTCTGTACACACAATACACACCATTAGCCTAGAGTAGATAGATAATAATTTCTTTGTTAAACCAATGTTTGCGGTCTACATTGGATTATTACTGCATACACATCGTTCACACACTAGCCATGTGGTTTAGTATGATCACAGTTCTCTTCTTGCACAACTTTTAGGTTCTCTGGCAGTTCGTAACGTTTACTTTTTCATCTTCTTGGTTTTCCACATATTCATTATTAATTTACCCCCAATTTATCTGCCATAATATTGGACTTCCAGTAAATATGTTCAAACATGTCGATCCTGACAATCCTTGTTTTTTTTGTTTTGTTTTTATTTTTGTTTTTAGAGCTACCTGGGGCTTGTCTTATTTATCCCTCACCATTATCCTAATGATTTTTTTTTTTTTTTGTCTCCTTTTGGTGTTGAATGACCTATTATCTTCTAAGCTTCCAGAACTGTGGATGGGAATGTCAGTGCTACCCAGACTGACACTGGCCTCCTCTCCAAAATGCTCACCCTTTTCTTCTATGAAATTTCTGCCACACTCCCTTGTTGCCTGGGTGTTTGGAGGCCACCTCTCACCTGGACCAACCTTCAGTAGCGTGCTGCCTTGATTTCATGGTGGCAGCATCTTCTTTGAGTTCCTTAATTTTGTTTGCATGTTTCCTTCTGCTGTCTGCACTATTTCCTGGATTCACTTTTCTCTTGGTTTTTTTTTTCCTTCCTGTCATCAAAGTTAATGTTTCCTCAAATGTGTAGAAAAACACTGTTTATTCATATTTCCAAATAAAACACATTAAAAGCTACTAGAAACTCCGTGTGGGGTGCTGGTCTCTGTGTTCATCAAGGGTCCTGGGTGTTTCCTTGAGATCTCTGCAGATCTCTTCTCCTGGGATGGTCAGTTTCCTCGGGGATTAAATAATAATAATAATAATGATGGTGATGACATTAACTCTTTAGTCTCCATTCTGGAGGTGATAAGTCTGGTCCCAAACATTCTCCCAACCAAGAGGCAAGGCAGTCTTACGCCTTGGTGCACAGACACGTGTCATCCCGTGTTGATGGAACGGCAGCCCTCACTCAGCTGTTCCCCAAACCCTGCTCCTGGCTTCTGATGAATCTGGGCAAAGAGGTCTTCACCTATGACAACCGGGTCAGAGAACCTAGAGGATCCACTGCCTTTTATCTGACTCCCAACCAGTTCTCCTATTCCCAGCCCTGCCCACACCTGCACCCACAGAGGCAGCCCATGTCTCCCGGTGGCCAAGGTTTTCATGCTCTACCACCTCAGATGGGCTCAATTCTGAACCGAGCTTTCTCAGGCAGGTAGCTCCATCCTCCTGTCATCCCCTAGATGAGCTACCGTCCATCCAGTCGTAGCTTCCAAAATTTTTTTGACATTTCTTATCCACCATCACTTCCTCTTCGAGGCTTTTTTGTCCTTATGATTTTATGCTTTTTTATACCGTAACTGTCATTTCAGTAAATCTGAGCGAGTGCAGAGATGCACCCGCGTGTTCCAGGGGCCATGTTTCTGAATTACATCTTCTGAGGAGACAACTTTCTGGTGAGCCACTTCCATCCTATCATGGGGGCATTTCCTCTCTGGAATGCTAACAAATTATCACCACTGATTTATCCAGTGCAATATCAGAGGGAAAAAGCAACAGAACGGTGTAAACCCTTCAATAAAGCACTAGACACACTATGATTAAAATGCACTCAGGAATCTGTATGGTGGGTGCAGACACAGATCAACCTCAGCAAGTGGCCTCGTGTGCCCCATTTTGGATGACTGAAGAAAATTGATGACAACAATATAAGTACCGTTAAGCTACTCAGGATGTTCCATGCGCTGGCATGTTCCGGGGCTCCTGGCTTCAACCTCTCTAATACCCCTCATGCCACCATTACCAATTTGGGTGATACCTGGGTTCATTTGGTATTCCAACGGCATTTGTTTGGTCCTGGGAAGGAAGGGGAAGAAGTTTCCTACAGCTTCGTCTTAATGAAAGTTTATTATGTTGTAAAAATCTGATGTAATTTCAGAGGCTTGCCGCCTGGTATGATGGATGCATTATCTGGCCAAGGAATCATAAGAAGTGACTTCATAATGTACTCACCACAATCCCAACATTGCAGAGACCGACTCTATAAATTCTCTGCCTAAACACTGTCACTATTTTCTTAACGTGGTGGGTGCGGGGGGGGGGGGGGGGTGTGGACACACATGCTCTCTGTATACATTCTGAATCAGCCAGGGCTCACACACATTCAGATGGTACAACTGAGGAGAGTTTTAAGGAAGGGATTATTTGCAAAGGTGTGACCTCGAAGACAGAGTGAAGCACCCTGGGGTGGAGAGTTGTTGCCCCTACCTTGGCCTGAGGGTACCAAGGAACAGAAGGGTCACTAGAACCACTGCAGAGCCATAGGCAAGAGCAGACAGGACCTGTCTTCAATAGACAAAAGTGACCAATTCTGACTTGGGGAAGCAAGAAGTCACAATGAAACATCACGACCCCATCCTCCCCCTATTCTTCTGCTGAGCCCTCCTATTAGACAAACCAAAGTACGTTAACGTCACTCATCTGGGTACAGAGGGGACAGTAGAGAATATAGAATATAAAATATAGATAGAAAATATCTCACATACACCCGAGACTATCTGTGGGCTCCTCATGAAAAAAACCAGAGAGAAACAGCAGAGCCAGGGTTAGGGGTAAGAGGGGTAGGTGAATACCCCTGTGGCTGGGTGACTGTACAACAGGCTGCTAGTGTCAGAATGCTGGACCCCATTCCTTTGGTTTGTTTCGTTCGTACTTTGTCCATGGCGAGAAAGCAAGGTCTTCACATTGAGAACCCTACTAAGGACTGAATTGAATTCACAGAAATCACACCAGTGACAAATCACCTCAGTTTCTCTATCCACCAAATGGGAACGTGGGGAATGGGAGAGAAACTAAACTTCATGATGGAACGAACTTCAGAAGCTGTCATCTCTGTGCTCCAAACACACAGAGGTCTGGAACAGAAAGTGCTAGAAGGCATTACAAATATTATTGTTTTTACTGCTGCCGTGATAGACATGTCAAAATAGGACCCTGCGTACAGCCTCTCCAGATCACAGCAGAGTAGCAGATCTGCCCCGTAATAAACACACTGCCAAGCAGCCGCTCCACAGTCAAAACATCATCAGCCTGCAGATTCTGTCTCTTGGGCTTCAGAAATTTCTCCCTTTTTCTCTCTGTCCTTCTCCCTCTCTCTTTCTCTCTCTCTCTCTCTCTCTAAAATGGACACTTAAGCCCCGGGCTACATAACCACTGAGATTTTATTATAAAATACATTTCAAAATAATGGTTGCAAGTCTTGGAAGCAGAGAAGAAGATGAAAAAGAAGAAGTAAACAAGGCCCTTTTCTCCTACTAAATGATAAATTAAAAGCAGCACTTTGCCGTTCTGCCTCATTTATTATCGCATTGCGCTCTCGCCGCCAGAGTTAAGGTTGTGTCAGCGTTTCCATTATAAACCCCTATTTCCAAGGGTTTATAATTCAGCCATAAAAATTTGCTCCAGGCTGAAACTTGCCATGCAAAAGGTCTCATTGTAGGACCAAAGTTAGGGACAAATTTAGAGGTGGGGGACCTGGGTTGGCTGTACCGAGGCTATAATGAAAAAACTGTCATCATTGGCAGCCCGTCTCTCAGGTTCAGAATGCATCCTGGATCTTATGGAGACCTGAAACACCAAAAGATGATGAAAAGGGGGTTATCGTTCTTTTTTTCTCTTTTTTTTTTTTTTTTTTTTTTTGTGTGTGTGTGTGTGTAAACAGTCATTATAGGGACAGAGCAGCAGCGTGGATTTCTGCATCTTCAATTTACATACTGCTGCTGATTTACAGAAGCAGATCACATATCTGTGTGTCCATTCTGTGGCCATTTTTTATGATAATTCTTGTAAAACTGTGAAAAGATGGATGCTTGTGCCTCAGCCACACAAGAACACAGAATTCTGACCTTCCATGTCATTTTCTGCCATTTATCTCCTCCCACCTCCAAAGATATAATCTGCAAAGTAACTATCTTCATTCTAGTGTGCCAACTTCAGAGACCTCCTAGATGTCCTCTGAGATGTCACTCTGCCCCTGTATACACTTGTGTCCCAAATGAAAGCTTGAGGGCCTTATTCTGGTGGTGGTTGTCAATCTTTGTTTTAAGGTGTTTTTTTTTTTCCTGGAGTGTTATAATACCCAAAATATTACTAGATAGGTATTATAAAGTGGGCTGTTGAATTTTGTGTCCCAACAACACTCGCGGAAACACTAAAATTCATTTACAAACAGAAGACCAATTTTACATCAGCTTCTTAACTAAGTCAGGCATAAAGTGGATCCCTGATCCCTACACGGGCAGAGTGGCTTTCAGATGCCATCCTCATAAGCTACTACTCTGACACCTGTTCCAACTGACAGAGCTTTGGGGATTTGATTCCTGCACTTGAAACCAAATGTACTGATTGGTGGTTCTCAAACTTGTCCATACACCTTAACTACCCCATCACCAGAGGTTCCGATTCAGGGAATCTGACACAGGCAGAGCATTTACATTTCCAACAAGTTCCCAGGTGAGACTGGTGTTGCTGGTATGGGACCACACTCGCAAACCGCTCATTCAGATTTTTCAGATATGTATTAATGAAAATAAATGAGTGTTGTAGTCTTCTAAATGGCGTAGTGTCCCAAAGCATTGTCTTCTCAGGCTCTTTCAAAGTATCTTAAAATGAAGTCATTCAAGCTCATAGAACCCTTGTAATGATATAATGATCCATAGTTTACAGATGGGAGAATTAAGGGTAAGGGCTTTGTCTAATGCCAGGCGATAAATCAGTGGCAAAGCCCGGATGAGGAATCAAAATTCCAGGCTCCCTAATTCTACCTTCCAGGTGTGTGCTGACCTAAGCCGGCCAATGGGCCATTCTTCATAATATTAAATAACAACACATGCTGCCCACAGATGATTTTAAATAGAATCATGATGTATTCAACATGCAGTATGGAAACAGGCCATTTTTACAGCCCTACAGTATCAAGATTTACTTTATATGTCCACCCACTTTTATTTCAGCCATTGTAAAGGGGGCCTTAAGAAATACAAGATGAACGTGGAGAAATAGCCTCTTATTTCCAGGGGGGAAAGGGGGTGACCACTGGAGTCCAACGTCATCATGGTAAAGCATGCCAAGAAAAATTCCACAAAAACATCTAGGCAGCAATAAACATGATCTTATCTCACTCCGGCAACCGAGAAAGAGGCTGGCAATGCTAAATCACAGAAATAATGTGAAGTCGAAAAGAAAAAGACAACTGTGGACAAAATAAGAGGGGAAAGTTTTATTAATTCTAAATATGCTTTCCCCGTTGGGTTTACACTAGCATTTGTCCTAATCGGTTCCAGATGTTCAGCCGTCCTGTAAGTAGCTACCTAGGAGAAAACAGTAGCTTGCCTCCTTTAAGTTAAAAGGGTGAAATCGTGGACCTAAGGGCTGATTTACAGTTTAGTTCAATCGGAGCCCATAGCACCAGGGTACAGAACGGCACTCGGTGGGCGAAGGTGAACCCGCCTGTTGGAAAAGGCTGGCGGCTCAAGAGTTAATGCCAACCTTTTCTTTGAATGCAGCCTTCTGTAGTAGCTAATGAAGGTAATGAAATATGACATGTAGTTTGGCCCTTGACCATCGAGCACAACCCCCACCCCTCTGTGCTGCGAACAAAGCCAAAACAGATGTAGCAACTTCTGTATGGTTTGGGGTTGACATCTGTTACACAGAGCGGGTCACCGAGCACATTCCCAGAACGTTCGCTTCTGACACACGCAGTATCATCTGAGAAGATGCTGCCTTTGTTTGTGATGTGGGGAGAGAAGGGAGGGACGCAGCCAGCCGACCGGGGGACTTGAGCTTCTACCAGCATTAAGCCAGATTCCCTTCCCAGTCTCTGCCCTGGTTCTGCACCATCCTACTGCTGGTTCTTTCTCCTCCTGACCCTCCAGGAAAGGGTAGGGGGGATCCTCTGGGAAAAATTAAGAGGCAGTTTGGCTTTGGGGGGGGGGGTGGAGACTTCCATAAATCTAGATTCTGCAGAAAAATCTCCCTGTACCTTTATTGCTGACTGATCTTTAAAGACTCAAAGAAAGGGACTGATACTCTGGGAGGGTTGGGATTCATACTTCTGAAAGTCACATATGTTGGTCACTTTAGACGACGAAAAGGCAGCAGCTGTCCCTTAGCAAGCAACATGAGCATTTCAGGTTTTCTCCCCAACATCAGTATCCGCGCCTTGTAGCTCCAAGCAAGTGGACGCGGCACAGATGAAAATGTACTTCTGGCCATGGCAAGCCCTCTGGTCCACGCTGCTGCTGTACTAATTACAGCTCTTGTGAATCTGGGGGTCTTCATTCCTGAAGGCCACTGGGCTATTTGACTGTGTGACACCCCTCCCCCACCTCCTCGGGATCTCACTCATGTGGTTTTCTTGAAATAATATTTCTTTCATCAAGTCTTGGCCTAATATAGTATCTATTATTTTTTCCCCCCAAAGCATCAGAAATTCCGCAAAGTTAGGGTAAAAAAAAGAAAAGGAAAAGGAGGAGGAATCTTGACAATTGATAGCCTGTTTCCAATGTGATTCATCATCCTCAGCAGAGACACTGACATGTGCCTTTTGAAAGGGGATACTGTACCTTTAACCTTGACTCGGAATGCATTCTTAATTTGGGATGCGAGCTGAGGTTCAAAAATGGATAGCCCTTGGGTGGTGGCTGGGGGGAGGGGTGTGGCTGGGCTTATTTATGAGGCGTGTGGAAAATTTTGACATCACATGCTACAGCCATTACTCACGTGTTACATGACACAAGATTGGCCCTTTTAATGCAGCAACATCACATAAAAAAATTGATTTTGTCCTCTGACAGCAGGTTGGTCCTCTATGGCTCACCCACCTCCCTCTGAAATATAATCTTTTTAGGTTAAAGGCCACAGGAAAGTGATTCGACTAGAACTGGACTACAGCCTTCCCCAGACCCCGGAAAGCTGGGGAGAAACGCTTGCTTCTAAGATGCACTTTAGCCCAGCCCTTTGTCCACTCACGTGGACACAAACAGCTAATGAGATGCCTGATAAGCATCAGACCCACAGAGTCAAAGAGACCAGCACCTGTAGGTGGGACAGTCTTTTATTCAAAGCACTCTTGTCACCAAGATTTTATTTTATGACCATGAGATCATGGTGAGGAGGGGGGGATAGGGACCCACTTTGTCGATGAGACAAATAAAGCCCTCCAATAGCAGCCTGTCCAAGGTCACACACACACACAAATAGCTAAGACTCAACCCGAGTCTTGTGACTCAACAGCCTCTCACCTTCTCTATTTGGCTAATTATTGTATACTTTCTATGTACCAAGTAGAAGCCTGTTCATTAGGTGCTTGTCTCACTGAAAAATCATTTACATATTGCCTAGAATCTCGGTGATCCTACATCCCAGATCCAAACCTTGTGATTTTCATGTTGGGATAATGCCTTGTGCAAAAATTCTCAGAGTTCAATTGTAAACCAAAAATTGGAGGATGCCTCTGTGCTTTTCATCATTAAAAGGTCCACCCAGGATGTGAAACTGCTACTTCCCTTGCTATTCATAAACTCTCAGGACTGACTGGCTACATTTTTATGTGCAACAAAACACTGGGCTCCTGAAGCACAAGTCAATGACTGGAGTAGCCACCGGCTGAAGGAAATGCAGACTCAAGGCTGCAGGATTTGGGCATCCTGAGCTGCCACCCAAGAGACAGCAGGAACAGGGCAAAGTCACAGGCTCTGACCGAGGTGATGATTCTAGGAGGAAGGTCAGATGTCCTGAGCATCTGGCTTTGATACGCATGCCAAGAAAACTCTATCCGGAGCCCAAAAACAATTCCCATGGCTTTGCTTTGTCTGGAAGTCTATGCCTTCAATAGAGTCAATTCATTCTCTTCGTTTAGAGGACCCATCTGTGAACGTAGCCAGGACAGGATGCCTGACAGCTTACACTGCCACATTCAGGGCTAAGATCTGAGACACAACCTCTAGCAAGTTGCAAAACCAGAGTCAGGCTTCGCTGGTTTTCAATGAGCATGGAAATGCAGGCTTGGTTGGTAAGCAGTGACAGGAATCGAATCATTTTACTTTATTAAAAACCTGGTCATGCCCAGGAAGGGTGGCACAAACATACAAGGTGTCCTATAAGATCTTAAAGAGCAGAGATCGCAGGCACTTCTGAGTCTCCTGAACATGCTGTTCCCTGCTTTGATACTGATCACGCATTCCTTAACTATCCTAGAACTGCATCAGGAATTTTATTTTTTTGTCAACAAATGTTAGAGTATGAGTTAAGAGGTGCTTCGAAGCATGACTGAAATACACTTCGACCTGGAGACGGGGCTGATCTGGGTGACCTCTCCTGCTTCCTAACAGGTTTTGCCTTGTGCTGCTGATATAAGTTGCATTTTATGAATTTGACAATATTTTAATGTTTTCCATCTACAAAACCAGCAGACCCACAGGGTTCGACCCAATTCGTCTGAGTTTGCTAACGAGGTAACACACAACCCTGGTAAGAGTCACAGCAAAAGGGGATACTGCATAGCAAGGGTCATTATTTCCAGTAGGATGACTTGTTATATAATGTCACGAACACATTATATAACAGATATCTAATTTTATTTTGCTTCCAAATGCAAAACATAGCAATGTACATGCTCAGGAAAAAATTAATAAAAAATAGCATATTACCCAAACCATTAAATCTCTTGCATAGATACGTCAATTCAGGGATGAGGATGATATCTAAGACAGATGCCAAGAGACTCAAAGTATCAAGTCACCAAAACTCTAAATGCTCTGACCATATGGGGAAAAAAATGTTGCTGGTAGCAAAGAAATTAACTAATTTCATCATATTCTCAATGGTCATTCTTGCAGCCCGTCATCCAAGGAAAATAGCCCAGGCGGTGGAAAATAACAGTTTTCCAATAAGAAAGACCAACCACAGCTTTGTAGTTTTCATTTCAGAAAGAGTACACATGTCACATGGGAAGAGATGCTGGCGGGCTCTAGAAATCGCCCAATGCCATTGAAAGGAGGTGAGGACCTGACGGAGCTATAAGCTTTAGAGGGACTCAGAAAAACTGTGGTCGCCTCCACATATCCTAGTAATTGGAGTGCAAGGGAGGGCATCAGCAGGTCAAGGTCAGCCAGAGGTCATGGTGCCTCTGCTGATGGGATCCATAATGGTGCAGATAATGCATGCTTCGGGGAAAGAATGGGAGAAACTACCTACTGAGAGAGCAAATGGGACCAAAAACTGGCTCATGGCTTGTTCATGAAATCCTGCGGATAAAGCAATTTTAACCCCTGCCTTGCTGACGCTGTAACAAATCCTTCATCTATGTGCCAAAATGTTTCCAGGTTGAGAAAATGTAATGTGGAAAGAAATACAACAGGGCCATTTGTTACCCCCAAGTTGTAACAGCCAAGGGAGAGAGAATTGGTCCAAAATTTAAGTGTACCAAGTCACACGTTTAAAGAGGCCCGATGACCTGCTCCTACAAGGCCACAGCCTTCATGAACAGTATTTCTGCATCTCCTGAAGAAAGAAATGGATAGGGATCCCTGGGCCCACCAGGGGCTGATGGATGAATGTTTAGTGCTGTCAAAAAGCAAAATGTGAGTTCCTCAGTGTTCAAGGCCCAGGGAAGCCACTGGAAATTATACATCTGTGATGGTCAGAGAAGGGTTGAAATATTCTAGTTCTTATTCACTGAATTACAATGAAACTCAGAAGCCAATGAGCACAGAGGCAGGAACTGGCACAGAATTGGATTTATACTGATGTGGTAAAGAATGGGGTAGGTCCGGAAGGAGAAGCCTGTACTGCATCCTTGACCTTCAGTTTCTTCATCTGAAGATTAGGATAATATGACAGTGTGGGGAATATAAAATATGCTCATGTATAGGGAAAAATCAGAAAACTTTCACCGACTGTGAGCTACTATAGTTACTAATGTTGTTATAGTACAAGGTATTCATGTTGTTATCACTACTACAGTGTTCAGACCAACTGTCCATTCCAGACTGGGTTCTTTTGTTTGTTGTGTTTTGCTGTTTATTTATGTAACAGATGGAAAGAAATAGTCTCAGCTGGCACTGCAATTCCTCTTCAGGAGGGAACCACCTTACCTTTGGTAAGATGGGCCAGGGGGACATGAGAGCTTAAAGGTCGGAAGGAACGAAGGTGATAGTGAAGCTGAAATGCACTTGAAACAGATTGGAACTGGGTAGAAGGAGCACATAAGAAGAAATACGAGAGAACAGACATCCCTAATGGGGACCTTAGTATAAAAGGTGCCAATTAGTGATCTCTACATTCTCCCATCTTCCTGAAACTTCAGTAAACTCTTCCCACAGGAACGCACACAGAGCATACACACACCCCTTGAGTATGGGGTCTGTCTTAGGAAATTCAGAAAGCCGGCTGAGCTCCTTAGCTACAATGAGCACCCCAGACACAGAAGGACCTCAGACTTAGCTCCAAGATAAGCTGATTTAGCAGAAGCGGAATCGTGGTGGTCAGAGGTCACCACAGGATGCTCAAGTCCTTTGGAAGTCTGTTGGCGCAGTAAGACAGGCATTGCAGGTTCACAGGACATGTTTGGAGGGGGAGGGGGTTGGCCATTTTATCTAGAGATTTTTCAGATGCTAAAAATCCTGTCAGATGCCTCAGTTACACATTCTTTGAGCTTCTCAAATAGTCTGCTCATATTAAGTCATCAGAAGCACACTCCTACAATGCAGTAAACTCTTCCTATGTTGAAAGGGCCCCAAAAGAAGTTCTCCCAAACACCAAGTGTTTTGAAAGCTTTACCTGAATCTGATGGCTCTTTTCCGAATTTGTGGTAGAGCATAAAAGCAAGCCCTGACTCTAGCCCTGTGATGACCCTGTGCTACCCCAGAGGCACCAACCATGTGAGAACTGAATGCTTTTCTTATACGAATCCTGAACTTGGCAATCCTAACATACATGTCTGTCAGACCCTCAGTTTCTTTTTCTATAACATGGCAATGATTATAGCTAACTCAAAGGGCTAATATGATGGCTAAATGAGTAAAATCTATAAACGAGTTTCTAGAAATGGCAAGATACTGTGCACATTATTATTTACAAAGCCATAGAAGAATGCCCACATGGGCCCCTCATGTGAAACAAGCATCAGGCATTTAGGATGTAGCTACAAAGCATCCACATAGAGGAACTGGAATTGGGCAGGTTTCTTTACCCTTCTCCTTTGGGCATCAATCTCACCCTCAAAGGTACCAAAGGGAGAAGAGGGGTACATTTGGCTTCAGAATTTGATACCAAGGCTTCTTGGGAACACCACATCTAGGATTGCCCTTGACACAGCAAAGATTCCACCCAAGGCTTCCCACAGGGAGAAAACAGCCTTCTCCCCCACTTTCTCTCTAGGAGAAGAGAGATGCAGAAACTCAGCTCAATTTGGGCCATGTTCTGCCTTGAAACCTCCTAAAAGGATGAGGAAATGGGGAAGGATAAACCCCAAAGGTGATCTTCTGTCTCCAGGTTTGGAAACTGTTTCCGGCTAAGCCATGAAGGATGTGGGAGACAAAGAATTTCATTTTCCTATTTACAATAATCCAAAGTCCCAATATCGATTTTTGTCCATCAATACCCCCCCTCCACACACACACACACCCCTGAATAACAAACAACAATAACAGTGCAGGCAGGCAGCCTTGCTGGGGGCCTAGCGCAGCCTCACAAGCCACATGAACATATTTATTAGGGGCTGCGATCCTGGTGCAAGTGTGCCCTTTGTTGGCCCGTAAATAGTCATTGTGATTTATGGTCTGCTTTTCTTCCCCTCCTTTTCTTCTTTCCCTCTGTTCTGAAGCCCATCCACAAATTCTACTCATGCCAGTTTAAATCAAAATAATGAAACCTCAGGGTTCTCCAAGGCTGGAGCTCCTGCTGCGTCCTCAGCTGGCTTCTCTGTCCAACAGCACCTCTACCACATCATCCTCTGAGGTGCCTGGCTCAAGCTGCCCCCTGATTCGGGACCCGGAGCCCTGTGGCATCTTCTGGGCTGAAATTCATCATACATCTATCTACAGAAGAGAAAAACCTGCCCTCCTGTGTGAGAGCTGCCCACTGGGAAGGGACACTGTGCTTTCTGACAGTTTCTGCCACGTTGCCTGTATAAAAGGCCTGCCAGCTAGGGGGTCTCCGGTCTTCAACCACTTGCCAGGCCTGGTAGTTACAGACCCAGAGCTTCTCCCTCGGAGCCCCATGACTACAACCGCCTAATAACGAGGGAAAACCAACAGCAGGGGCACTGCCTGCCAATGAATGTGACCACTTAGATGCTAATAAAAGAGGAGCTGGAACAAGCCGTACCAGGTGCCTTTTATTTGTACTTAGATTCAATTATATGGCACATGTTCTTGGTGGAATTGTTAAAAAGGGCTTTGTTTATTTTCATCGAGCTGCATCTTGTATCCTCGCTGGTGAAACAAAATCTTAGTCACCGATACAGCTTCTACCTTGGGGACCTTGACAATTCAAACTGGTTCAACACAAGTCCACAGACATTTACTGAGCCCCTAAACTAGGGAAGAGCCAAGGAATAAATAAGACAATATAATCCCCCTGAGGTGAGAGGCAATCTCCCTGTAAGTGCTGGTCCCTTCAAAGAGCTACCTGTATCATCCAGGAGGGGACATGAGGCTAGATTGGAAAAGCAGGACACAAGGGCTAATTCTCCTTTCGTTCCAGACAGATCACTTTGTTTCCCTGTGTTTCCTCTGGCACAGCCATGGATCATCGTCCTGCACTAAACTGTGGCTCTGAATTTCCTTTTTGAACTCCCGAAGTGCCCAGCATCCCACCAATAGAGTGTTCATATGCTGATGGGTCTACATGACCCTGATGCAAATGTTGTCACGTAGTGTTTGTGGCTGTCATAAATCCACAAAGACTCAGCATACGGCCATATACCATGAGACTTGACCTTGTGCATGGGACTTCTCTTGGACTTAGTTTTCCTGCCCGAGATTCCTTGCAGCAGTACCATTCTGGCTTTCCCTAATAGCTTAGTCAAAAGGCAGACAGGGAACCGTGTAGGAGAATCCACACATGTGTGTCTAGCCTTGCCATTAGACAAAGAGCTCACCTAAAAGCATGCATCCCTCTGAAGTCACCCTTGTTTATGAAGGACATTACATTAGTTCTGTCAAGGGGAACAAATGAATCAATTACTGTGGTGGTGTGCTCAAGTTCTCCAAGCCCAGGACTGCAGAAACTATGCCTTAAAAATATGTTAGATGCAAAACACATGGCGTGTTTTAATTAAATTGATTCTTTATAAAACCCAACTCCCAGGATGATGGGACCACACTGCCAGAGGCATTAGGCAATTCTAATGACCCCTTCAGGAAAGAGGGCCAAAGAGGACACAAAACCAAAGAACGCAATCAGAGACGCAATTCCATGGGGGAAGGAGTAGTGAGCGCGCCCTCTGCCAACTCCAGATACCTTGCTATAGACGTCTCCCAGTTTGAGAAATGGCCTAGACAGTTGAGGAACTGCTAAATCACCTTTTGATGACCACAACTTTCAATAGTCTCATTTTGTGGTTGAGAGAATGCCAAAATTTGTCTAGCAGAAGTATGCCAGATGTTTATGATAGGACCCAAGATAAAGGGCCAGCAAGTAAACATACATTAAAATGTAGAAAAAGAGAAGGAAAAGACTGATTCAGGAAGTACCTCTATCTTAGCTACACTATAGTACCAGACCCCAAAATGTGCCATTGCATCACACATGAACATGATTCTCTGCCCCAAAGTCTCTGGCTTATCATATTTTGGAGGGGTTGAAGATGAATATTTAGCAGGTATAGATGATAATGCATCTTGTGTTCTTGAAGTGAGTTATCATCAGAGAATTACTCTTTCTATTATGCAAAGAACTTCAACAAATCGCGAAGGGGAAAAAAAACAGACAATCCACTAGAAAAATAGTCAGAAGGATGTGAGTAGAGATTTATACAAGAAGAAATGCAAAGAGCCAATATGTGTGTAACACACCAGGGACTGGCAGGTGAACGCAACCAAAGCTACAGTGAAGTACTGCTGCCGTGTGTCAAAGTTGTCGTTTTGGGCAAAACTTCAAAAATGATGACATTCAGTGCTGGGGATCGGGTTAAGGACAAAAGGACACACATTTACTGCTAAGAAAACAGCAATTGCCACAAGATGTATTGAAGGTCATCAAGCTGTGCTCATTAAAGATTAAAAATCCCTTTACCCTTTGACATCATAATCACATTTATCAATCTACTGAACAGAAGAGAAATAAAAAACATTAACATAAGAATATAGGTAATGGATGGTTATTTTAAAACTTGAATATTATATTTTTAAAAAATCTTGATTCACCTAATACCTATGAATAAGGGACTGTGGGTCTACATTTTGTTATATTTCCTTCATAGGAAACAATGAACTTATTAAAAAGAACAAGGCCTGAAAAGGTGTTCTTTATGCACATTAGTAGTTTTGAAAAGCACATTTCAGAGTTATGTTTGTCCTTCGATCTCAGTTTTGTAAAGCAAAGTAAACATCTTCTGAGTGTGTGCGTGCACATGCGTGTGAACAAAGAGAATGGTATAGAAAGATTTCCATCAAATTACTGGAAACAAATATCAAGTGGTGCCAGGAATGAGGAGGAAGGACCGAACATGAGCTACTTTTGCTTTGCACATATTTACAGACCTCAGTTTTTTCCCGACTTACTGTTTTATGATATCCTGATTATAGCAACAATAAAAATGTTAAAGCAAGCACAGAACAAAACAAAACTGAAGCACAGTTAGTTCTAGCAGCTTTACCGTAAGGATCCACAATGGTGAACCACCCAGGACCGGGCCTACAGTCCAGGCAAGTTCCACTCACATAGCTGATTCTCGGGAAATGTTTGTTGAATGAATGAATGTTAAACATCAAAAGCATTTATTAAACATGCTTGAGAGAAGATACAATGTTCAGGGTCCCAGGAAAGCTTTATCCTCATACTTCTCTTCTCTAGCCTTTAAAAAAACAACCCTTTAGTATCTGGAAAATTATTTGATATAATTTACAACCCTCTGAGGCCCATTAGAAGCTTCTAGCATCATGGCAAATGTGAGTCTCTTATTGAAAAATATGTGGGTCTTGTACAAAGCCCAGTCTCACTTGGGGAAAATGCAGCTGCTTCTATTTCATTTGGGGTGAAAGACGAAAAGCTCTGCCTTCCTGACAATGAGAACGTGACTGGAAGATCACGTTGCATGGTTCTCTAAACACCAGGAGATCTTACGTGGCCAAAGCACTAGACACACAAAGATCCGTATATTACATAATTATTTGGGGCTTCAGTTTTAAGCAAGCAAGTGTGCTGCTATCAGTGTATTATCTGCTGCTTCTCTAATATGACTTGAGAAAGCACTCTGACCAAAGCTTGACCCTTATACCTGCCAAACTCATATAGAAATCTCTCTTCATATAGTGTGTGCACATTTCTATACCTATCTATCACGTTATCAATATTTCCAATTTCCAGAAAGCAGGAACTTGCTCTCATCTTAGCACGTGGGAGACCTCTCTCAATCACCATTGACTGGATGGATGACTGAATGGGCAGATGGGTGAAAATTGCTCACTATTCATTCATAGATGCTGCAAAGGTATCAGGCAGTTATGTGTACAGGGCTCTGCTCCAGCGATCTGATGCAGCAAAGAGCGAAGGAGTCAGAGTCCCTGTCCTCATGAAGCTTATATTCTAGCGGGGGTGGGGGGTAGACACAGTGCCCCAATAGATGATGCATGGTAAGATTCCCTTTGTGTGGCCTATGAAGAAAAGCAATAGAGAGTACGGAGGCAGACAGTGACAGGGGTGCTTTTTAGCTTGGGTGGTCAGAGAAGATGACATTTGATATGAGACTTGAATGAAATGAGGGGGCCATTCAGCCATGTAGACATTCAGAATAAAACTGTCCAGACAGACCCCTGTTTGCAACTGCAAAGGCCCTGAGAGAGGAACATGGTTGGCAGGTTTGAGGAACAGCCAAGAGGTCAATATGGCCTCAGTAGAGACAGCCAGGACAAGTTCTGAGGAGTCCTAAGGCCATGGCTCTAGTTTGGCTCAGTATACATGTGACTTCAGGGGCAATCCAGATCAAAGAAGAGTGGACTTCTTGCAGAAGCATGGTCAGGTTTTCACAGGAAGGGCTGGCTGAGGGGCAGGGTGAGGCAGGGACTATAACACTGTTTGGTGGGAGGTAAGGTAGGTAAGAGGAGCACCACTGTGACGTCCTTTGCCATACTCTCAAGGCCTCTCCACTGCTGCCTGGAACATTTCTAGCCTTGCCTGTTGGCTGTTTTCCTCTTTTACCACATCTTAACCTCCGTGCAAAATGCTATGCCTTTTAAAAACTGGTGAAAGACGCCACTTTGGGGGAATGAGATCAAGTGGGGCCTGTGCTACCGGTCCTCCTCCTCAGTCCCCTCCAACTCTGGCATAGCCCTGATCCTCTGTAAGGATTTATTGGCTCTGGACTAGAGGAATCCATCATCCTGTCAGCAGAGCTGAGTCCAGTCCCAGCACATGGCAGTGTTCCACGCGATTCCACCCACCAGGCTGAGGGCGGAGAACGGAGAAAACGTCACTGAGCTTCTGGTCTAGAAGAGGATTGCACATGAGCAAAGGAACTATTACTAAGCATAGCTAACACAGGAACGTTCTAATGGGTACAAATAAGCACTGTGAATTTAGAAAGGATGGCCCCATCCAGCTGGGCTCCTCCAGGTCAGGCAGCAGGGACAGATGACATGTGAGAAGTCACCTGGAAAGCCAGCTGGTGTGCATGCTCCATCGTCCATGACTGTAAAACCCTGCCCTGCCCTAATGTGGCAGGTCACTGACCGCCAGTACCTTGTAATGTTTCCCTCCTTCCTTTCTTCCTTTTTCAGCCCAAGACCATTCAAATCCATTTATGTCCAAATTTAGGAAAACTCTAGATATATATTTTGGAAACAGGTATATACATGAAGTGAACTGCACCCATATAATCCATTAAATGATGCTAAAGATTACCTATTTCCTAAAGGGAAATACCATCTACCTAACCGTCCACTGGGGGTTCTGATGGCTTGGTTTCTTTCCAACATGCCTTTGAGGAAGCACTACTCTAGACACTGAGCCAGATTACACATGTCATTTCATTTAGTTTAATCTGCCCAGAAATCCCGATGAATTTAGTATATTATTTCAGCCATTTTACAATCCAGGATGATAGCTCGCTCCAAGTCTCCCAGATAAAAGTGGAGAATCCAGGGTTCAAAGCCAGGGTTGAGCACACATGCTCAGGAACTCACCCTTGGAAATCCCAACTCTCAATATCGACACTTCTTTTGGGGGCTGGAAGAGATGGGCACCCCAAAAACAACCCAGTTTCCTTCTCTAGAGCATGTCATGATGAAAATTTTCAAAGAAGATTGGGAAAACATGGTAATGACCAAATCTTTGGATCACGAGAATGTTTTGTCTGAATCAAAACAACTCTGGGAAAATAATGGAGGGCTGAATATCATAGGGAAACCTATTGAATTTCACTCACCCCAGTGACAGTGGCTGAGATTCTCCTTTTATTGCTATTATTATTGTTGTTGGTGATGATGTCGAATAAGTTTAAACCTCAGAAAGAAGTAGCATACATTAAGAAGCTAGTCCATAGATTGTAAAAGTGAGGACCTTTTACATCTTATGTTCCATGTGAAGGAAAGACAGATGGACAGACAAATGGACAGGTGGATAAAAAGCAAAGCAAAGCAGATAGATATACCCAGCATGAAAGAACCTAACCTACTGCTTTTCAAACAATTTAATTGATTTAATCAATGTCATCTAATCAGTGTCAGTTGAATGGAACTGAAAGGAACAAATCTGAAGGTAGCAGACAGGGTGGGAGGATCTCAGGTAAGAGATATAAGAAGAGCTTGAAGAAGATGCCCTGGTTTATGTGACATGCCCCCACATCAGCATGTGAGCTTAGGAGGGAGGGAACGGATGCACTAGCTCGGGTCTCCAGGGAGCCAGAGAAATAGCTTAGACCAGAAAGAAGAATTAAGAAGTAGAAGTGAGCATATAGCTTTCAAAGTGCATAACCCACAAGGGTAACAGCTCAGTGTTCTAAGCAGCTGTGGAATAGAACCTGCTGGAAAAGGAAGAGAGACCTGAGAATATCCACATGTCCAGCTACTCTCTATAGAAGCAGGACTTGTTAACCGTCATCTAATGATACAGTGTCAGATTTTACTCTATCATATGTTTAGAAATCTCAGGTTGTTTTTGTTTTGTTTGGAACTGGGGGTTGAACCCTGGGGCACCTAATCACTGAGCCACATGTACAGCCCTTTTTAATATTTTATTTTGAGACAGGGTCTCCATAAGCTGCACAGGGCCTCCGCTAAGTTGCTGAGGCTGACCTTGAACTTGCGATCCTTCTGCCTCAGCCTCCTGACGGCTGGGACTATAGGTGTGGGCCACCTTTCCTGGCTGTTTGTTTTTTTAATGCATCTGTAGCAAGGAATAAGCCCAGTGTTTCCCAAAGAGCCAGGGAATGCTGACAAGATGGGTGGAGGAACCAGATGGCAGGCTCCTGCTCTCCCCTGCTGTTGGAGTGGAGGTGACCTGCCACAGTTCCCAGGAGGAATTAAAAGGTCTCCTTCAGACTCTTCCTGAGACTTCCCGTCTTTCCATGACAAGCATCAACAGAGTGGCGATGCAGGTCAGCTGTGTGGAGCAGCGTGCATGGTAATGGGACTATCCCCCCCCAACACACGCAGCCAAAAATGCTCCTGACCCACACAGGTTCCACTACCGGAAGGGGAGGTCTCTGCCCCTTTCTTGGTGGGGAATGGGTGGCCTGGTCTGCAGGTTCATTCATGGAGATATGTGCCCCCTCACCTGAGGGGCTCCCTCACCTACTCAGATGCTCAGAAACCCAACTCCATGCTGTCATGGGTTTCTGAACGCAGCTCCACATGGTACTTACTGTCTGCTTCACAGGGCGTCTTCTCACTGAAGCTACTTCATCATTTAAATTATTAACAGTGGAAGTGCATTTACTGGAGAGTCAGTGAACTACAGGGTCTTAGAGAGGGCAGGAAAGTACAAAGACAATTTCATCTGTCTTGTGTGAATCACCCTAAGCAGTCTAAGGTTGCTGAACATGCACGGGAGGAATGGAGATGTCACAGTGAGTCTCTCTTTGGGTTCCTGTCACCAAAAACAATAACAATTGCCTCCCTAACCTCACCTATAGCTTTTAGCAATCATTACACCATCGAAATTCTATTTACCCTGGCCAATGTGCCCACACTACGCAGTTTTCCCTGTTGCTCAGTCTCCCTCCCATGTGGACTTTGTATTGCTCTTCTTAGCAGCAGTTCAAGGATTTTCATGCAATCTGCACACTACAATGTCTGGCTCTTCATCCTTTGCAACAAAGCAAAAAGCAAATCTAGAAAGCCCAGGTTGGCTATGTACATTTTGGTCACTTGCTCTGATTGTTGGACCTGGACTGAGACTTTGTATCTGTATTTTCTAGTTAGACCTAAACCATGTTGGCACCATCTCCTTCACTACTTACCCTGCTGCTCCTGAACAGAGAGTTAAATCATTGCTCTAACCCAGCCCTGCAAACATGAAGCAGAACAGCTCCGTCTGACCATCTCCTGCCATTCTGAGTTGAGGGAGGTATGCTCGGGATGGAACCCACGCCCTTGCACGTACTGGGCACATGTTGCACCACGCTGACACACCCCAGCCCATCGAGCCATTTCTAATAACTCACACTGTGGCTCAGTCTTCAAAATAGTGGGGTCCCCCATGGGACATTTTCAGGAAGGATCAAAAGTTTTCCATTTGCACGGAAAGTTTACAAATACACATTTTAAAAGGCATTTTTGAAATTTTTATTTATTTATCTATTCTAATTAAGTATATATGACAGCAGAATGCATTTTCATTCATTGTACACAAATGCAGCACAACTTTTCATCGCTCTGGTTGCACACGATGTAGCATTGCACCATATGTGCAGTCATATATGTACCTAGGGTAATGTCGTCCATCTCATTCCAACATCTTTCCTACCCTCATACCCCCTTCCCCTGCCATCCCTCCCCTGTGCCCAATCAAAGATCCTCCATTCTTTCCATGCCATGCCCCCAAAGGCTCTTTAATAAGACATGTAACAAAGTTTTCAATTACTTGGTTATCAAGCTAGATAACAGTCAAGGTCCTTAAACCCAATGATTTCTTCTGAGTTGCATTTCTCAGTTCCTCACTCTCTTGCTGAATTACTACAGACAACAATGAGAGCTAAAGGTTTTAGTGCATTTTATAAAGAGTTTACTCAGTACTTTCACATTTGCTATCCTATTTGAGCTTTGCTACAACTCTTGGAATTACAGTATTATTATTCCTGTGACAAAAGAAATGAAAGTTCAGAGGTTAAAGGACTTAGCCAGGGTTGTTCTACTAGAAAACATGGAAGAGCTCAAATATAAACAGTGAGGGAAGTCTCATTAAGTCTAGACTAGTCATGAGGTCTTGAGTAAATCACTTGCCATTATGAGCATCTGTCTTAAACTGTAAATAGGGTTAATTTGATGACTTCCAGAGTCTTTCAAAGCCCCCTAAATTCTATGATCCCATAATCTTAAATGCTTCTTTTCTTTTGGCCTCGTATCTCCATCCAAAAATAAGGGGATAATACAAACTATCTAGGAGAACTGAGATTAAAAAAATAATCTCTGTGGCACAGATTTAGGTTTACTCAAAAATACAAATACACCAAATGTGAAAAACCATTTTGTGAAACGAAGCTCAGCACGTAGACACCTAATATCCCCACTGCAGTGTGAAAGCACTAATACCTGCAACCTCTGGTGACATCTCTGTCTCTTTGACATGATGAAAAACAATCCAAAGTGTGTTTTTAACTTAGTTATTTTAGACCATGTACAGCTCTCACCTCCTGACCTGGACACCTGAGTCTACCTTGTACAAGGCTCCATCAGCCTTTAGTCAGTCTGGGATCACAAGTGACATGGACAGCCCAAATTCCCCAGGGCACAAAAAGCCATAGTGAGCAGCTCACACCCACCAAATCATCAATGTTAATCTCGGGTCCCATCCCTTTGTAATAAGCAGATGACCACCCACTTCACAAGATTTCCTTCATTCTTCTGTGATGAGCTCTTCTGGGACGTCAGCAGCCTATCACCAGCTGGGGAGTCAAGCCCAATTTCCAAGCCTCACTTGGCTCTGAACTTGGACATCTCTAGTTAAGTATTTCTAGGGGTCAGAACTGTGCAGACCTGTGCATTTGAGCTGTGTCCTGGCAACCGTTCGATCATCACTATTTGTAAAGAAACTGAGGCAAAAAGAGATTAAAAGAACCTACCCAAGGAACCATAGTTTGTGAGTGGTGGAGTCCAGGACTTGAACCCTGACAGGCTGATTCTGAAGTCCACTGTGGTCTTCATCAGCATGCTGCTACCCACTCATCCACTAACCAGGGCAGTGCAGAGACCTGCAAAGGATGAGCTGTCTAGGTGCTGAGTTCTCCATCACTGGATCATCCAAGCATAGGCTGGGCCTCCATGTAGCTTCCAACTCTAAGATCTTATGCTATAAACCTGTCTTTGAAGCCCTCCCACTTCCACATTGGATGCTCTTCTATCTGCTTACAGCACCCTTCCTCTCTCCTCCTACCTTCATGAATAGCTTCCTTTCCAGGCAAGTGCTCTACCACTAAGCTACACCCCGACTCCACACTGTACTTCTGCTACAGCATTCACATTGTACTGCAGCAAGTTGGGTTCGTTCTGCTCTAGAAAGTCATGCAAACTTGCTGTGTTCCCCGAATCCTGATCACATGCATGTTGGACTGAGGAGTTATAATGTCATAATAAACAGACCAAGCAGGGACCTCCACTTTGCCACAGTCTTCACCCGACTGCCTCATCCCTACCAGATCACACAGCTACACCACCTGCTTGTTCCCTGATGGAACTTGAGGTTTAAAACTCTCTAAGAACTATCCCTTTCCCAATATAGACTATGTGATATTCACATTAATATCCTCCATGCAACCTAGCACAACACCAGAAAAGCAGCTTAAGAGATGTCTGATGAATGAACACACGAATGAACAAATGCACACACGAAGATGGCCAGACAGCCTAAGGATCTAACGGGCACGAAGGGCAGATAAGGTGGCAGCTCACTGGGGAAACTCCCAACATGGAAGCAGCCTTATTCTCCTTATGCCTAATTTCATTTATAGATCAGAAATGAAAATACTTACTTCTCAGTAGGGACTCACACAGAATAAGCAGGCAATGTTTTAAAACTGTTTTGCACTAAATGGTGATATGAGTTCTACGGTACATGCTCCGCCCTGGGTCTCCAATGAACCCACTTTGAATAGAGCCAGCAAACGAAACACCAAAATGTATCCAGTCTCTCCTTCTGAGTCTGCCAACATCCAGTTACCAAATCTCTGTTGCTGTTTCTCCCTCACCCTGCTCCTTCCTCGGACTCTGTCATCTCTACCTCTACCTCTCTAATTTGAAGGTGGGAGGTGAGATACCTTGCTGAGCCAGAATGTCCCCCACTGGAAGGACTGCAATGGCAGAGCAGCCAGGTGGCTATTCCTAGGGGACAGTGACCAGGAGTACAACTCTCTCCATGCTAATCCTGTCCTCTTTCTTGATCTGGAAATTGGCTGCATAGGTACAGATCAATGGATCTGTGCACTTCCTCTCCGTGTGCTTTTCTGTATCTGTATTTCAATAAGACTATAAAAGCAGGGGGTGGGGAGGTCTCAGGTCATGCTGCTGCCCAACCATCAGTGGGTGTTCCACTCCTTCCCTACCTCTGCAAAACCCAGAGACTTTTTCTCATTCATTTTGGGACTTTTACCAACCATAATCTCTTTGAGCCGACTCCTTGCAAGCCCATGGCACGACAGGCATTCATTAGACAGCAATGGTTCTGTGCTGAATGGCAAGCAGGCCTTGCTAGCTCTGCCCGGGGTTAAGCCCAACTCCCTCCCTTTTCCTGTCCTCCAGGCCCAATAATTCCTGTGCTAGTCAAGGACTCCTTCCCAGCGCAAAGGCACAGATCATGGCTATCAGCTGGGTCCCTTGGCAGCTCAGCTCCAGGCAAGATTTGTTCCTTGTTTGTCAGGAGCTTTGGTTTTAATTTGTAATGTTTGCTTAATCTACTATTAGTTGGGCTGAATTTAATTTAACTCATTGTAGCAATTCATTTCTTTCAATCTCCCATTATTGGGTATCACTCTTAAGTTGTAAGTGATTTTGCTTTCTCTAGTCATCATGTTGGAGTCTGTTGGCCCAGTTATTCCTCTTTACGAGCAACATCTGCAATTAAAAATATACATAATTACAGGGAGAACAGAGTGATGGGAACACGGAATGGCATCCGTACCCTTGATTTTTTTTTCCATTAGCTTCTATATTTTAAATGAAATCAGACAAACTGATAATAAGGAGATACGTCAACTGCCATATGGAGAAATAAAAAGTAGCCACAGAGACCCTCTTTCTTACTCTAAGATCATAAAATCAAAACCAAGAGCATGGCAATTATTTTTTTTAAATTCAATTAAGAAACAATGAACACCTCTAACATGACTTACACCCAGTAAGATCTTTGGATGGTTCTAACTAGTCTGGATTTAATGCAGGAGTAACCTTGGGGTCTTCATGATTAAATTAAAAAAAGTTGCCCGCAGACGACTCATGATAAAGATGGATTTCTATACAAATCTTAATGTATACAATGTTTTTCATACAAAGCTTAATACCATCTGTTTTGACTTGCCCGAGTTTGCTTCTGCAGAGTACAGCCTGCATGCCAAACACTGAAACATGAGGATTCATCATGCTGCAATCAATTCAGCTTACCCTGAAATCTCTGAAGAGTTGTTTTTTTTTTAAATCACTAGACTTAAAAGTAGGATGAAAATCACCAATTTCAGGGACCCATCTCTTAGTATAAGAGAATGCCAGAGAGAACATGGCATGTGGATGTAGACATGTGCCCAACACTTAGCCTGAAGCCTGGCTTAGAGTAAGCACTCAGTGAGGATTAGAATCATGAAAACAAGACTCACGATCCAGTATCATTATGTACAATGTCCCATCCAGTTTGGCTTTTTTTATTTCTATAGTACAACAAACTACCAGATTGTGTCTTTCCAAAGCTCACACTTGCAGATAGAGCAGGCATTCCCTCTGATCTTAGTATACTAGAATGCTTTCCAGCAGGGACCGCGGACTTCTGCAGCCAAACCCATCCTTAAGTGTAAACCGGAATGTAGCAACAGAAGCCCCCTGTGAGAGGTGTCCTCTGGAAAACCCTTAGAAATGGCCTTCAAACATCCAACCCACATGGGACATCTTTCAGCAAATTCTAACCATACCACACGTTGTGTCACTTGTGTGGAACTTACCCGGAAGAGCCTATAAAGACCCAGATCTCATCCAGTGTTCATTCATTTTCTAACTCTCAGTGAAACCAAGCTCAAAAAGACTGATAATTCCTCCAAGACACTAGGGTGACCTGACACGCATCAGGAGACTTGGGGAAAGCGGCCACTGGCCAAGTAACTCAAGAGTGTTCCCCTAGGCTTTTATAACTTATTATTTTTGTTTTCATCTACAAAAATAAAATGGTAGATAATGAGTTGGTCAGGAGAGACCTAGAATCTAGATGTAGGTAATCAGTGACAGCTCATGCTTACACAAACACACAAGACCTCAGGGTGTGTGTGTATGTGTGTGTGTGTGTGTGTGTGTGTGTGTATCATCTCCAAACACAGATTCATATATGAAATGGTAGGACTAGGTGATCTCTCTCAGCTCTGTTGACCTACACTGAAGTATCTGGCTGATATCTATTTGTACAGAAGGTAGTTCAAAACTGAATCACGGTGATGATAGAAACATAATTAATGCTTCATCTCTCTAAGAATCTAACTGTATGAAGCTAGCAAAACAAATTATATGAAAAAGAGTTGAATTTGCCATGTGCCATTGGGAGATGAGTTTGTTGCGTATCTAAGCCAAAGATCAGCAAACTAAACCCAGAGCCAAGCCAACCGCCTACCTTTGTAAATAAAGTTTTATCAGAATCAGCCACTCATTCCATATTGCACTGTCTGTGGATGCCTTTCATTGTACAATGTCAAGGTTGAGCAGATGTGACAGTTACTGTATGGCCCAGAGCACTGAAGATATTTATTATCTCTGTCCATGTGCCTGAAAAGTTACCAGCCCCTGTCTCTAAAAGAGACTTTGCAAAGGTGATTTTGAAGAAGAGATGAATCTTGAAGTTTGGGTAGGGACTTGATAGACACGAAGACTCTGCAAAAAGGGAGAAGGGATTGCTGAACAGATTTGGAACCAGGTAGATGGCTGAAGTAGAGAAGATGAAATGGATTAAGACTGAAGAACCATGGTCATCCAGACCAAGAAGACTGGACTTGATTCTTCAGACAGTCACCATGATTGAGGTTTCCAAGAAGCAAGGTGACAAAAGAAAGTGAGACTTAAAGAAACTCAGTCATGCAATCATCTGGGAATGGTTTGAGATTCTTGGCACAAGACACTGAAGCCTCAGCTGTCCCGAAACCAAGGGACTGGCCAGGATGTGAGTGAGGGAGACAGTAGCAAAGACTGAACAACACGGCTTGTGACTACTGAGTTTGGGGATGAGGAAGGAGGAGTCATCGAAGCTCCTCCAGGGCTTGGAACCCAGATGACCCCACAGCTGATGGCTTGCAATCGGCCCTGGGCATTGGCTCCTATCACTTCTGGAGCTGACAGCTATAGGCATGCCTGAAAGTTTCACGCTCTGAATCAAGTCCAGAGCACTTCAACAGGAGAGGGCCGGCGATTTCAGCCACTGCTCCCACCCCAATCAATGTAATGCATTGACTCCTTCGCTGCATTCCAGAGAGTAGCAGCAGTGCCTGCATCTCAAAGTTGCTCTGACAGGTCAATACCCTGTCATCGCTAATCCTGCGAACCTCAACAGACTCCTTTTTAAAGACTTCAAGTAAATAGGTGGCTATTATCATCTTTCGGGGGGAGTTTCTCTACTTATTCTCCTGTTCATGTTACAGACACCCGTTAACCGGGAGTCTCAAAATCACCGTTTTGACAGGCAGATTGTGAAGTTCAAGTCAATTCCTCATTTTCCTGCTCTGTCTGCCAGAGAGCTCTGACAGCTTTGGAACATCCATTCAGTTCCCCTGAAAACAGACAGGCTGGGTCCTCATGATGACTCCTGCCTTATGAGACATCCCCCCTCTGCCTGGCCACCGGCAGCCTCACCCATTGTAGGGAACTGGACACCATTCCGGAAAACCTTTTGCCCAGATTCTCATTAGGACTGCATTAGTCTGTAAACTGGGAGCAAGACGCCTAGTTCACCTCACTCTTACTTGATGTACTTGAAAGGTCTCGTGAATTTACGGCAGGATAATGTGGAGCCCAGCACCTATTTATGAGTTGATCATTTGTTCCGAACCCCCCTCAAAGTGCCGAAGGTTACCATTCAACCAGGGCCTGCACTAATGCCACTGGAAGGCCAACAAAGCCAAGTGGATGAAAGTTAAAAGCATTAATAAAAGTGTGACTTATAAATTACTTCATCTTTGTCACCCTTCTTGAAATGGGGTGAGAGAGGCCAGGGTAAATTTATTTTTTAAGTGCTTTCTGAGACCCGAACAGGTCAGGCTTGCAATGCTGGAGTCTATAAATCATTTTTTGCAGATCTGGGGGATGCTGCTGCATCATAACATTAACAAATATTGATTTATTTTATCATTTGCAACTGTTTATGGTACAACAGAGATCCTGCTGCACGCAAAGAAAGCAAATGCTTATTTAGGGGCAATGTAGCTAATTAACACCTCTTGTTGCCAGAGACTAAAAGGGAAATGGCAATGGGATTTCAGTTTATCCAGGAGTTCACGGCAAGGTGATATTTATCAGGTTATCTGATATTAACTCAGCCCCCGCCCCGATATCACACAGATGGAGGGATTTCGTGCTGTGCAATTTTAGGTACAAATGGCACCTACAAGAGGTCCTATCACCACCCACCAGCAGGATGGGGGTCCAGCCGAGGCTCCTACGAGGCTCGAACTAGCAAAGGGTCAGTGGGGGTTTCAGACCCTGGCAACTCTGCTAAACTTTATATCAAAGCATCAAAAAGGCAGACACCCACACTCTCAACCAGAGGTTCTAAAGAGCTTCATTTGGGGTCCCTGCGGGTGCAATAAAGGACAATTAATACACAATGCCTCGAGAAAAGGGAGAAAAATGCACACCCTGTTGGAAAGTCCTCATGGCTCTGCTGTTCTTTCTCCAACTGCACTCCAGATTTGTTTTCATACTTTAATTGCTTCCAATTTGGGTCTTTTCTTAACTGGCAACAAAGAGCTGGACTAATTATTCAGAGAAGTACAGGAAGCTCTAGACTTTCATCGAAATAAACAGAGGCAAAAACACACAAAAAAAAAATGACTAAGAAAACCTGTCTTTAAGTCTGCACAAGGATGAATATATCATGAGATATATAGACAGACAGACAGACACACACACACACACACACACGTGAGCTATTATTCCAATGAAATAATCAGAAACTGATACTCTTGTTTTGGGGAGCCTGCAACGAAGCTGATCTTCTTGCCTAAGCAACTCTTCAAGGGGCCCATGCAACTGGGTGCTCCTTACATCCAGCAACAAGAGAAATGGTACACCAGGCAGCCGGTCACTACCATTCAGTGAATTCCCAATGGCAGAGCAGGGACTGAGACTCCCTTTCAGTGCTGTGGGTCCAGGAAAATGTTCTCCAAATGGTAACAGTAGCTGAGATTAGCACCAGAGTTTCTCAACTTAGGTACAACTGGCATTTCGGTTGGAAAATTCTTTGATGTGCGGTGAGGGAGACCTGAGGTTTGTGCACTGTAGTCTATTTAGCAGCATCCCCACCTTCTATCCACTAGATGTCAACAACAGGGACCCCTGCTCCCCAGTTCAGATGCCAACAATCCACCCCTAAAAAACTTACTGCAGACATAGCAGAAGTCCCTGGAAGTAAAAACACTCTGTTGAGAACCACTGGGTTAGACATAAGAAACCTACGACTTTCTTTCAGACCCGTCTCACCATCCAATCTTCTTAAACCACACGCTTTAAGAGGCTGAGCTATGTGGCTATGCCTACCAATCCTCATCCCTCTAAAGGAAAGGAAGAAGAAGAGACTTTCAGGAACTAAAAACTATTGTGATGATGAAGAGAAGTAAAAAAATTGGCTGTTACTGTCAAGAGTAGGACTTGATAGTAGGCAGTAGGACTCCCCAGGGAGAGGGCTCTTAAGTAGGAAGGGAACACATTCAGAATGGCCTATTGTTAGAGTCTGTCTACTGCACTGATGCCAGGGTGCATTGGTTTAAATATGGGGAAAGTCTTAACAAAGAAGCCACTGTCCTCTGGTCAGGTGTAAAGTCTCACTGCGTACCAACCATGGCAGATGATATATCCCAGAGACAGTGGCAACAGCATCTCCCACGGATCTTCTGCAGTTGTCCCTGACACGCACGTCATCAAGAGGTAAGTGTGTTCTCTGCCACCTTGAATCTGGTGCCCCTGCGACTACTGTGACCAATGGAATATGGTAAAAACGGCCTGGTGCCAGAACTGGGAGCGACTCTTCACTGATGTGGTGACTTTGGCTCCCCACATTGTAGAATTCTTGCTCATGGCATGTTCCCTCTCAGAACCCTGCCCTATGGCAAGATCCACCATGTACACAAAGAGGAGGAAGAGTGGATGTGCTCTAGTTGAAAGTCCATTAAATTCCAACCAGCTGTACAACTGATCATCTTTGCCACTCCATCCAGTCAAACCCGCAATGACTCCAATGCCAGCCAACAACTGACTGTAACCACCTGAGACTCCAAGCAAGAACTGCCCTGCTGAACCCTCTCAATCCTTGAGTGAGGAAGGATAACAACAAATAGTTGTTTTAAGCCACCACCCTTTATCATGCTTTGTTAAACTGTGGTTACTCACTGGACCACCAGCCACCCTGGTATTTCTGAGATGCCAAAGAGAAAAAGTGTCATAGTACCAGAAGGCACTGAGATTCCCAGAGGTTGCCTCGGTCAAAGGAACTGACAGACAGCAGCAGCAGCAGCAGCACCCCATTAATTAGGTGCTCAGTACTTTCCATGTAATACCACACTGCAACCCCTGTAATCCACGGAGGGGACAAGTACTGTTATTATTTCACTTGACAAATAATAAAACTGAGGTCTAGAGAGCTTAAGTCTCATCAAAGTGATGCAAATCCTAAGTGGAAGACTGGGTTCAGATGCCAAGAATCCATCTCTAAAATTTTACTTTGACCACTAAGCTGTAAGCAGCCTTGGTAGAGACGGAAGAGATGAAGCAGAGAGCGCACCATCAAATGTTACTCAGGAAATCCTGTCAGACACCTGCATGCCGTGATCACAGGTCCCCAGAGTGATGGACTCAGCCATCATTCTTCCCCATGGAGTGGTACCAAGGTGTCTTCTGCTTAGAGAAATATGGCCAACAGCATACTCAAACATCTTTGGTGACATTTCTAAAGAAGCGCAGGGACAGAAAACTCCAAACCAATCTTCTGAGAAATGAATCATTATCTTTTCCTGTACCTGAGCAGCTTCGCTGTGCCTGTTATCCAAATCCTCTGAGCGGCACAGTCTCCACTTAAAATAACCCCTACCCATGAAGTTGTTATGACATCGTGAGATAACGTTTTCTCAGTGTATCCCTAACACTGGAAAATAGGAGTACCTGAAAGCAGGACCCTGCCCAGGGTGTGTCTGGCCTGTTCAGTCTGAGGCTTGAAGAAGCCAAATTGTCATATTTATGCTTAATCTTTATCTGTGTAAATCCTGAAAATTTAGAGCCATATTGAGGATGCACATACATCCTCCTCGCTGCCCACAACAGACATATGACTGAGAGAAGACACTTGTTCGGGTGCTAGATTCAATAGGAAGTCGAAGACACTCTGGTTTGAAATGCACACACATGGGCTAGCCTTTTCAAATATATTCTTCTGAGATCCCTGTACATCCCAAGTCCAGAGTACTAGCATGGATGCAGCCCTGAGGATTCCTCATGCTTGGCAGCCCATTCACAACGGATCTTTTGGCTTTGAGCACAGCTGAGACACTGGCCCCTAAGAGGACCCAACACCTGGTCCTTCATGCAATCCTTGGGCACAAAGAAGACACCTTTGTTGGCATTACCAGTATAACCAAAATGTTCAAACTGGGTCTGATGCCAGGCCAGGTGAGATTTCGTTTTCCTATCCATATCCTTCAAGCACCTGTTTTCTTACCTTTGAAGCTGTTTTTTTTTTTTTTTCATTCTGGGCATGAGAACCCAAAATTAGGGCTCTGATCTCCACTCACCATATCACTATAGGCTGAAGCTTTCTTGTCTAAAAGCCCACAAAATTCAGGATAGTTCAGTTACGTTAGGTTTCTGCCAGCTGAGATGCCCAAGTTTCAAAGGAAAATCAACTATTCATTCCAAATTCACCATGTTATGACTTTTATAAAAGGCCCTAAAACACAATTAAGAGCACAATTGCATCTTAACTCAGAATTTTCCACTTGGCAGCTTTTCTCAGGTTGGCTGTCACAGAAAAGGCACCTCTTACTATCTTTTTTTTTTAATTAAAAAAATATATAAAATAAAGGAAGGTATACTGCTTTACTCTTGGGTGCTCATGTCCCAGTTGAGCTCTGCTCAACATAGATATTGAAGGTTCCCCAAGTAGAAAGGAATCATCCTCTATCATTTATTGTAAAGTTTGTGCCTGGCAGTTGTAGCCGAGTTCAATTTGAAAAGAAATCAAATGTTTGGATGAAAGTGACACAACATGGCATGAGGCATAACCTATAAATTTCTAACTGATGTCACGGGAAGTCACAGCTGGAAGTCATGTCATTTGTAGATTCAGAAAGAAACAACAGTGATTAATTTTTTTTCCCTTAGATAACTTATTAAGAAAACATACGCAAGATCTTATACAAAAGCCTGAGCCAGGGTGAATGAATGGACACATGTCAATCATTCGACCATTAGTTCATGCATTCCTGCTTTCAGCAGACTTTCTTAGCATTCAATGTGCCCTGCACTGGGCTATGGGCTGGGGATGTAGTGGTAAGCAAAGCCAAGTTCATCCCTGCCCTGGTAGAGTTTAGCACCCAAGGAAAGGGAGAGATCTTAATCATCTAACCATAAAAATGAATAGGAAATGGCACTTCAGCCAAGGTCTATGAGGCATTTTAATGGAGCTCTAAGTACTTATAATAAGGAAGCTTTACCAAATCCATGAGGTCAGGAAAAACTTGAGTAGGCTAAGATTTCAGGTCAAGTAGGAGTTCATTGGGCAGAGAGAAACAAAAGGAAAATTGTAGTTCAGATAAACTCAAGGATGCTCAGAAAGGCCACAGTGGAGGAAGGAAGACAGGCTAGTACAGCCACGAGACAGAGACACCATGTGATCCCTGGGTCCACTGTCCGTCAAGACAATATAAATGACATATAAAAGATAACATGATTAGACAGGATGAAGTAAGTGGCAAATAAATATTCCAACTAATGTGGGAACAGCAGCTAGAACTCCAAGAATGGCTACCAAAAAAAAAAGGTCAACTCTGCATGGATTCTAGAGTAGGGATTGATATACTCAGGGCCCTGGGGCAAATTCTGCCACTGATTGTTTTTGCAAATAAAGTTGAGTTGGGACACGGCCACTGTGTGTCCTTTCTACTTGGGGAACCTTCAATTCAGATGATATTTACACATCATCTGGGGCTACTTTTGTGCTATAAAGGCAAGATCAAGAGTGACTACCAATATCAGTAGGGCTGCAAATCTAAGAGTCTTCACTATCTGGCCCCTTACATAAAAGTTTGCAAAGTTTTCTGATCTTTGATCAAGATGAGCAAGATTTAAAACACATGGGACAAGAGGAAGAAGCAAGCCTAGCATGTTTTTTAGTGGGCGCTTTGACTGAATCAGAGAACAGAAAGGACATATGATGAACAGATAATTTTAAAAGCATCTCAAAAATCACACTAGAGAAGGTGGATGCATTGAGGCATATTTTGCCTCACAGAATGGACACCAGGAAAGTTGATGGTACATTGGCATCTCCCAAAGTCTGTTCCCTAAAAAGGGTGACACAGAGATGTGATACAGAAAATAAACCAAATAAAACACTGTGCTCAAATCAGTTTGGAAAATACTGGGTAAATGGAGTCGAGCCAGTCTCCTTAGTACAGAACCTATTTGAACCTTTAACATTCTTTTGTGCTTCAGAAATCTCCAGAAGGAAGACAAATTTAAGGTGTGTGTCTCAGATTTAATTGATTGTAGACTCCTCTTGTCCAACATCTTGTCAGGTTGGAGCTGCTGGAAACATACTTTGAATTTTATGAAGCCAATCTTTTTTTCTTAACGTTCTCCAAAACAGTCAGAAAATATTTTCTTCTAAAATAATTTCAAAACTGGCAGACAAGAAGGGTTAGCTGTGGTAAGCTGGAAGCCTGTGGGTACCTGGGAAGTGAAAACCTGCTGCTGTCACCCTCTCCAATCTCTCCCACACAAACTGCTAGATGTTGTTCCCATTTCCTATCCCATGTGGGATTCCCAGGCTCAATATTCAAAGCTTCTGGCATCTGCCACTCCTATCTTCTACATACTGTCAACATCAACAAATAGCACTTGGCTCAAAAATTCTGAATTCAACCATCAGTTTATGAGAAATCAATGAGTGTTTTTAACTTCTTGGATTGACTGTCTTACTGCATTCCAAATCCTGTATGCCAAATTTCTTTGCAATACTGCAAACAACGCCTTTCCCTGCCATCATTCAATAGGCAAGCACACAGTAGCCTGCAAGCTCCAAGTTTAAAGGAAATCCCTCATGGAGAAAGGAGTCAAGCATACTTGCTGTTCTCAGGTCTACCATTTCTGAGCACCAAAGAAACACCCAGGCACCTGGCAGACCAGCAAGTAGCTCAAAGACTGACAGTACCTTCAAGAATGCAAATGTCACATATTTCTCTTTCCCTTTAGATATACCCAAAAGAGCCAAAACAGGGCCAATAAACATCTCCAAGAGCAACCACAAAACATACCTACAAACATTCTAGACCCTCTGCAGGCAAGCCACTCCCGGCGTGTTCCCAGCCCTGGAGAAATGGCCCAAATTTTCCACTCTCAAGGCTAAAGGGATTTGAAAAGGGCCACGGAAAAATCACACCATTGATGGTGAGCATCCCTGAAGGCAAAGTCCTATTTCAGAGTCTGGTACTGACATTCAGAAACAGCAGGCTGTGTGTCCACTCCAAAGTCGTCACACTTTGGCAGAGAATCCCTGCAGGGTTGGAGTAGCCCTGGGGGCTCTGATGAGAGGTGCTAAATAAATTAGTGCTATCGTTTATTAGAGCATAAGAAACAGATGGGAATGGGCAAAATGACAGCTGGGAGAGGGAGGTTTCGGGAGATGAGTCTGTGCAACCCTGGGAGATCCGGCTCCATGATGCCTATTAACATTAACCGGCACGGCTTTCTTAGCACCCTGTGCAGATTCTATAGCCTCCTGCAAATTCATTCCTTGACTTTCTTTCCCTCACATGGTTAATCTAATACCTAATTATAAAATAATTGGCAATCCCACAACTTTCTCTTGTAAAACTCTCCCACCAAGGATGATTATTTTCAGCTCATTGCTCCTTGCACCCACAGGGGAGAGAGAAGAAGAAAGAAGGGGTCGGGGGAAATGGATGGGGAAAGGCGAGGGAGGGGTAAGTTTGTTCACTGTGGTCCTTGCTTCAGGGATGGACACAGGCAGTTGGATACTCACTTTGTCCCCATCTAGCCAGAGATGGCCCTGGCCTGACTGCAGTTTTGTGGGCTTTTGTGGCATGCTGGAAGCCATATTGTTTCTGTTCTGGATGACAGTGACCTCCGAGGTCTCTGCTATATGCTCAGGTTGCCCTGCCTCCCAGCAGTTTCTGAAAAGTTCCAGTTGACATGGGGCTGTTCAGATGGAAGTCACAGGTTGACCTGAAGAGGAATGCCAACATAAGACCCTAAGAGATAGCATACGAAGCCCCACAGGCCCAGCCCTGATGACCAAGGGTGGAAAACAAACTGGCCAAACACATAGTTTATCCAGGAGGCATCTCTTGATAGCTAACGTCTAACAAATGAAATTATTTTAAACAAGGTCCTTTAGAAGCTTATACCCAACATTTTTTTTCCTTTACTATGTGTTCACATGTTGATATCACATGTTCAATTCACATATACACATTTTGAAAATTGGTCATTTCTTTGAAGAATGTTTTTCTCCTAAACTCCCTCTATCCCAGTGTCTGATGATAAGCGTTAGCTTGGGGAAGGTTTTGCAGTAAGAAAGCAGCCCATCTGAGAGCCATATTTAATATTTCGTTAAGTGAATGCCTAATACAGCCTTGTGTAAAGAATATGTAATGGGATGGATAGAATATGTAATGGGATGGAAGTCCTTCTTGCCCAAACTAGACTTCCAGAAGTTCTCAAAAGTAGCTGCAGATCTGTTTTACGTAGGCTTCCAGCAACTGTTTCAAAAATGTATTTACAATCAGTTAACAATTCCTTGAAGGGCAGGAAAAGGAATGTAAAGCATAGTTTTCACCCTTAGGAAGGTCAGGATCTTAATCAAACAGGGCATAAAATTATGCAAAAATACAAGGTAAGAATAGCAATTACACACTGAGCATCTTCTATACATCAGGTACCACACTATAGGATACAAGTTCGGATACATAGGTACATTACACATATAATTACGTAGTCTCAAAAAAAATTATGAGGATGGTATCATGCTCAAAAATGAAGATGCCCTGGACAGGAGGCAGGAGAGGTGGGAGTGAGCTCGAGTCACTTGAGAAGTTTCTCAGGAAGCAGCAGCTAAGGAGAGCCTTCAGGATTACAGGAATCCCAAGGTTGGTGCTGGAATGCATGTGCTAACCTTCCCTCTGGATCCCCACTCCCCACAGCACTGACTAATCTTGTGCCATCAAACACATTTCTTAATTTCACAGCATAATGGGGCTCAGTAGAAATCATGGCCCCTTTCCCTCAGCTTGTGAACAAGTACTTAAGTGATAGGAGCAACAGATGAAGGTCCAGACACCTCCTTCACTAGTGAAAAAGACTAAGGCAGAACGCACACCACCTAATGTCCGATCAGTAACCACAGAAAGAGGTAGACTTTGCCCAGAAGCATCAGAGCTTACCAGGTACTGCTGGGGAAAAGGCAAGTCCCAGGAGAAGCAGCACAGGGCTGAGCCAATGCCTTGTCTACTCTTTCCAAACTTATCAAACAGTGAATCCACGGGGAGTGGTTCGGAGGAAGGCCAAGAGTTACACCTGCAGGCTTCTCTGCAGGTGGAGGGAAACACAGGAGAGCAGAAGCATTGCCCCCCAGTGGGTCTGCCACCAACAGTGCCCTTAAGAATGAACAAACACGACCTGACTTGGACTTTGCAGATCATCTGTAGGACAGTGAGAGACTAGCAGAAGTAGAGCAGAGGAAGGTGGAAACCCTCCGAAATGACTAGAAGAGTTGTTCTAGTAACAAAGGTGCAACTCCATGTCAAGGCTCCTCAGCTACCAAAAACAAAATACACCACAGCAATAGGTGAAGCAGCCTCTGCAGGGTGCTCGACGCCCCAAGACCAAGCTCTGCAAAGAGGCTGCCTGGAGCACGGGGAAGAGAAGGGAGGGACAGGTGCCTTTGTCTGTTTGTCTGAAGGACCTAGAAACAAGACGTGAGCCTCTCTAGGTTCAGGGTAGCTTCCACTCCAGGTTGGAAGACCAGTAACCCCCTCCAGGTAATCAAGAAGACTAAACTTGCCAGGTGTGGTGGTGCTTGCCTGTAAACTCAGGGACTTAGGATGCTGGGGCAGGAGAATCACGAGTTCAAAGCCAGCCTCAATAACTTAGCGAGACCCTGTCTCTAAATAAACAACGTAAAAAAGGGCTGGGGATGTGGCTCAGTCATTAAGCCACTGAGGGAAATTGAGGGAAGTGGAGTTGTATTTATTTCAAGCACAGGAAGCTTTTGCCCAAAGACAGAAACAACTGTAGACCAGAACCAAAGGGCAGAGATTTAAACTATGGGACAAGGAACTATCTTTCAATAGGAGGAGGCTGTCTGGAAGGTCCCCAGGAAGACTGAGGAGCATCTTCTTTCTGCTCCCTTCCCACACCGAAGCCAGCTATGGAAGAATCGCCATCTCACTCCATTGTAAGTGTTGGTTAAGTCTGTCACCTAGGGACAGTAAGCAACTCAAGGACTGTGTTTAAAGTAAGGCCTCCATCCAGAAGACAACAAATATGTGTAAGCAAAATCAATTTAAGGTGACATTCCTAAAGAGAAATGGTTTTCTTTTTGCCGGGGGTGGAGGGAGATACCCTAAATGGGATAAATTCAAGATTTAAGAAGTTAAGAGTCGGGCTGGGTTTGTGGCTCAGAGGTACAGCGCTTGCCTAACATGTGTGAGGTCTGGGTTCGATCCTCAGCACCACATAAAATAAAAAATAAAGATGTTGTGACCACCTGTAACTAAAAAATAAATATTAAAAAAAGAAGAAGTCAAGTCATTTCTTAAGTCAAGGGAGAACAAATGATCCTCAAGTAGGATTGTCACTGGAGCTCATGGCAAATGCCCAGTGCACATTCTAGAGCATGTGGCAGGCGCACATTGGTCCATCTACTCTGATGTGACCATGAGATTCAATTTAGCCGATGCAATGTGACCAGCATTGACTGGTCACACTTAGACTTGAAGTGCTCTTGCTCACCATGGTCTGTCTCTGCCCTTAGAATTGTTAAAGCCAGTGTCCAGCTGGAACGTCTGAAAGATCAGTTTCAGAATGGCAACTTAACTTTGTTGAGCAATTTTACATGTCCTACTAGAGCAAAATAAAAGATTTTTTATATGAAATTAGCTTCTGTTATTTTTAATGTATCTTTTTAAAAAAGAATTAGTCTTCTGGGTAAATCATCATGAAAGTGCCCCCTTCCCAGGTTGGGAGGGAAAAAAGTATATTCTCAATTTAAGGTATTCTTGGTGAAAAAAATCAGTTATTTGAGATTTAAGTCCTACACTTGGAGAAACCCAATGAATCCTAACATACCTTCCAGAGAACTAAGAGAAACAACGGATTTGAAAAGGTCTACTACCAAGGTCAGGTGCTACTTCTAAGGGGAGTCAGATGTCAACAACAAGGGATCTTTCCTAGTCTGTTCATTTCCAAACATCAAGCTGTACACATGGAAGGCAAAAGCAGAGTGTGATTTAACAAGGTCTTACAAGTCACCTCCTGTGTGCATGTGTGCATGCATACATGGTGTGTGCTTAGAAGGCCAGGAACTGCTTAGAATGCCAGTTCTCTGCAGCCACAGGTAGACCAAGAAGCTTCCTACAATGTTACATTGACCTGAAAGATCAATTCAGTTCATAGGGAAAATTGGAAGCTCAAATACCCACACCAAAAGACCAAGGAAGGGGCTGGGGATGTGGCTCAAGCGGTAGCGCGCTCGCCTGGCATGCGTGCGGCCCGGGTTCGATCCTCAGCACCACATACCAACAAAGATGTTGTGTCTAAAAATTCTCTCTCTCTCTCTCTCTCTCTCTCTCTCCTCTCTCACTCTCTCTTTAAAAAAAAAAAAAAAAAAAAAGACCAAGGAAGTATCAGGGGCTTGAAGACAGCTAAAAAGGACAGTAGAATAAAATTCTGACGGGAACAGTCAAGGGGAGGCATGCTAGACAACTGTAGTTAATGTTAATGTCAGTGGTATTTCTAGTTTCCCTCACTGAGTGGGCTGGTGTATGGTATATTGGCCTGGCTTCAATAAAAGACAAAGTCAGTTCTACAAATAGATTGACAATATGGTCTTGAATATTTCAGTTACATTTTCAGAACTTTCCAGAAAGGGACACAAATATAGGAGGAGCTGACAGATTAAAAGATAATCCTGGCAGGTCCTTACTAAACAATTACAATGAATGGGGAAAAAATGAATAAACTTGGAATTCAACAGAATACATAGGTACTATGGGAAGGATGTGCAGCTGTCTTGAATACATCATAATAAATGCATGGGACCAAGCTCTCTTTACTTCCCAGAGTCAAGGAAAAGAGGAAGCACCCCAAGCATGGGATGGTCCATCAGCACCCAAGAACCCAGCTCCACTCTTACCATAGGCTAGCCCAGGGCAGGCCTGATGCTGCCAACATGTGACTGAGTTCATGACTCCAGCCATCCTGTCACCAAACCAACCCCATTATTTCAGATCCTTCCTCCTGGTCTTGCTAACACGTTCCCTCTACCTTCTCTTCTCCGTTGCCCACTTCTGTCCGCCTGTCTTCCTGTCTCCATTCCCAAAGACATGGTCCTCCCCTGTTCAATGAAGCTCTCAAACCCCATCAGACACAAGCCCATCCTCTTGTCCAACCATCTGCGTTGAATGGGGACTTGGGTCCCAGCAGGCACTCGATACATGTTAAATGAATGACAGCATGAGTGATGGACAACCCTAAGGATACCAGGCCCTGGAGGGTAGAAATGACAGGAAGTGATAAGGGCGGGGAGCGAATCAGCCAAGAGAAGACCAAAAAAAGGAGATGTGTATTCCTTCTGCTAAAAGACGCCCTTTCTCTGAGTCCCCTAAGCTCCTACCACCAAAGGAAAAAAAAGGGGGAGTAACTGTTCCTTTCATGGTCCACATTTATCCTCAGCTCAAAGTGATCTGACTATTTTGCCTCTGAGGATGCCCTGGATATTTAGTCCAACCTAATTTCACTCAAATACTCAACATGATTTTCCCTGGCTTGATCCTCAGGAATTGGCTTTTTTCTCAACAACAATTTACTTTGATACAGAACTTTCTGGTCATTGTCATCTGACAATGGAAGATTTAACATCCCCTGTGTTCCAGAGTGTGTTGGGCTCTAAAGCTAACTCAAGGACAGAAGTCTTTTGTGTCTTCAGCACACGATGAGCCTACAGGAGTCAGGACCGCTGTGGTTCTGGGCAACACCATGTTCAGGCCTGAGCACCCCCAGGGGCCTCCCATCACGCCTCATCTTCCTTGCACACCACAGACTGAGGCGAAACCAACACTGTCTTTTAAAAGAAAAAACTACTATGGTTTCCATTCCTCCTTCCATAAACTTTGTCCCCTGGGAGCCATTTCATTCTTCCATCTGGGGATGAGGGTGGGGGGTGACGGGAAAGGAGGCTGGATGCAGGGAAGTACTCCAGCAAAAGGAAAGAGGAAAGAGAAAGCCTACTCCCACCCAGGGAAATGGTAGGACACCAGGTGAAGGCAGGTAATGAAACACATGTCCCCACCTCTGTGTCCCAGGCAAGAGCATCAGAAGGGGAGAGGGAGGCACGTGGAATAGAGAATCAGAAGGGGAGAAGGAGGCAGGTGGAATAGGCTAAGGGGAAAATTAATGCAGAGACAGGGCTTCCTTCTTAATAGAACTTGTCATGAGCAAAGACCATACTAGGTCAATCCCCCTACCCTGTACCAACCTGGAGTGACCAGAGCAGGCAAACTGTAGACAACCAAGAATAGTCAGAAGGACAGCCTTAGTTTTCCGGAGTCTCTTTCAACTCCCATGTCACAAGGAAAGTGTCAGTTGGCTGATGTCCTGTGGAAGGACCCAGAAGCAGCTGAGGGACTGAAAGCATCGGGGCTCAGGAACACAGTGAGGCTGGAGGAATCCTGAGAGCCATGGACCACGGGGAAACAGCCTGGACCAGGAGTCATGACAGCTGGGTCCAGGGAGACACTGGGGGTTAGTGGGGGGTCAATGCTGAGAGATGCCTAGCATTGCCAAGCTCAGAGAAAGAAGAGCATCTTCTCAGAGTTGTGATTTTGTCGTAAGTGACAGCAGAGTCCTTTACAACCAGGCATCTAGATACAGGACAACGTTGCCACGGCACGAGGGTCCTGAGGGCATGACCCACCATCTTCCCTTCTCCTCCTGAAGACTGTCTTGGAGAACAGGATGAAGGATAAGATATGAAAGAATAAAGCTTTATCCTCCAAGAGACCTTTCCCCAAGAAGTCATTTAAGTTATTCAATCAGACCCCATTTTATTTTTCCTTGAAATCCAGCCAAATTGGGACAACCAGGCAAGAGCAGACCTGTTATGAAACATGAAAACTACATTTTCTTTGCACATAGGTATTTAGTGTGTACATGTGCAGTCCAACTTCACAACAAAAGTACTGTATGTGAACACCAGTGTTTGCAAGCTACCCCATAATGGCTGCCTGATGCTTGCTGCCACCCGGGAAAGGCGGCTGAGGAAGAGCGAGACCTGGGTGAGCTACCAGTGACTGTACCGGAGTGTAATGAACAGGGAGCACCCCTCCAGCCTGGGGCTCCAAGAGCTGCTGCAGCCAGATGATATGGACATGTGGCCAAGAGACGGACATTTGGAGTCAGGTTTTTCCTAAGGGTATGGTCTTCAGCCTGAGCCCAGTACCTGTTCCAACATCTGTCCTGTTATCCCTTCAAGGATGACATCTGTGAGTGTGTGCGTGGATGTGGATGTGTGCGGATATGGGGTGTGTGTGACGGGGGATAGGGGTGTGAGAGGTCTCCATGCCACTGCAGATGGAGGATCTCTTATCTGAAATGCTTGGGACCAGAAGTGTTTCAGATTTGGGAATCTTTATTGATTTTGGTATGTGTGTTTAGGAATGAAACCTTGGGGATGGGATTCAAGTCTAAAATGAAATTTCTTTTTCATGTATACCTTATATCTATCGTCTGAAGGGGAATTTATTTTTAACTTTTAATCACTTTGTGCACAAAGTTTCATGATTCAGTATTTTCTCTTTTTAAAATATATTTATTTATTTACGTGGTGCTGAGGTTTGAACCCAGTGCCTCACATGTGCCAGGCAAGCGCTTTACCACTGAGCTATAACCCCAGCCCCAGTATTTTCAATTATGGCATCGTATCAGAACTCAAGACATTTCAGCTTTTGAAGAATTTTGGATTGGGGATTTTCAGGTTAGGGATGCTTAATCTGTAGTAAGTAATATGGTGGGTAAATGAAAAACAAAGCAAACTTTATCCTCCTCTTTTTTTTTTTCAAGAGATCTAACACATCCATATGCACACATCAGAAGCTATCCAACCAGAGTCAGAACAGATACCTCGAATGAGTTCCCTAAAATCCAGAGGGAGTTTTCTCCTCCCTGCCCTCTGCCATCTCCCCCCACCCAGTTCTCAGAGCCCAGGAAAGCACAGCCCACCCAGATCAGAATTAGGCCTTTTGTAACATTTTTTTTTAATTCTCTGCCAAAGTAGCCCCCACTCTACAAACATGTGAATCCACTGTTCAACTCCTGGACAAGTTTTCAACAACTCATTATGTACAAATTAAAATACTGTCTGATTGATTTCTTTTTTTCCCTCATTTTTTTATTTGGATTTCTTTCTTTGTTTTTGCAGAATTTTTCTAGAATAGGTGTCAATTTACTTTGTAAACACTGTGTTTAATTGTTTTTAAGACTGCGGAATAACTGGCACAAAGTGAAGTTATTTTAGACAAGAACAAACAATTTGAATATGGCAGTTAGTGGGGAACTGAGAACAAAGGATGGAGTTTTATTTAAAGAACAAGTCAATCATGCCCAGAGAAAGACAATGCCCAGACTCCTTCCGTGTGCAGAGCTGAAAAGCCCGAAGTTGCTCTGTTTTAAAACGTGTGAAGATATTCAGTACAAAAGGCCCGGTTTTGAACACCGATAAAAGAAAATTCAGGAAGATCAACTGTGGCTCACAAAGAAACAAAGCCTGAGCCAGGGAGGACGGGGATTGTGTCTGTGAAACCCAGTACTCAAAGATGACAGGATCTGGATTTACAGCCTGGGCAAAGAATCGGGCAAGTGACACGGAAGTTTTATGGAAACTGATTTAACATCACCCCAAATATGTTAAATGTAACAGAGCCAGAATAGGAAACGTTGAGCCTGCGACGCCTCAGCGCCCCAAAGCCGGCTCTCCCAAGATCACTGGCCCTCACCCCCCAACTTCCCACTAAAACATACTCGGTGTTTTTTTTTTTGTTTTGTTTTGTTTTTTCATTTGTGCATTTACTCTGAGCCATCGGACAGCAAACATTTTGTGTGACGAGTCAGATGGGAAATGTTTCAAGTTTTGCTGGCCACAGGGTCTCCACCCCAGCTCTTCAACTTGGCCCTAGTTTTAGAGGAAGGGCTACAGATGATGCATAAAGGGGCGTGACTTTGGCTCCAGGAAACTTTATGGACAGTGAAACTTATGTCATCTTGATGTGCTGTGAGATGCTCTATTACTTGGGGGTATTTTTGTTTGTTTGTTTGTTGTTGTTGTAGCCGCTTAAAACTAAGCAGTGGGCTCGTCCACCCTTGACAACCCAGGGACCCTTCAATGATGGTTACATGGTACACTCACTCAGAACTATGCTTGCAAACATGTGTTCCAGAAGAACAGCTGCCTACAGATGTGCCGACCCTGATGGAGCAACCACACGAAACCATAGCAGTAAAGTAAGATGAAAAAGGAACAAACCACTAATAGAAAAGAGGGCAATAAAATGTGGTGAAACGTGCGCGCATCGCCCCAGACACAGGGATTGAGCGAGAGAGGAGAGGGTGGGGCAGAGCCAGCTGTGTTACTACCAGTACTTGGACTAGACTAAGGGTAGGGCTGGAGGGAAGTCCCAAGTGAGAAACCAAAGATGGAAGAAGAAAAGAGAAAAAAGAGGTCAGGAAAACAATGCAGACGGTGACGATGACGACATGGAGTCTTCCTGTGAGAATTATTCTCAATATTTTATGTATGCACAAATGCACGCGCACGTGTGTGTGTGTGGGGGGTGTCCCTGATGCTGTTTGATTTAATTTTAACAATCCTATGAGGCATTATTATTAGTCCCCCTTTACAGATGAGGAAACAGATCCTGAGATAATAAAGATATGGATGGATAGATGGACAGACGGACTGACATACAAACCGACATATAGAAAGGTAGATGATAGCTTTTAGGTTAGATAGATGGTAGATGGATAGATATAGATAGATCGACGTGACAGAAATGGATTGGATTAAATAGATACGATAAAGATGAGTTAGACAATAGATAAATACCTATGACAGACACACATTAGCCAGCTCCAACTCTAAACGCGGAGCCCTTGACCCCATGCCTCTGCTTCTGTGTGCGCTGGGGTAGTAACAGGCTGCAGGGACCCCAGACAAGCACTGAAGAAGCAGGAAGCAGCAGGAGCTCCCCTTCTGTACAAGCAGCTGTGCACTCGGCTCTTCCAAGAGGTTAGTCTGAGAGGAGGTTTCCTGAAGGAGATGAGTCTGAAGTGGTTTTGAAATGACTGAAGGAACTAAATATTGAAATGTGCGCAACCACAGGAAGCGTGAGTGAGGAGGACCTGGAACTGGAAAAACAAAGATGCAGAGGGGACTTGAAAGTGTGAAGACGGTTTGAAGAGCTCAATGTGTTTTCCCTCAGATCTGACGTTGGGACAGATTTTCAAAAACACAGGTTCTACAAACTGGCTCTCTTTGATATCCAGAGGAGCTCGTTGGGAATGCAAAGCGGCCGAGCCAGGAGCACCCTACCCTGCCGGAACCAGCCTGCAGGGTTATGGGATGATCCTCAGCAACTTAGCAGCTACCCAGGGCCTTGCAGGAAAGGTGGCCATTCACACCCAACCACATACAAAGAAAGCATTGCCGTTATCCTCAGTTTACAGACAAGAAAGGGGGAAAAGCACCTTTATAACATTAGATCCCCAGCCCTGTGTCGATTCTGAGTCAGCAGAACAACTCACTCCAACATGCTTCCCCCAAATGCCTGGCTGATCATTAGGGATCAGAACCTTCCCCCAACCGCCCTCTCTCCAAGCATCTCTTCTGGCTCCATGAAGACAGAGGTATCCAATTCAGATCCATTCCCTGGGTTTTGAAATAATTTTTTTTAAAAAGTAAGGAGTTTTTTGTATCTTTTTTTGGTATCAAGGATTGAACTCGGAGCACTTGACCATTGAGCCACAACCCCAGCCCTATATTGTATTTTTATTTTAGAGACAGGGTCTCACTAAGTTGTTTACTGCCTCATTGAGTTGCTGAGGCTGGCTTTGAACTCACGATCCTCTTGCCTCAGCCTCCAGAGCCACTGGGATTACAGACGTGCCACCGCGCCCTCAAAAAAACTCCTTACTTTTAAAACACACTGAAACTGTCTGTACTCCATGGTGCTGATGGTTACCCACCTGTGTGTTGTCTGTCAACATACATAGACTTCTATGCCGAGGGTGATTTTGACTATATGCAAATTACATCTAAATTTAAATCAGCATTAAACAAAAGGAAATATGCAAACTTCTGCCCGGACATGGAAAGCTTAAGAAACACAAATGTCTATCATCCCTGAGCGTCTGCCTGATTCTGGGAGGTGAAACATGAATGAGCCAATTAAATACCTCATTTGTGGATGACTGACAAGTCACATTTGAGTTACTAAACTAGTTCTGGTTTGGGGACTGGTGGGTTCCACATCTCAAGCTGTGACTCTGTTTAACCCAAGTGTTCCCCCGGGGCCCTCCTTGGCTGTCTCTCTTCTCCAAGCCGCAATTGAGGCTTTGCAAGTAGCCCCATAAACACGCTAATGAATGAATGGACAACTAATTACCTTGTAAATATGCATGAATGAGCACTAGCCTCAGATTCCTCAGAAGTAAGCCAAATGTCTGGGCGCCCTCTTGCTACCTACTTGTGCATGAGAAAATGCACAGTCTCCCCGAGAAGCTAGGACTTCTGGTCCTCAGAGGCAAACCTTTCAGAGTTCACAGAAAACTAACACCTGGTGGTAGGACACTTAAAGAGACACATTTTTAATAAAAATAAAAGAAATTCAGGAAGGATTAGCCACTTTGAGTTTTCACATCCCAATGATCAGTAAGACACCTCTCGGTTGAAAATGTATGAAGCCAAATGATTTTAAAATCATTTTCAAATACATAGTGTGCCCTCCCCCCCCCCTCTATTTTTCCATTGCCTTCTTTTGGGGTAGCCATTTTTTGAGGGGGAGGGAGGTCTCCAAAAAGCTGAGAATTTTTCAAGCCCTGAAGGACACCACTGTTTCCATCCCAAATATTGGCATCACACTACAAAAGCCTGTGTCTGTAGAAGATTAGGTTGGTCCCTGGAAATAGCATTCCCATCAGGGCTTTGGTGGAAACTGACTCGGTGTCTCAGGCCAGACGCAATCAACCCAGTTGGGTGAGCTGAGTCTGCTCGGCACGCATGGATTTGGCAAACTAGAGTGGAATCCTGCAACTGCCTGTTGGCAGCTGAGTAAAACTTCAAACTCTGTAGCCTCCAGAGACCTCAACTTACTCATGTGTCATATAGGATGAATAAAACCTCCCTTGTAGAGTTATTAAGATTAAATTAGATGATGTATATGAAGCACCTAGTACCATGTCTGGCACATCCTAAGTATTTGGTAACTAATATTTATCACTGTCAGTGATAAATTAATAAGACCCAAAGGAACAGTCAACTAATTTTGTTCCTCAGAGTTTGTGGTGTTTCCCTAAGTATCAGCTGGAGCTGGTGTTCATCTTAGCACTGAGATGAGAGGCACAGGGCCATGTTGAATTTAGAACCAAAGATGGCCTGCCCAAGGTAGACCCCATTAGGGATACTTGGTAGCTTCATATTTCCATTTTTTTTTTCCAACTATCTATCTTCAAGCCTAAGCCAAGGAAAAAGCTGCTAAGAAACTAGGGCAATGCCACCTGATTCCTAATGGATGAGAACAAGATCCAGCCAGTTCCTCATTACAGGATTTCTAATAGTGTATCCCAAAGAACACGGAACATACCCCTCCACCACAGTAGTTCAAGGTCAAGTAAGTTTAAGAAACTTGATTCCACAGAGACAAATGAATTTATTTACTTCAAAACATCTGAATGCTAGAATTCATTGTGAAACTCGTATAAATCAAACATTCAGAAACATGAACTGGGAATTTTTTAAATCATAGGTTAATAGATAAAAAAGCTCCTTGGATACTACCAAACCACCTCTTCAGTGCATTAATTCCTTTGACAGCATTCTGATGGTGAGTTACCAGCTTCAGTGTTGGTGGCGCAGCTCAATACAGGTTGAGCATCCCTCATCTGAAAATCTAAAACACTCTGCAATCTGAAATTTTTTGAGTGCTGATGTGATACCAGAAGTAGACATTCCTGCACTGTGATACTTGGCTTTGTGCACAAAAAAATAGTCAATGTATTATATAAAATTATACTCAAGCTATGTGTATAAGAAACATAAATGAACCTCACATTTAGATATGGGTTTCATCCTCAAGATGCATATGCAAATATTCCAAAACCTAAAATCAGAAACACTTCTTGTCCCAAAAATTTCACACAAGGGCTCAACCTGTACTTTTTAATGGCAATACAATTACATGAAAGTTCTTCCTTATGTTGAAACAGTTTCTGTCTCCTCTGAACCCAGCAGCAACTCATTCCAATTCCCAGGTACATTCTTCTGAAGACTTCAAATTCCTAAGTTGTCTCCTCTGAATATAAACAACTTTTCACTCAACTCTTTATTTCCCTCATTATTTTAATTTCCAGATGCATCACTGTTCTTGTGAACAACTCTTTCATGTGCTCGAGTTCTACCAACATCGTAACAAAAATTCCTAGATGATGATTGAACTTACGGTACACAGTGGTACAGTAAGACTACTACCTCCCTTGCTTTGGACGCTATACATCTCTTAATATGGTCTAAGCTTACAGTCATTCTTTGAGCAGCCTCACTATGTATGGAATCAATTCAAATCCTAGTGTGTTTAATATGAACTGCTGTTATTAAGTTACATGTTCCCTATCGTGTGCTCTGCATTTTGCATCTAAAGCCTAAAGCATACATTTACAAATTTATTGTATTTTACTTAATTTTAATTCAGTCTCCTATTCTGTCATAATTTTTCTTTACAATACCATCTCTGATAACCAAAATATTAGTTCTCTCCAAGCCTTCATACTGGAAAGTGTGGTTTCTGTGCTATCATCTAAGTCACTGATTTAAAATTTTAAAAATCTAACAGGGCCTGGTTTCAAACTTAAAAAGGTAACAGGGCCTCAAAGTCTGGAATGATTATAAAATAAGGGCAATTCTCCCCAGTTAATAAAATGTACTGAGAGTGATTATTCAACAAACTACAGTCTACCTGTCAACCCTTGTTTCTGTTTGTCTTCAAAGATACAGAAATGATTTTCGTCAACATTCTAGATTTGCCACAATCTAACATGCGCAATCCACCAATCTAGCATTCTTTTTTAAAAAAGAGAGGAAAATGGTTTGTCAAATTTTTTGTTTGGTTGGGTTTTTTGTTTCGTTTTGTTTTTGTTTTCTTAGGAAGCCATACTGACTCTGGGAAACCCCGACTTCCTTTGCTGAGGGCTTGCCATCCTGAGGCTAAGAGCCAGGGAGGCAGAATAACAGGGTTCGGATCCCGGGTTTTTAAAGCCAAAAGCCATCTCCATCAAGTACTAACCTGCCTGCTGTTGGGCAAGTTGTTGAACATTTCTAAGCTGACTAGAAAGGGGTTTTAGAGTCAAAGAGACGTATGTATAGACCTCTTAGTAGAAATGAGGGGGATACAGAAAATGTTCAATAAAACGGTCCTTATTTTTATAACCAGGCTGGCCAGGTTCAGGTTGGCAAGCAACACAGTTTTCCTACTGAAAACTGGGTCTGCTTCATGTTTGAATCACATAAACAACCTCGAGGTGGAGATTCTTGTGCACAGGAGTTATTCAGCAAGAATTCTCTGGAGAGGTGCAGGATGGAGCAGAGAAAGGAGCCAGCAAGAATGTGGTTTCGGCGAAGCCCAGTTTCATTCCCATCTCAGGGGACGTAAACTACCTGACTGGGTCTGCCCTGCCCTGAGGAAAGGGAACAAAGCTTTCCTGAGCCCCCTTCCACCCCTACTCAAGTCTGTTATGACCACTGGACTCCAGGGCTATGGGCTGAGAGCTATAACCCCCAGCACTTGCTGGCAAAATGGCTCCATTCACCCAAGGCCAACCTTCTGCGGAAGGTTCTAGAAAGGAGCAGCAGGCACCTCAGCAGCAGCTGGACAAAGAACTCCCCAACAGTCCAAGGGAAATAAGAGAATATGGATTGCATCATCACCGGTATCTGCCATGGTGCCCTGCCATGACTGTCAAACGTAGGGACCCACCAGACATGGCGGTGACCTCTGGGGGGAAACATGGAGCTCTGCACCACCTCTATGGTCGTCTTCTTTCCTTCTTCATTTTTTTTCCCCTTCAAAAGTTCCCCTTTATTGAAACATACTGTGATTAAGCACAATTACAAAAGACCACAATATCTCCACTTCCGAGTTACAGTCTGTCTTACTGCTGTCAAAACATGGTTACAAACTATTTTTTTTTTCCTGCAAAGAGCTCTAACATGGATTAAAATATAGAACTCACTACAGAGGGGGGAAATTAACCACTAGAACTCAGTGCATAGTAAAAATTCCAACAGAGCCCAGGGTGTAAGAGAATCTAGAGCCCAAATGTTCAACCAGAGATGGACCAGATGTTAGATGCTGCTAAAGGATATTTTAGGATCATTCCATCATCATATTATAGAAGGAGGGAAACCCCCGACAACCATACCTTCCTGAAGTTCTCCCTGTTGGGGTACTCTTTATTACATCCTTGGAAGGCAGACAGACTTGTCAAAATCTTATTCTGACACTTAGCAGCTGGGATATCCATCTAGGTTCCAACTTTTGTAACCTCTTCAAGCCTCTATTTTTTCATTTGTTAAGTGGATAAGATAACATCTTCGAAAGTTACAGGTGGGGCTTTAAATAAAACTGTTTAAAAACTGCTTGATGTTGTGCTTGGTACCTGCCAAGCTTTCTAAACATAGCACCTATTTTTTCAAATTCCTTCAATAAATGTCTTCCCTCTAGAGGACTAAGAAGCTAAAAGTTGAAGAGTCACTGAAATCTATGACAGGGGACATTTCCATTGTATCAACACTTGTCAACCTATAGACTACGCTGCTCTATCTTGCCTTTGAACTTGATACCTCGGGACTTTTATTTCTTTTAAATATTGAGCATCAGCATCTCTGATCTGTGTCCCTCCAATATTTCACAATGGCTCCATCTTTTCAGCTCCTGGGGACAGGTTTGGTGGTCACTAAGATACGGAAAATGGAGCACTCGGGGCATTCAGTGGATTAGGTAATGAAGAACTGTCCCACCTGCCTCCTGCATGACTTCCCAACATCACCAGCGTTCACGAAGGTCACAGCATGTTCAAGATTATCTAAGCCTAGACCTAAATACTCTTACATATAAACAAACTATTTAATACTCAGTGTGAATATAAATGGGCCTTCTAGGAATGCCACTGCCAGGTAAATCAGGGGACAGAATCAGGCTGTTTTGTTCCAGACTCTACTAAGAGTTACTCGCCAAGTTAGAAAACCATGACAGAACCTCTTATTGAAACCAGTTCACCAATACCATATAGCTCCATCCACCTGCATTGTGTGAGTGCACACACAGGTGTTTGCCTGTGACTTCTTCACCCCAGTGTGGTTGCCCTAAGCATTTTCATGTTGAAATTAGTATTTTGTTATAAACTATTTACCTTTTATATTTTGTTTTATATTACTATTGGGGTATTTCAGAAAGGACAAGATTGAAGCTCAAAATTTTATCTCCATGTGATTGTGCTGGTGAGAGTGAGGTCCTTGCACAATTTGCACTTTGCTGATGAGATGTGAAAAAGTTTCCCAGAGTCTCCAAGGATCTATTTTTGGCAAATGCATTAGAACTGGTCATTTGTCTCCCTTCTCCACTTGGTCTAGACTACAATAAAAGAACTTCTTTGACACTGAGGATAGCACTCTGGCAGGACCTTTCAGCTGAACACGACAAACTATATACAAACACATGTGCACAACACAACTTCCCATGTTTATGTTTTAGAGTAAAATGAAAATATATACCTGGTTCGATCGAGTGGATATTTCCCTTTTCCCGAATCGACCAACATCACACACAGGTGGTATCAAAGCCAAACTACTATGTCACCTAGAATTTTAGTCTTGTAGTGCCTCTCTGGTATGGAAAGTAAAAGTACATTATAAAAAGTGTACACTTACTCCTATTTTAGAGAGATGATAATGTGGCCACAAAGATTAATGCACAGAATTGAACTAGGAGTTGACTTTTGCTTTCATCAACTTGGGTTGATGACCTAATAGAAAGAAAGTGACCAATTCAAAGTTTGCTTAATCACATACAAGAAAAGAATCCCATTCCCCCCCACCCCCTAATGCACACCAAAAAATTAAAAGACAAACCAATTCTGACGTTTCTAGAAGGTGACCCAAGACCTCTGGTTGCTATCTAGGACATAAAATTCTACCAGGCTGTACCTGTATATGGGGTTTTTTGACTAGACATTTTCCAGGAGGTGAACCACAGGACAGAAACCACAAGATGCTGCTGTTGGGGGAGGCATGCCTGATGCCAACTTGGGCATTCTGACTTGCATGGGCCCTTGAAAATGAACAAGGCCCCTGGGTGTCTTGGTTTCTACAAGTCTCCAAAAGCCAGTATCTTTCCAGGAAAGGCACTGGGGTTTCTAATCCAGTGTGGAATGAAATGAAAAGTAAAAAGCACCTAAATTTTTTGTAAGAAATCCACATGAACAGAAGGAAAAGCAGCAACTGGCTTTATGGAAATATCAAGCGCTCCTTGCCTGCAGCCATCTGAATCAGAGATTGTTTGCATTAATAAGGCGTGAGCTTTCTTTCTTTCTTTTTTTTTTTTATTGTCAAATGCCAGCCGTTCAATGTCCCACATTTGCCCGTGAAATTCAGGGCAATGAAGCTGACAAAATGTAATTTATTTGCATTGAAATGTGCCAGATCCACGATTTACTTTCCCAGCCTCTCATAGCTGTATTTTTCACATGTGGTGGCCTTTCTGATCTACAAGAGAGAAAGCCAACTTCCCTGAGTCACTATCAGCAAGGGTGTGGCAGGTGGGTGGCCAGCAATAACACAGGGATTTTCTTAAGGCAGAGGAAGAACCATCTGAACTGCTTTACACCAGCACTGAAGTGCTCCTCGATTTGGGAATGAGTTCAACCTTCAACATACATACCTTAAAATTCATGCAAATTTATAGATGAGTATAAAACCCATAAATCTAGTCATCCTCTAGAAAATATAATAACCTCAGATAGAATTTACAAGAGCACAGAGCTAAACCGAACTTCACAAATAACCTAAATGTATACAACATTTCATAATGAACTTTGGAAATGGAAAAGAAAGAAAATTTATGTCAGAAAACATACAGAGAAGAATCAAAAACTATGGGTATCTGGAGCAAGATTTCCCATACAAATGAAATAGTGCTGTGTTAAAAACTGTTGTACAAGATTTACGTTCAAGGGTATCAATCATGGCATCATTTGTAACATCAAAAAATTTGCAAGAAATAAATGCCTGGTAAGAAGAAAATCAGTTAAATAAATTATGGTGCATTCATACTTCGGAGCCACTAAAAAAGTCATGTTGTAAAAGTGTATTTAATAACATTGGGAAATGTTTCCAATATAATCTTAAATTTTAAAAGCCACTTACAGGTGCTGGGGTTGTGGCTCAGTGGTAGAGTGCTCACCTAGCATATGTGAGGCACTGGGTTTGATCTTCAGCACCACATAAAAAAATAAATAATAAAATAAACGTATTGTGTCCATCTACAACTAAAAAAAAAGAAAACTTTTTAATATTCTGCTTATAAGACATATGTACATTTTGATCCTAATTTCATAAACTATACAAAATTACATATATAAATGTTTGTGCGCATATGTGTGTATGTGTATGTATGCATACACACAAGGGGGAAAAACTAGAATATATGTAAATATACAATCTTCAATTGGCAATGATAATGTATGGGTGGTGAGACTATTTTGTGTGTTATTCCATAATTTAAAGAAATTTTACACTAACCATCTTGATGAGAAAACAAAGGAACTAAAACTTTTTCAGTTGCCATTATTACTGAAAAAAAAATGAAGTTGGATGTAGTAGCAGTTCCACAGTATTCAAATTTAATAACTTTAAATAACAGTCCCCTACCCCAGGTTGGCAAGAAAAAAAAAAATAGACCTTTATTAGGAGCTGTGCATCAAGGATGAGGTTAATGAATATCTTCTGCTCCAAAAGAAAACACACATTTGTCTGAATTTTAAATTCACATTTGGAATATACGTGTATACCAAAATAAGCTAGCATCTGATTTTTAATCGGTTTGGGGAAATCCATTTTCAAATGCCTGTGGCATCTGTGATTACTTCCTTTAACAATTAGGAGGATTTGCATTTCCAGAAGGCATCAGTGCTGACAGTGTGGGACATAATTAGAAAGGTTCCCACCTTTGGAAGCTCCAGATCTTATCTTTCCCAGCCTGCCCTCTGCTCCCCACCAAAGGCAAACAATAATGTCTGCAATAAAGATTCTATTTCTAGTCCTCAAGAAACTCTAAAATAAACCCAGAAAATCTATAAGGCATACCAGAAAAAGGCTCCCAAGCCCCACTGCTGTTTGGACACAGGTGAACATGGCTGTGATCAACTGCTCAGGAACAACATCCGACTTGTCATAAACTCATGTTCAGAGCTCTTCAATTGTGGCCAATCAGAGCGCAGCACAGAAAACCCATGTGCAGAGCTAATTCCTTCAGCAGAAGATAGAAAACTCAGCAAGAGCCCTTCCTACCAATTAAAGGTAGTCAATATTGATTATCTGAGGGATTTCCATGCTCAGGAAGCAAATTAGAAACTCAATACCTGAACTATTCCTAAATGCAGTTATCAACTTCAGAGTTTTATCTCATAAAACCAATTCAGCTTGGAGTTTAATTCTATTAAATTAGGGCTTAGAAATAAGATTTGCTCTAAAATGAATGCATCATTAGTTTTAAAATGCAATATACTGAAACCCAAAATGTGCTGTATTACAGTTTGAAAAATAAATGAGTAAAAGTGGCATCTACATGCACTTCCCCCTAAATATATTTACCAGTGAAATGAGTGATGGTTTCTAAAGACATGAGCTCTTGTAGGAGGGTGATGTCCCCTCATTAGTATAAAATAACTAAATTGGTCCCACATCTTTGCTAAAGTTTTGCTTGGACTTCTCTTCTCTGAACATTGACAAATGCTCAAAAGTGTGGATAGGGTGCAGCTATATTTTTCTTGAATGTTGAAACCCTATAGGCTACATGGAGACCCTGAAAGGAACCACCCAGTGCTGTGTGGGCACACTACACCAAGAGTTTTGTTCTGCACATTTGTGTGTGCATGTGGTGCTGGAGATAGAACCCAGGGCCAAACACATTCCAGGCAGGTATGCTTTATTAATATAACAGAGTCCATGAAGATTCTCCATCCACGTGTTTTCAGGAACAGGGTCCTCTGTGGTAGCAGCTGACACTGTGGACATTGGCAGAAATGGAAAACACATCTCTGCTCAAACCTGGTAAAGAAGCCCAACCTGCAAGGCCCACCTCCCCCATGCACAGGAACGTTGGGGGTGAGCTAGATAAGAAAAGCTCAGTGGGTGCGCAGCTAGTAAACAGGGATATTACAAGACTGAGAATGATAAATAAAACAGAAAGAGGCTCAGACCATGTCAAAGAACCCCTGGGAAGGTCTGCATATTGAAAGATGCACCATTCTCGGGAGGACGCTGCTGATCTCGATGCAGACCCAGGTGACAGGCGATTTCCACCCCTAACAATGTGCAGAGCTGGGTTCTTTAGCACTGAACCACATTTGCCATCTAGAAAGGAAATGATTGTTTCCAAGAATGAGACTGTATTGCACTCTATTCTAGGACCCTGGGTCACATTCTCCTGAAATACAGCCACCCGAAGCGTCATCCACTATAAGATAAACTAGTATTGCAGTGCCTTGTAAAATGATGGCGTATGGGTGCATCTAGCATTTTCACTTGGGAAGAATAATTTCAGCATGAGAGTTTTCCATAGTCCAAGATACAAAGCTAAAACAAAAGACATCTAGGGATCTTCCACCAAAGGGAGGTGATCACAGTTCGTTGTGGTTTTAACCCAGAATTTTCCAGGTAAATCGTATTCTGATGGAAGTTTTAGTAACATAACAATCTACAACTTTCAGTAAATAATGGGGCATGCAAAATGGAAGGGAAGAGAGAAGGAACCCTGATGATCTGGCTTCCCCTGGCTAAGCTACCTCCCCATCATTCCTCCTCCTCCTCTTCAATGCTTCTCTTTTTGTCTTCATTTGTGCAAACCCTATTTTTTTGTGGCAAAAGAAAACAAAACCATTCCTAAGGGGATTCAAGGAGATGGTAAACCCCTGCCTTCCTTTCCCCTGGGGAAGGGTAGTTGTGCAACTGAACATGAGGAAGTGTTTCCAGATTTGCCCGTCATGGGGAAGTGTAGCCAAAGGTTCTGTCAGAACCATCCAGGATTCCAGGTGAGGACCCTTGTCTCCCTAGTTGTCGCAAGTAACTTTCCAGAGTGTCCTTCAGTTCTTTATAAAATTGATCAAGATTGTCAGGCCAAATGGTAAGAGAGCATCACTAAATTTAAATCTTATTATTGTCACACTGCCCTCTTAGGGCATAAAAATTAACTTAATTTTGTAAATTAAAGCCTTTATGACCCATTTCTGTCCCAGATGGCTGATGTGCTCACTTGAGAGAAGCAGCAGCTCTCCCTTGACTCATGGTGTCTTCTCTGCTCATCAGCCATCTGGGACAGGGGAAGATTTTTTTGGCTGGAAAGTCTACAGACCACAAACTGGATGCATGACCTTGAATAAGTCTTTTTATTTCTCCAGCATCCAGTGTCCTTCTGTTGTAGAAGGATTGAAGTCAACGGTGTCCAGGTCTGCCTTCACTCCTGGATGTGGAATTCACAATTCCAGGAACAAAAGGATCCTCAGAGATGCAACAACAAGAAAGCTAACACAATGATGACCACACCCCCAAAAGCCAAAGAGAAGCCATCTGCTGCCGTCTGGCAAAGAGAGAAGGGAAACGCAGGAAGAAGCTGGCTGAAAATCACCAAGACTCAAAGACAAACTGCTTTATACATGAACCAAACTCAACCATGTCAGCCAGGTGCAGTGGTGCAGGCCTGTAATCCCAACTCCTCGCGAGGCTGAGGCAGGAAGATTCCAAGTTCAAGGCCAGCCTGAGCAACATAGTGAGAGCCTGTTGTACAATAAAATAAAAAGGGCTGGGAGTATGGCTCATGAGATCCCTGGGTTCAATCCCCAGTACAAAAAAAAAAAAAAAAAAAAAAAACTTCCACAATGTCAGCAAGTTGCACTTGGGTTCAGAGCATTTTCCAAAGGCCCCATGGTGCTGTTTACTTGGGAATGAACATCATGGAACCCAGTGAAAGTGTCCTACTGCATGTCTTTTCCATGTAGCAGGAGCAGCCTGTGGACAAACACCAAAGAGACAGGAACAGCTAATTTAAAAAATAAAACACAAAGTCCTGTGGCCCATTTCAAATTGAATTTGACAGTGAAGGTCACAACAACTTTTCCCTTTTGTTTAAAGATACTGCCTTGATCATCGCTGGATAAGGACAAAAACACAACCGCAAAGACAGACCTTCCTGAATCGAAATCACCCCCGAGTGCTCTCTCCCACAACAGCTTTCTTTCTTTTCTAGTTTAAAAAAAAAAAAAAAAGATGAATTAACAAATTACTAACATTTTGAAAATGATAAATACAATTTTCCTTCAAGTATATTGCAAGTGACAGTAATCACAATTTCCCAGGCAGCAGACTCAACTGGCTTTTGAACACTCTCTGTGCTCCTTAAGGTCTTAAGACTTTTCAAACACTACCATTTTGTTCCTGCTTTTCTTATCTTCATTCTCTCCCTTGCCCGTGTGTGTGTGTGTGTGTGTGTGTGTGTGTGTGTGTGTTTCCATTTTTCAAGGCCCACCAATCATGGGGAGTGGTAAAGCACTCAAGTTTTTAAAAAACTGTTTGAACCAGTTGTAAGATTCATTGTCTGTAAAGAAAATTACTTGGGCCTCCCAACATGTGTTTTCAATACAAACACATCGCATAAAAAGTAAAAGACCTCTTGTCTACTATGGTAATTCTCATGGAGCCATTTTGGTCTTTATAGAAAGATCTCACTTCTATCTTAGTGGTTAAAAAATAGAGAGAGAGAGAGAGAGAGAGACAAAGCAGACTCGGCACCCTCCTCAGGCCTGTTTTCTATTTCTCCCATGCTGTCTCTTAAAGACACTAGCACTTGATAAAAAAGTTCAGGCCTTCCTTGGTCCATAACTCAGCTTGTCATTCCTGTGGAAGTGACTGAAGACATTAGCACAACTTCACCATAAAAGCCTCAACAACAAGTGTCAGGGACCCACAGCCTGGGCCCCATCACCTACCAGGTCCTTTCTCCACTTGGCACACTCCCGGCCAACAGGTCAGGCATTTTCTTCTGTGTCCTTTTCTAAATTCTCTGATGGAAATTGTGCATCTCATCTGTTTTTACAGAGATGGCTAAAGATGATGATTTTAACTGGGAGTCAAAATTCTTAACAACCGTACGTGTAGGTGAGCATTTTGAGCTTTTTGAGACGATCTCAGAGGCCAGGAAAGAAAAATGTTCCTCAGGACAACCAGCGATGGTGCCAGGGTAATTGGAAGGTTTTAGAGTGGGACTCCTTTAGCTGTTCAAATCATCTACGCCGTCGTAAACAACTCACAATGGGTTGATTCAGATTTGAGAAGACATTCACAGTGGTCGCTTTCCAAAATCTGTAGGTGCTCCTTCCTTCTTTTTGGACAGTTACACACAAGCACACTATCCCACCTTCCCAGAGAAAAAGCTAAAGCCACATGTCCCAGCTTCCCCTGTAACCTCGACTCTTGAACCAGGAAGCACACATGGGTTACGCAGAGAAAGAGGCCAAGTACCGGCCACAGGTTATGTAGACACAGACCACAGGTCACCAGATGCTCCCCGGTTCTAGGATCTGCTTCCAGACTGAAGCACAGGTTAAGCCCCCTGTGGCTGGTCTATTCTGTGGTGTGTTTCTAGAACTTTCCTGGAAGCCCAGCTTGGGATTTGTATCTTAGGCCTTCTCACCGATTCTATGAGCGAACCCTCGGTAGCTCTCCTTTGACTTACCTGTGGTCAATTCTGATGCCTGTAACTAAGAGCCCCATCAAATACACATGTGAAAGTTCTCAGTTTGAGGTTCCACATATAGTAAGAAGCTCTCCATGTTAATTTCCTGTTACCCCCTCATGCCCTGGCATCACATCCTCACCTCGAAGACACCAGACAGGGACAGAAGATGTGGAAAAAAGGCACCGACCTCCAAAACTTCCACCCATCAGCCTGATATCACACAACCTCAGAGCAACTTCTCATCTCTGGGAGATGGCTGAATGGAGAAGATTATTTAGGAGAGGCCATCCCTGGAGGAATAGGGCAATGAAAGGTAAGTTTTATTATGTAGGCAGTGGCAGCAGGTGCAGGATCTTGACAGTATCCCAGCAGGTAGACCCAGCTGGAGGGCGACCTAAAAAGGGACAGCGCACTAAAGAGTGTGACCTGTAGGACACCAAAAAGAAACACACCTTCTTTGGTCTAAGACTGTCAGGCAGTTAACATTAACCAAAGCCACCCTGCAGCCCAAGAGAGAGAGTCCTCCCACGGGGCCGAGTAGGCACAGAGCCAATTTTCGATTCAGAAAAAGTCAGAAACGGGGAAAAAGACACAGTGATGGTGACCAGATGCTCAGGTTCCCCCAAGCATCCTCTGCATTCCAAAGTTACATTATGGAGACCTTCTTCCCAGATAGATCATTTTTCAATATTCAAAAAAAAAAAGACATTATGTGCACTAGATCGCCACAATATGCCATGACGCATGGACCCTTCTTAGAGCCTTTACATCTTGCAAAGTATTGAGCCAAATGTACTGAATTCAGGAGACGTTTTAGAGTGACTACATAAATGAGGCATGTTTTAATAAACCTTGTCAGTTTTATAATTTATTACTGAATTCTGATTAATTTACACATAGCCAAATTTCTCTGTTATAAAAACGATCACATAACGTGCTAATTCTAGGTACAAAGTACAAAGCTAAAGCTTTTTCAGATACTCTTATTTTGTGTTTTTGCCTCACTTAAGCATTCTGAAATGCCTTTAATTTTGGAACGTGTTTCATGTACTCCCAATAGATTATTGGCACACTTTACAATCCAGTGCCAGAGTTCATGACTTTACCTTGTATGATCTTAGCAAACACGTGGTCAAGGGCTTCCTTCAGCTTCCAAGTTTGACTTCTTCAAACTTCTCCAAATGAGTCTTCCCCATCAATGTAGTCATTTAATACTTACTGCCCAAACTATCCTTTTTTTACTCAAGGAATACTGGTTAATCACTCTGCCAGGCACTGAGGTCAATGCCAAGGACACTGTGATACACAGAGGTCAGAGAGGGATGGACACTAACAACTGCATACTCAACAGTGCATTCGGATCACTAAAGTGCACAGAGAGCAATGTAAGAAAATAAAACGGGGTCCTGACAAGGCTCAGCAGGGAAGAACTGCAAGGCATCCCAATGAAAGGGGTATTTGAATAGGTTCCATAACCTGGAATTGGCCACATGTTCATTGTAGCTCCTACCTGAAGTGGCAACTATTTCCTTACTCCCTAAAATGGGCTCATTACAGGTTTTTTCTTTTAATTTAATTAGTTATACGTGACAGTAGAATGCATTTATGCACTTTGATATATCATACATAGATGGGATATAATTTCTCATTTTTCTGAGTGTACATGTTGCAGAATTATATTGGTCATGCACTCACATATACACATACAGTAATAATGTCTGTTTTATTCTACTATCTTTCCTAACCCCACATTCCCTCCTCTCCCCTCCCATCACCTCCCCCTACCTAATCTAAGGTAATACTATTCCTCCCACCTTATTGTGAATGAGCATCCGCATATTAGAGAAAACATTTGGCTTTTGGTTTTGTGGGATTGGCTTATTTCGCTCAGCATGATATTCCCTGACTATGCAAATGTGGTGGAAGAGACACTGCACGAACTCTGCACCTAGACCTCACGAGATCTGCAGCTTCTATCACGTTATATCATGTTGCTGGAACATCTCCAACACCAAAAATAAAGCACAGGTTAGTATTCCTACAAATAAGCAATGTGACTGACAGGCATAGGCATCCCAGCTGTCACAGCTGAGGTCCCCAATGAGCCATCGAAGGTCAACAGTAGAGGTGAGTCATCCTAGATAAACTCAGCCAAAATTGCCAACCCTCGGAAATGTTAGCAATTGTAAGACTATTGTTTTGGGATGACTTGTTATGCAGCAGATGCTAACTGATACAACTGAGATCTGAAAGTGATAGAATATTAAATGAATTAAAAGTCTGCTGTATGTAAGAATGACCTGGGTAGAGGCCATAACCTGGGGAAGGCCTCCAAGGTTGTCATGTGCAGTGCACTGGAAGGCAGGTGTGGCCAGTCTCCAACAGAGGGAGTAAGGCACCTCCATGAAGCCTGCAGGTCATGTGCTCCTTAGAGAAGCTCTTCAATGAGGATCATAGATATAGGAAACCAATCTTCCTACTGTCTGATATTCTCTGCTCATAATTATGCACCTGTATCCTCTTCGTTTCTTTCCCCCTACTCATTCCCAGATCCAGGCCCTTGGCACAGAGTTCTGAGTCATGATCTGGGGGAAATATGAACTGCCATCACTCAGAGCAGCATCCACTTGGGTCTGAGAACATGACACCGCCCTGGGGAGGGCTGTGGGCATGCTTTGACCTAGTGATAACAATCGCCCATCATTCCCTCCTCTCGTCAAAGCCTTTAAAATCCATTACTTTTCAAAGAGTTTTTGGCCTCAACTTACTTTTATGTCTTTATTCTTTATTTAAAAGCTTAGATAACAAAAAATTTGTCCAGAATGGATTTTATCCTTGGGGTGGATCCTTCCTTTAACAATTTGTCAGTTAGCTGTCTGAGTTGGGCTCCCTGCCAAAGCAGGATTTGATTCAAGGACATGGGTGCAGGGAGTTTAGCAGGAAGGTGAACCCAGGAAGCACAGAGAGGGAGTAAGGAAGGAAGAGAAGGCAGTCGCAGCCACTAGGGGGATCCTGACCACTGTGGGCCTCTGGTGCTTAATTCCTGGAGCACCTCTGAGTAAGCCTTTTAGATGGAACCTCTGAATTCTTCCACCACAGGCTGGGGAGGGGGAGCATTTATTCCCCCACTCTGTTCGAGTCCCTTATTGGTTTGAGGTTGCTTCTAGAGGCGTTCAATTACTAGCATTTCACACTGCCCTGTGCTTGGTCTGGCCTAGGCCATGGCCCTGTGATATCCCTCAGGCTAAAAGAGAGACTCTCAAGAGGAGCAGCCAAGGGTAGCTTGCAAATGTCTACCTCAACTCCAGGTGAACTCAGGGGCGAGCCAAGGGGCTGCAGGGTGGGCACTGACAGCAACAGGTTCTCGGACACTAAGAGAATAATAAGCCAAGTCCATGTCAGATGTTTCTCACAGATCATTTCCACGCTCAAACCAACACTATAAGGTCATTGTGAGCACCATTTAACAGACAACGTGACTAACTGGGTTCCTGCCTAAGTAAGTGGGATGCAACCGGATCCTCAGCCTGGTCCTGGTTCACTTACCCATGCACCCAAACAGCAGGCCAGTTGGCAACGCAGGTTGTGTACCATAGACCTAGCAACACTCCCTGGCATCGTGGTGACCACTAGGACAGTAGACCTGACCTTCGCCACAGAGTCCATCACCACCTCCTGTAAGACCACAATAGAACTTCTCCCCCATATTCCAGTCTTCTGCTTCTTGGTGACCCTGGTCATTTAAAATACGGTGCCTAAAGAGCAGTATGTCTTCTTTTTCATACTAATCCACATGGCACTTAACACCTTGCTCTTGTGATAGTCATTTGATAACATACACTTAAGAAGGTGTAACGAACACTGATCACTTTTTGAACACTCGGCATACTGGTTTTTCTTGCTAGTCATCTTCACAGTCAGGACAGGCTTGCGGAGAAGGGAGGCCCAGGGCCCTAACTCACACTTGAGAATCTGCAGTGGACTGCAGCCTAAGCTTGACCAGTCACATTCCCTCTCCTAAGACTTTGTCTCTGGAGCAAGTACTATAACCACTTCGTAGGAGGTAGTGAGTCTTTTATTGAAGCAGCCAGGCCAGCCAGCCAGCCAGGTCATCCCCACTGGAGCAGAAAACACAATGGTGAGAGCTGTAGTGTTCATGTCACCCACTGAAGACAGACCGACCTGTACGTATGCAAGGGTTGCTTAGCGACATCCCCAGCAGCTCCCAGTGTCCCCCTGAGAAAGTTGTATGTGTTTCACCTCATCACATGAGTGCAAAATTCACTTGTCAGCACCAGGGAATTCCTCAGACACTGGAACAAACCGAAGCATATTAACTAAAAGCATGTTTTGGTTTTTTTTTATTGAAATGCAGAGCACATTGAAATACCCACCATAAATGTTACTCAGTGCGCTCTGAAAGGTTCTCTTGCATCTTTTTTTTTCCTTCATCTTTAATAAACTGCCTTCCCTCTCTTGATCACTCATATACTCAGACTCCATATTTTTATTTCAATCCTCTGCATTATCAGTTTATAATCTAAGGGCTTTAAGCCAGCTATTGATCTGCTTTTTAAAAAACACTTTTATTCTTTCTCATGACTTCATAATCTTCTTTATACCATTTTTCTGCCTGGGAAATTCTGTCCTTTGAAAATGGTCAATGTTGTCCTATTAAATTTAAATTAGGACGAAAAGGCCCACTGCTCTGGATGGATCCGTCCAGGCCAATGTTCTTTGAGAATATGTCACATTAACCTCCGCAGTCGCCAGGCATATTTACAATACTCTTTTAAAAACCTTATCATGGTCAAGGCACACATAAATTGTACAACTTTAGAAACACAGTTGGTAGCAG